>NC_083721.1:136916281-137216281 GCF_028564815.1 Eubalaena glacialis | reverse complement strand
CCTTGGGTTTCCAGATCCTTGTTGGAAGCTCACCCTGCTCTGCGCTATACCTAAAGTGAAAGTCAACGTGAGCCCAAGCTTCGAAGTAAGGCCCTGATTATCCTTGCAAAACGAGAGGTGTGCAGCAGCTCCATGAGGCCTTCATCGTTGTTCTGCTTTAGTTTCAAGGTAGTAAGCTTTTCAACACTCCTAGGGGACTTGCTTCAGCACCCGTTTCAGTACCAGAACACTGCGTAGAACCAGGAAGCTCTGCTCCTGCGTGTATGCTGCGTGTCAACCTAGAAATTAGAGACCGATGGCACAAAGCTAGTTTTCCCATTATGAAAGCTCCGTTGATGCGGCCCCGAAGCTACCTGAAAAGCACTGTTGTTACCGTGCTTTTACTTACAGCCGGCATGGTTCATAGAAGAAAATGAGTTTTCTCGAAAGAAACCTTTTGCTTCCAGTTCCTAGTTGGAAGCTCACCCGGCTCTGCTCTATACCAAACGTGAAAGTCAATGTGAGCACTAGCCTCGAAGTAAGGCCCTGATTATCCTGGCAAAACGGGAGGCGTGCAGCAGCTCCATGAGGCCTTCATCGCTGTTCTGCTTTAGTTTCACGGTAGTAAGCTTTCCAACATTCCTAGGGACTTTGCTTAAGCAACCGTTTCGGTACCAGAACACTGCGTAGAGACAGTAAACTCTGGTCCTGCGTGTATGCTGCGTGTCAACCTAGAAATTGGAGACTGATGGCATAAGGCTTCTTTTCCCATTATGAAAGCTCCGTTCATGCGGCCTCGAAGCTACCTGAAAAGCATTGTTGTTGCCGGGGTTTTCCTCACTGCCGGCATGGTTCTGAGAAGAAAATGAGTTTTCTCCTAAGAAACCTTGGGTTTCCAGTTCCTTGTTAGAAGCTCACCCTGCTCTGCGCTATACCTAAAATGAAAGTCAACGTGAGCCCAAGCTTCGAAGTAAGGCCCTGATTATCCTTGCAAAACGAGAGGCGTGCAGCAGCTCCATGAGGCCTTCATAGTTGTTCTGCTTTAGTTTCAAGGTAGTAAGCTTTTCAACACTCCTAGGGGCCTTGCTTCAGCACCCGTTTCAGTACCAGAACACTGCGTAGAACCAGGAAGCTCTGGTCCTGCGTGTATGCTGCGTGTCAACCTAGAAATTGGAGACTGATGCCATAAAGCTTCTTTTCCCATTATGAAAGCTCCGTTGATGCGGCCCCGAAGCTACCTGAAAAGCACTGTTGTTACCGTGCTTTTACTTACAGCCGGCATGGTTCATAGAAGAAAATGAGTTTTCTCGAAAGAATCCTTGTGCTTCCAGTTCCTAGTTGGAAGCTCACCCTGCTCTGCTCTATACCAAATGTGAAAGTCAATGTGAGCACTAGCCTCGAAGTAAGGCCCTGATTATCCTTGCAAAACGAGAGGCGTGCAGCAGCTCCATGAGGCCTTCATCGTTGTTCTGCTTTAGTTTCAAGGTAGTAAGCTTTTCAACACTCCTAGGGGCCTTGCTTCAGCACCCGTTTCAGTACCAGAACACTGCGTAGAATCAGGAAGCTCTGCTCCTGCGTGTATGCTGCGTGTAAACCTAGAAATTAGAGACTGATGGCACAAGGCTAGTTTTCCCATTATGAAAGCTCTGTTGATGCGGCCCCGAAGCTACCTGAAAAGCACTGTTGTTACCGTGCTTTTACTTACAGCCGGCATGGTTCATAGAAGAAAATGAGTTTTCTCGAAAGAAACCTTGTGCTTCCAGTTCCTAGTTGGAAGCTCACCCTGCTCTGCTCTATACCAAATGTGAAAGTCAATGTGAGCACTAGCCTCGAAGTAAGGCCCTGATTATCCTGGCAAAACGGTAGGCGTGCAGCAGCTCCATGAGGCAGGCATTCATCGCTGTTCTGCTTTAGTTTCACGGTAGTAAGCTTTCCAAGACTCCTAGGGACTTTGCTTAAGCAACCGTTTCGGTACCAGAACACTGCGTAGAGACAGTAAGCTCTGGTCCTGCGTGTATGCTGCGTGTCAACCTAGAAATTGGAGACTGATGGCATAAGGCTTCTTTTCCCATTATGAAAGCTCCGTTCATGCGGCCTCGAAGCTACCTGAAAAGCATTGTTGTTGCCGGGGTTTTCCTCACTGCCGGCATGGTTCTGAGAAGAAAATGAGTTTTCTCCTAAGAAACCTTGGGTTTCCAGTTCCTTGTTGGAAGCTCACCCTGCTCTGCGCTATACCTAAAATGAAAGTCAACGTGAGCCCAAGCTTCGAAGTAAGGCCCTGATTATCCTTGCAAAACGAGAGGCGTGCAGCAGCTCCATGAGGCCTTCATCGCTGTTCTGCTTTAGTTTCAAGGTAGTAAGCTTTTCAACACTCCTAGGGGCCTTGCTTCAGCACCCGTTTCAGTCAGAACACTGCGTAGAACCAGGAAGCTCTGCTCCTGCGTGTATGCTGCGTGTCAACCTAGAAATTGGAGACTGATGCCATAAAGCTTCTTTTCCCATTATGAAAGCTCCGTTGATGCGGCCCCGAAGCTACCTGAAAAGCACTGTTGTTACCGTGCTTTTACTTACAGCCGGCATGGCACATAGAAGAAAATGAGTTTTCTCGAAAGAAACCTTGTGCTTCCAGTTCCTAGTTGAAAGCTCACCCTGCTCTGCTCTATACCTAAAGTGAAAGTCAACGTGAGCCCAAGCTTCGAAGTAAGGCCCTGATTATCCTTGCAAAACGAGAGGCGTGCAGCAGCTCCATGAGGCCTTCATCGTTGTTCTGCTTTAGTTTCAAGGTAGTAAGCTTTTCAACACTCCTAGGGGACTTGCTTCAGCACCCGTTTCAGTACCAGAACACTGCGTAGAACCAGGAAGCTCTGCTCCTGCGTGTATGCTGCGTGTCAACCTAGAAATTAGAGACCGATGGCACAAAGCTAGTTTTCCCATTATGAAAGCTCCGTTGATGCGGCCCCGAAGCTACCTGAAAAGCACTGTTGTTACCGTGCTTTTACTTACAGCCGGCATGGTTCATAGAAGAAAATGAGTTTTCTCGAAAGAAACCTTGTGCTTCCAGTTCCTAGTTGGAAGCTCACCCTGCTCTGCTCTATACCAAATGTGAAAGTCAATGTGAGCACTAGCCTCGAAGTAAGGCCCTGATTATCCTGGCAAAACGGGAGGCGTGCAGCAGCTCCATGAGGCAGGCATTCATCGCTGTTCTGCTTTAGTTTCACGGTAGTAAGCTTTCCAAGACTCCTAGGGACTTTGCTTAAGCAACCGTTTCGGTACCAGAACACTGCGTAGAGACAGTAAGCTCTGGTCCTGCGTGTATGCTGCGTGTCAACCTAGAAATTGGAGACTGATGGCATAAGGCTTCTTTTCCCATTATGAAAGCTCCGTTCATGCGGCCTCGAAGCTACCTGAAAAGCATTGTTGTTGCCGGGGTTTTCCTCACTGCCGGCATGGTTCTGAGAAGAAAATGAGTTTTCTCCTAAGAAACCTTGGGTTTCCAGTTCCTTGTTGGAAGCTCACCCTGCTCTGCGCTATACCTAAAATGAAAGTCAACGTGAGCCCAAGCTTCGAAGTAAGGCCCTGATTATCCTTGCAAAACGAGAGGCGTGCAGCAGCTCCATGAGGCCTTCATCGCTGTTCTGCTTTAGTTTCAAGGTAGTAAGCTTTTCAACACTCCTAGGGGCCTTGCTTCAGCACCCGTTTCAGTCAGAACACTGCGTAGAACCAGGAAGCTCTGCTCCTGCGTGTATGCTGCGTGTCAACCTAGAAATTGGAGACTGATGCCATAAAGCTTCTTTTCCCATTATGAAAGCTCCGTTGATGCGGCCCCGAAGCTACCTGAAAAGCACTGTTGTTACCGTGCTTTTACTTACAGCCGGCATGGCACATAGAAGAAAATGAGTTTTCTCGAAAGAAACCTTGTGCTTCCAGTTCCTAGTTGAAAGCTCACCCTGCTCTGCTCTATACCTAAAGTGAAAGTCAACGTGAGCCCAAGCTTCGAAGTAAGGCCCTGATTATCCTTGCAAAACGAGAGGCGTGCAGCAGCTCCATGAGGCCTTCATCGTTGTTCTGCTTTAGTTTCAAGGTAGTAAGCTTTTCAACACTCCTAGGGGACTTGCTTCAGCACCCGTTTCAGTACCAGAACACTGCGTAGAACCAGGAAGCTCTGCTCCTGCGTGTATGCTGCGTGTCAACCTAGAAATTAGAGACCGATGGCACAAAGCTAGTTTTCCCATTATGAAAGCTCCGTTGATGCGGCCCCGAAGCTACCTGAAAAGCACTGTTGTTACCGTGCTTTTACTTACAGCCGGCATGGTTCATAGAAGAAAATGAGTTTTCTCGAAAGAAACCTTGTGCTTCCAGTTCCTAGTTGGAAGCTCACCGGGCTCTGCTCTATACCAAACGTGAAAGTCAATGTGAGCACTAGCCTCGAAGTAAGGCCCTGATTATCCTGGCAAAACGGTAGGCGTGCAGCAGCTCCATGAGGCCTTCATCGCTGTTCTGCTTTAGTTTCACGGTAGTAAGCTTTCCAACATTCCTAGGGACTTTGCTTAAGCAACCGTTTCGGTACCAGAACCCTGCGTAGAGACAGTAAATTCTGGTCCTGCGTGTATGCTGCGTGTCAACCTAGAAATTGGAGACTGATGGCATAAGGCTTCTTTTCCCATTATGAAAGCTCCGTTCATGCGGCCTCGAAGCTACCTGAAAAGCATTGTTGTTGCCGGGGTTTTCCTCACTGCCGGCATGGTTCTGAGAAGAAAATGAGTTTTCTCCTAAGAAACCTTGGGTTTCCAGTTCCTTGTTGGAAGCTCACCCTGCTCTGCGCTATACCTAAAATGAAAGTCAACGTGAGCCCAAGCTTCGAAGTAAGGCCCTGATTATCCTTGCAAAACGAGAGGCGTGCAGCAGCTCCATGAGGCCTTCATCGTTGTTCTGCTTTAGTTTCAAGGTAGTAAGCTTTTCAACACTCCTAGGGTCCTTGCTTCAGCACCCGTTTCAGTACCAGAACACTGCATAGAACCAGGAAGCTCTGGTCCTGCGTGTATGCTGCGTGTCAACCTAGAAATTGGAGACTGATGGCATAAAGCTTCTTTTCCCATTATGAAAGCTCCGTTCATGCGGCCTCGAAGCTACCTGAAAAGCATGGTTGTTGCCGGGGTTTTGCTCACTGCCGGCATGGTTCTGAGAAGAAAATGAGTTTTCTCCTAAGAAACCTTGTGTTTCCAGTACCTTGTTGGAAGCTCACCCTGCTCTGCTCTATACCTAATGTGAAAGTCAACGTGAGCCCAAGCTTCGAACTAAAGCCCTGATTATCCTTGCAAAACGAGAGGCGTGCAGCAGCTCCATGAGGCCTTCATCGTTGTTCTGCTTTAGTTTCAAGGTACTAAGCTTTTCAACACTCCTAGGGGCCTTGCTTCAGCACCCGTTTCAGTACCAGAACACTGCGTAGAACCAGGAAGCTCTGCTCCTGCGTGTATGCTGCGTGTCAACCTAGAAATTAGAGACTGATGGCACAAGGCTAGTTTTCCCATTATGAAAGCTCCGTTGATGCGGCCCCGAAGCTACCTGAAAAGCACTGTTGTTACCGTGCTTTTACTTACAGCCGGCATGGTTCATAGAAGAAAATGAGTTTTCTCGAAAGAAACCTTGTGCTTCCAGTTCCTAGTTGGAAGCTCACCCTGCTCTGCTCTATACCAAACGTGAAAGTCAATGTGAGCACTAGCCTCGAAATAAGGCCCTGATTATCCTGGCAAAACGGGAGGCGTGCAGCAGCTCCATGAGGCCTTCATCGCTGTTCTGCTTTAGTTTCACGGTAGTAACCTTTCCAAGACTCCTAGGGACTTTGCTTAAGCAACCGTTTCGGTACCAGAACACTGCGTAGAGACAGTAAGCTCTGGTCCTGCGTGTATGCTGCGTGTCAACCTAGAAATTGGAGACTGATGGCATAAGGCTTCTTTTCCCATTATGAAAGCTCCGTTCATGCGGCCTCGAAGCTACCTGAAAAGCATTGTTGTTGCCGGGGTTTTCCTCACTGCCGGCATGGTTCTGAGAAGAAAATGAGTTTTCTCCTAAGAAACCTTGGGTTTCCAGTTCCTTGTTGGAAGCTCACCCTGCTCTGCGCTATACCTAAAATGAAAGTCAACGTGAGCCCAAGCTTCGAAGTAAGGCCCTGATTATCCTTGCAAAACGAGAGGCGTGCAGCAGCTCCATGAGGCCTTCATCGCTGTTCTGCTTTAGTTTCAAGGTAGTAAGCTTTTCAACACTCCTAGGGGCCTTGCTTCAGCACCCGTTTCAGTACCAGAACACTGCGTAGAACCAGGAAGCTCTGCTCCTGCGTGTATGCTGCGTGTCAACCTAGAAATTAGAGACTGATGGCACAAGGCTAGTTTTCCCATTATGAAAAGCTCCGTTGATGCGGCCCCGAAGCTACCTGAAAAGCACTGTTGTTACCGTGCTTTTACTTACATCCGGCATGGTTCATAGAAGAAAATGAGTTTTCTCGAAAGAAACCTTGTCCTTCCAGTTCCTAGTTGGAAGCTCACCCTGCTCTGCTCTATACCAAATGTGAAAGTCAATGTGAGCACTAGCCTCGAAGTAAGGCCCTGATTATCCTTGCAAAACGAGAGGCGTGCAGCAGCTCCATGAGGCCTTCATCGTTGTTCTGCTTTAGTTTCAAGGTAGTAAGCTTTTCAACACTCCTAGGGGCCTTGCTTCAGCACCCGTTTCAGTACCAGAACACTGCGTAGAATCAGGAAGCTCTGCTCCTGCGTGTATGCTGCGTGTCAACCTAGAAATTAGAGACTGATGGCACAAGGCTAATTTTCCCATTATGAAAGCTCTGTTGATGCGGCCCCGAAGCTACCTGAAAAGCACTGTTGTTACCGTGCTTTTACTTACAGCCGGCATGGTTCATAGAAGAAAATGAGTTTTCTCGAAAGAAACCTTGTGCTTCCAGTTCCTAGTTGGAAGCTCACCCTGCTCTGCTCTATACCAAATGTGAAAGTCAATGTGAGCACTAGCCTCGAAGTAAGGCCCTGATTATCCTGGCAAAACGGGAGGCGTGCAGCAGCTCCATGAGGCAGGCATTCATCGCTGTTCTGCTTTAGTTTCACGGTAGTAAGCTTTCCAAGACTCCTAGGGACTTTGCTTAAGCAACCGTTTCGGTACCAGAACACTGCGTAGAGACAGTAAGCTCTGGTCCTGCGTGTATGCTGCGTGTCAACCTAGAAATTGGAGACTGATGGCATAAGGCTTCTTTTCCCATTATGAAAGCTCCGTTCATGCGGCCTCGAAGCTACCTGAAAAGCATTGTTGTTGCCGGGGTTTTCCTCACTGCCGGCATGGTTCTGAGAAGAAAATGAGTTTTCTCCTAAGAAACCTTGGGTTTCCAGTTCCTTGTTGGAAGCTCACCCTGCTCTGCGCTATACCTAAAGTGAAAGTCAACGTGAGCCCAAGCTTCGAAGTAAGGCCCTGATTATCCTTGCAAAACGAGAGGCGTGCAGCAGCTCCATGAGGCCTTCATCGCTGTTCTGCTTTAGTTTCAAGGTAGTAAGCTTTTCAACACTCCTAGGGGCCTTGCTTCAGCACCCGTTTCAGTCAGAACACTGCGTAGAACCAGGAAGCTCTGCTCCTGCGTGTATGCTGCGTGTCAACCTAGAAATTGGAGACTGATGCCATAAAGCTTCTTTTCCCATTATGAAAGCTCCGTTGATGCGGCCCCGAAGCTACCTGAAAAGCACTGTTGTTACCGTGCTTTTACTTACAGCCGGCATGGCACATAGAAGAAAATGAGTTTTCTCGAAAGAAACCTTGTGCTTCCAGTTCCTAGTTGAAAGCTCACCCTGCTCTGCTCTATACCTAAAGTGAAAGTCAACGTGAGCCCAAGCTTCGAAGTAAGGCCCTGATTATCCTTGCAAAACGAGAGGCGTGCAGCAGCTCCATGAGGCCTTCATCGTTGTTCTGCTTTAGTTTCAAGGTAGTAAGCTTTTCAACACTCCTAGGGGCCTTGCTTCAGCACCCGTTTCAGTACCAGAACACTGCGTAGAACCAGGAAGCTCTGCTCCTGCGTGTATGCTGCGTGTCAACCTAAAATTAGAGACTGAAGGCCCAAGGCTAGTTTTCCCATTATGAAAGCTCCGTTGATGCGGCCCCGAAGCTACCTGAAAAGCACTGTTTTTACCGTGCTTTTACTTACAGCCGGCATGGTTCATAGAAGAAAATGAGTTTTCTCGAAAGAAACCTTGTGCTTCCAGTTCCTAGTTGGAAGCTCACCCTGCTCTGCTCTATACCAAACGTGAAAGTCAATGTGAGCACTAGCCTCGAAGTAAGGCCCTGATTATCCTGGCAAAACGGGAGGCGTGCAGCAGCTCCATGAGGCCTTCATCGCTGTTCTGCTTTAGTTTCACGGTAGTAAGCTTTCCAAGACTCCTAGGGACTTTGCTTAAGCAACCGTTTCGGTACCAGAACACTGCGTAGAGACAGTAAGCTCTGGTCCTGCGTGTATGCTGCGTGTCAACCTAGAAATTGGAGACTGATGGCATAAGGCTTCTTTTCCCATTATGAAAGCTCCGTTCATGCGGCCTCGAAGCTACCTGAAAAGCATTGTTGTTGCCGGGGTTTTCCTCACTGCCGGCATGGTTCTGAGAAGAAAATGAGTTTTCTCCTGAGAAACCTTGGGTTTCCAGATCCTTGTTGGAAGCTCACCCTGCTCTGCGCTATACCTAAAGTGAAAGTCAACGTGAGCCCAAGCTTCGAAGTAAGGCCCTGATTATCCTTGCAAAACGAGAGGTGTGCAGCAGCTCCATGAGGCCTTCATCGTTGTTCTGCTTTAGTTTCAAGGTAGTAAGCTTTTCAACACTCCTAGGGGACTTGCTTCAGCACCCGTTTCAGTACCAGAACACTGCGTAGAACCAGGAAGCTCTGCTCCTGCGTGTATGCTGCGTGTCAACCTAGAAATTAGAGACCGATGGCACAAAGCTAGTTTTCCCATTATGAAAGCTCCGTTGATGCGGCCCCGAAGCTACCTGAAAAGCACTGTTGTTACCGTGCTTTTACTTACAGCCGGCATGGTTCATAGAAGAAAATGAGTTTTCTCGAAAGAAACCTTTTGCTTCCAGTTCCTAGTTGGAAGCTCACCCGGCTCTGCTCTATACCAAACGTGAAAGTCAATGTGAGCACTAGCCTCGAAGTAAGGCCCTGATTATCCTGGCAAAACGGGAGGCGTGCAGCAGCTCCATGAGGCCTTCATCGCTGTTCTGCTTTAGTTTCACGGTAGTAAGCTTTCCAACATTCCTAGGGACTTTGCTTAAGCAACCGTTTCGGTACCAGAACACTGCGTAGAGACAGTAAACTCTGGTCCTGCGTGTATGCTGCGTGTCAACCTAGAAATTGGAGACTGATGGCATAAGGCTTCTTTTCCCATTATGAAAGCTCCGTTCATGCGGCCTCGAAGCTACCTGAAAAGCATTGTTGTTGCCGGGGTTTTCCTCACTGCCGGCATGGTTCTGAGAAGAAAATGAGTTTTCTCCTAAGAAACCTTGGGTTTCCAGTTCCTTGTTAGAAGCTCACCCTGCTCTGCGCTATACCTAAAATGAAAGTCAACGTGAGCCCAAGCTTCGAAGTAAGGCCCTGATTATCCTTGCAAAACGAGAGGCGTGCAGCAGCTCCATGAGGCCTTCATAGTTGTTCTGCTTTAGTTTCAAGGTAGTAAGCTTTTCAACACTCCTAGGGGCCTTGCTTCAGCACCCGTTTCAGTACCAGAACACTGCGTAGAACCAGGAAGCTCTGGTCCTGCGTGTATGCTGCGTGTCAACCTAGAAATTGGAGACTGATGCCATAAAGCTTCTTTTCCCATTATGAAAGCTCCGTTGATGCGGCCCCGAAGCTACCTGAAAAGCACTGTTGTTACCGTGCTTTTACTTACAGCCGGCATGGTTCATAGAAGAAAATGAGTTTTCTCGAAAGAATCCTTGTGCTTCCAGTTCCTAGTTGGAAGCTCACCCTGCTCTGCTCTATACCAAATGTGAAAGTCAATGTGAGCACTAGCCTCGAAGTAAGGCCCTGATTATCCTTGCAAAACGAGAGGCGTGCAGCAGCTCCATGAGGCCTTCATCGTTGTTCTGCTTTAGTTTCAAGGTAGTAAGCTTTTCAACACTCCTAGGGGCCTTGCTTCAGCACCCGTTTCAGTACCAGAACACTGCGTAGAATCAGGAAGCTCTGCTCCTGCGTGTATGCTGCGTGTCAACCTAGAAATTAGAGACTGATGGCACAAGGCTAGTTTTCCCATTATGAAAGCTCTGTTGATGCGGCCCCGAAGCTACCTGAAAAGCACTGTTGTTACTGTGCTTTTACTTACAGCCGGCATGGTTCATAGAAGAAAATGAGTTTTCTCGAAAGAAACCTTGTGCTTCCAGTTCCTAGTTGGAAGCTCACCCTGCTCTGCTCTATACCAAATGTGAAAGTCAATGTGAGCACTAGCCTCGAAGTAAGGCCCTGATTATCCTGGCAAAACGGTAGGCGTGCAGCAGCTCCATGAGGCAGGCATTCATCGCTGTTCTGCTTTAGTTTCACGGTAGTAAGCTTTCCAAGACTCCTAGGGACTTTGCTTAAGCAACCGTTTCGGTACCAGAACACTGCGTAGAGACAGTAAGCTCTGGTCCTGCGTGTATGCTGCGTGTCAACCTAGAAATTGGAGACTGATGGCATAAGGCTTCTTTTCCCATTATGAAAGCTCCGTTCATGCGGCCTCGAAGCTACCTGAAAAGCATTGTTGTTGCCGGGGTTTTCCTCACTGCCGGCATGGTTCTGAGAAGAAAATGAGTTTTCTCCTAAGAAACCTTGGGTTTCCAGTTCCTTGTTGGAAGCTCACCCTGCTCTGCGCTATACCTAAAATGAAAGTCAACGTGAGCCCAAGCTTCGAAGTAAGGCCCTGATTATCCTTGCAAAACGAGAGGCGTGCAGCAGCTCCATGAGGCCTTCATCGCTGTTCTGCTTTAGTTTCAAGGTAGTAAGCTTTTCAACACTCCTAGGGGCCTTGCTTCAGCACCCGTTTCAGTCAGAACACTGCGTAGAACCAGGAAGCTCTGCTCCTGCGTGTATGCTGCGTGTCAACCTAGAAATTGGAGACTGATGCCATAAAGCTTCTTTTCCCATTATGAAAGCTCCGTTGATGCGGCCCCGAAGCTACCTGAAAAGCACTGTTGTTACCGTGCTTTTACTTACAGCCGGCATGGCACATAGAAGAAAATGAGTTTTCTCGAAAGAAACCTTGTGCTTCCAGTTCCTAGTTGAAAGCTCACCCTGCTCTGCTCTATACCTAAAGTGAAAGTCAACGTGAGCCCAAGCTTCGAAGTAAGGCCCTGATTATCCTTGCAAAACGAGAGGCGTGCAGCAGCTCCATGAGGCCTTCATCGTTGTTCTGCTTTAGTTTCAAGGTAGTAAGCTTTTCAACACTCCTAGGGGACTTGCTTCAGCACCCGTTTCAGTACCAGAACACTGCGTAGAACCAGGAAGCTCTGCTCCTGCGTGTATGCTGCGTGTCAACCTAGAAATTAGAGACCGATGGCACAAAGCTAGTTTTCCCATTATGAAAGCTCCGTTGATGCGGCCCCGAAGCTACCTGAAAAGCACTGTTGTTACCGTGCTTTTACTTACAGCCGGCATGGTTCATAGAAGAAAATGAGTTTTCTCGAAAGAAACCTTTTGCTTCCAGTTCCTAGTTGGAAGCTCACCCGGCTCTGCTCTATACCAAACGTGAAAGTCAATGTGAGCACTAGCCTCGAAGTAAGGCCCTGATTATCCTGGCAAAACGGGAGGCGTGCAGCAGCTCCATGAGGCCTTCATCGCTGTTCTGCTTTAGTTTCACGGTAGTAAGCTTTCCAACATTCCTAGGGACTTTGCTTAAGCAACCGTTTCGGTACCAGAACACTGCGTAGAGACAGTAAACTCTGGTCCTGTGTGTATGCTGCGTGTCAACCTAGAAATTGGAGACTGATGGCATAAGGCTTCTTTTCCCATTATGAAAGCTCCGTTCATGCGGCCTCGAAGCTACCTGAAAAGCATTGTTGTTGCCGGGGTTTTCCTCACTGCCGGCATGGTTCTGAGAAGAAAATGAGTTTTCTCCTAAGAAACCTTGGGTTTCCAGTTCCTTGTTGGAAGCTCACCCTGCTCTGCGCTATACCTAAAATGAAAGTCAACGTGAGCCCAAGCTTCGAAGTAAGGCCCTGATTATCCTTGCAAAACGAGAGGCGTGCAGCAGCTCCATGAGGCCTTCATAGTTGTTCTGCTTTAGTTTCAAGGTAGTAAGCTTTTCAACACTCCTAGGGGCCTTGCTACAGCACCCGTTTCAGTACCAGAACACTGCGTAGAACCAGGAAGCTCTGGTCCTGCGTGTATGCTGCGTGTCAACCTAGAAATTGGAGACTGATGCCATAAAGCTTCTTTTCCCATTATGAAAGCTCCGTTGATGCGGCCCCGAAGCTACCTGAAAAGCACTGTTGTTACCGTGCTTTTACTTACAGCCGGCATGGTTCATAGAAGAAAATGAGTTTTCTCGAAAGAATCCTTGTGCTTCCAGTTCCTAGTTGGAAGCTCACCCTGCTCTGCTCTATACCAAATGTGAAAGTCAATGTGAGCACTAGCCTCGAAGTAAGGCCCTGATTATCTTTGCAAAACGAGAGGCGTGCAGCAGCTCCATGAGGCAGGCATTCATCGCTGTTCTGCTTTAGTTTCACGGTAGTAAGCTTTCCAAGACTCCTAGGGACTTTGCTTAAGCAACCGTTTCGGTACCAGAACACTGCGTAGAGACAGTAAGCTCTGGTCCTGCGTGTATGCTGCGTGTCAACCTAGAAATTGGAGACTGATGGCATAAGGCTTCTTTTCCCATTATGAAAGCTCCGTTCATGCGGCCTCGAAGCTACCTGAAAAGCATTGTTGTTGCCGGGGTTTTCCTCACTGCCGGCATGGTTCTGAGAAGAAAATGAGTTTTCTCCTAAGAAACCTTGGGTTTCCAGTTCCTTGTTGGAAGCTCACCCTGCTCTGCGCTATACCTAAAATGAAAGTCAACGTGAGCCCAAGCTTCGAAGTAAGGCCCTGATTATCCTTGCAAAACGAGAGGCGTGCAGCAGCTCCATGAGGCCTTCATCGCTGTTCTGCTTTAGTTTCAAGGTAGTAAGCTTTTCAACACTCCTAGGGGCCTTGCTTCAGCACCCGTTTCAGTCAGAACACTGCGTAGAACCAGGAAGCTCTGCTCCTGCGTGTATGCTGCGTGTCAACCTAGAAATTGGAGACTGATGCCATAAAGCTTCTTTTCCCATTATGAAAGCTCCGTTGATGCGGCCCCGAAGCTACCTGAAAAGCACTGTTGTTACCGTGCTTTTACTTACAGCCGGCATGGCACATAGAAGAAAATGAGTTTTCTCGAAAGAAACCTTGTGCTTCCAGTTCCTAGTTGAAAGCTCACCCTGCTCTGCTCTATACCTAAAGTGAAAGTCAACGTGAGCCCAAGCTTCGAAGTAAGGCCCTGATTATCCTTGCAAAACGAGAGGCGTGCAGCAGCTCCATGAGGCCTTCATCGTTGTTCTGCTTTAGTTTCAAGGTAGTAAGCTTTTCAACACTCCTAGGGGCCTTGCTTCAGCACCCGTTTCAGTACCAGAACACTGCGTAGAACCAGGAAGCTCTGCTCCTGCGTGTATGCTGCGTGTCAACCTAAAATTAGAGACTGATGGCCCAAGGCTAGTTTTCCCATTATGAAAGCTCCGTTGATGCGGCCCCGAAGCTACCTGAAAAGCACTGTTTTTACCGTGCTTTTACTTACAGCCGGCATGGTTCATAGAAGAAAATGAGTTTTCTCGAAAGAAACCTTGTGCTTCCAGTTCCTAGTTGGAAGCTCACCCTGCTCTGCTCTATACCAAACGTGAAAGTCAATGTGAGCACTAGCCTCGAAGTAAGGCCCTGATTATCCTGGCAAAACGGGAGGCGTGCAGCAGCTCCATGAGGCCTTCATCGCTGTTCTGCTTTAGTTTCACGGTAGTAAGCTTTCCAAGACTCCTAGGGACTTTGCTTAAGCAACCGTTTCGGTACCAGAACACTGCGTAGAGACAGTAAGCTCTGGTCCTTCGTGTATGCTGCGTGTCAACCTAGAAATTGGAGACTGATGGCATAAGGCTTCTTTTCCCATTATGAAAGCTCCGTTCATGCGGCCTCGAAGCTACCTGAAAAGCATTGTTGTTGCCGGGGTTTTCCTCACTGCCGGCATGGTTCTGAGAAGAAAATGAGTTTTCTCCTGAGAAACCTTGGGTTTCCAGTTCCTTGTTGGAAGCTCACCCTGCTCTGCGCTATACCTAAAGTGAAAGTCAACGTGAGCCCAAGCTTCGAAGTAAGGCCCTGATTATCCTTGCAAAACGAGAGGTGTGCAGCAGCTCCATGAGGCCTTCATCGTTGTTCTGCTTTAGTTTCAAGGTAGTAAGCTTTTCAACACTCCTAGGGGACTTGCTTCAGCACCCGTTTCAGTACCAGAACACTGCGTAGAACCAGGAAGCTCTGCTCCTGCGTGTATGCTGCGTGTCAACCTAGAAATTAGAGACCGATGGCACAAAGCTAGTTTTCCCATTATGAAAGCTCCGTTGATGCGGCCCCGAAGCTACCTGAAAAGCACTGTTGTTACCGTGCTTTTACTTACAGCCGGCATGGTTCATAGAAGAAAATGAGTTTTCTCGAAAGAAACCTTTTGCTTCCAGTTCCTAGTTGGAAGCTCACCCTGCTCTGCTCTATACCAAACGTGAAAGTCAATGTGAGCACTAGCCTCGAAGTAAGGCCCTGATTATCCTGACAAAACGGGAGGCGTGCAGCAGCTCCATGAGGCCTTCATCGCTGTTCTGCTTTAGTTTCACGGTAGTAAGCTTTCCAACATTCCTAGGGACTTTGCTTAAGCAACCGTTTCGGTACCAGAACACTGCGTAGAGACAGTAAACTCTGGTCCTGCGTGTATGCTGCGTGTCAACCTAGAAATTGGAGACTGATGGCATAAGGCTTCTTTTCCCATTATGAAAGCTCCGTTCATGCGGCCTCGAAGCTACCTGAAAAGCATTGTTGTTGCCGGGGTTTTCCTCACTGCCGGCATGGTTCTGAGAAGAAAATGAGTTTTCTCCTAAGAAACCTTGGGTTTCCAGTTCCTTGTTGGAAGCTCACCCTGCTCTGCGCTATACCTAAAATGAAAGTCAACGTGAGCCCAAGCTTCGAAGTAAGGCCCTGATTATCCTTGCAAAACGAGAGGCGTGCAGCAGCTCCATGAGGCCTTCATAGTTGTTCTGCTTTAGTTTCAAGGTAGTAAGCTTTTCAACACTCCTAGGGGCCTTGCTTCAGCACCCGTTTCAGTACCAGAACACTGCGTAGAACCAGGAAGCTCTGGTCCTGCGTGTATGCTGCGTGTCAACCTAGAAATTGGAGACTGATGCCATAAAGCTTCTTTTCCCATTATGAAAGCTCCGTTGATGCGGCCCCGAAGCTACCTGAAAAGCACTGTTGTTACCGTGCTTTTACTTACAGCCGGCATGGTTCATAGAAGAAAATGAGTTTTCTCGAAAGAATCCTTGTGCTTCCAGTTCCTAGTTGGAAGCTCACCCTGCTTGCTCTATACCAAATGTGAAAGTCAATGTGAGCACTAGCCTCGAAGTAAGGCCCTGATTATCCTTGCAAAACGAGAGGCGTGCAGCAGCTCCATGAGGCCTTCATCGTTGTTCTGCTTTAGTTTCAAGGTAGTAAGCTTTTCAACACTCCTAGGGGCCTTGCTTCAGCACCCGTTTCAGTACCAGAACACTGCGTAGAATCAGGAAGCTCTGCTCCTGCGTGTATGCTGCGTGTCAACCTAGAAATTAGAGACTGATGGCACAAGGCTAGTTTTCCCATTATGAAAGCTCTGTTGATGCGGCCCCGAAGCTACCTGAAAAGCACTGTTGTTACCGTGCTTTTACTTACAGCCGGCATGGTTCATAGAAGAAAATGAGTTTTCTCGAAAGAAACCTTGTGCTTCCAGTTCCTAGTTGGAAGCTCACCCTGCTCTGCTCTATACCAAATGTGAAAGTCAATGTGAGCACTAGCCTCGAAGTAAGGCCCTGATTATCCTGGCAAAACGGGAGGCGTGCAGCAGCTCCATGAGGCAGGCCTTCATCGCTGTTCTGCTTTAGTTTCACGGTAGTAAGCTTTCCAAGACTCCTAGGGACTTTGCTTAAGCAACCGTTTCGGTACCAGAACACTGCGTAGAGACAGTAAGCTCTGGTCCTGCGTGTATGCTGCGTGTCAACCTAGAAATTGGAGACTGATGGCATAAGGCTTCTTTTCCCATTATGAAAGCTCCGTTCATGCGGCCTCGAAGCTACCTGAAAAGCATTGTTGTTGCCGGGGTTTTCCTCACTGCCGGCATGGTTCTGAGAAGAAAATGAGTTTTCTCCTAAGAAACCTGGGGTTTCCAGTTCCTTGTTGGAAGCTCACCCTGCTCTGCGCTATACCTAAAATGAAAGTCAACGTGAGCCCAAGCTTCGAAGTAAGGCCCTGATTATCCTTGCAAAACGAGAGGCGTGCAGCAGCTCCATGAGGCCTTCATCGCTGTTCTGCTTTAGTTTCAAGGTAGTAAGCTTTTCAACACTCCTAGGGGCCTTGCTTCAGCACCCGTTTCAGTCAGAACACTGCGTAGAACCAGGAAGCTCTGCTCCTGCGTGTATGCTGCGTTTCAACCTAGAAATTAGAGACTGATGGCACAAGGCTTGTTTTCCCATTTTGAAAGCTCCATTCATGCGGCCCCGAAGCTACCTGAAAAGCACTGTTGTTACCGTGCTTTTACTTACAGCCGGCATGGCACATAGAAGAAAATGAGTTTTCTCGAAAGAAACCTTGTGCTTCCAGTTCCTAGTTGAAAGCTCACCCTGCTCTGCTCTATACCTAAAGTGAAAGTCAACGTGAGCCCAAGCTTCGAAGTAAGGCCCTGATTATCCTTGCAAAACGAGAGGCGTGCAGCAGCTCCATGAGGCCTTCATCGTTGTTCTGCTATAGTTTCAAGGTAGTAAGCTTTTCAACACTCCTAGGGGCCTTGCTTCAGCACCCGTTTCAGTACCAGAACACTGCGTAGAACCAGGAAGCTCTGCTCCTGCGTGTATGCTGCGTGTCAACCTAGAAATTAGAGACTGATGGCCCAAGGCTAGTTTTCCCATTATGAAAGCTCCGTTGATGCGGCCCCGAAGCTACCTGAAAAGCACTGTTGTTACCGTGCTTTTACTTACAGCCGGCATGGTTCATAGAAGAAAATGAGTTTTCTCGAAAGAAACCTTGTGCTTCCAGTTCCTAGTTGGAAGCTCACCCTGCTCTGCTCTATACCAAACGTGAAAGTCAATGTGAGCACTAGCCTCGAAGTAAGGCCCTGATTATCCTGGCAAAACGGGAGGCGTGCAGCAGCTCCATGAGGCCTTCATCGCTGTTCTGCTTTAGTTTCACGGTAGTAAGCTTTCCAAGACTCCTAGGGACTTTGCTTAAGCAACCGTTTCGGAAACAGAACACTGCGTAGAGACAGTAAGCTCTGCTCCTGCGTGTATGCTGCGTGTCAACCTAGAAATTGGAGACTGATGGCATAAGGCTTCTTTTCCCATTATGAAAGCTCCGTTCATGCGGCCTCGAAGCTACCTGAAAAGCATTGTTGTTGCCGGGGTTTTCCTCACTGCCGGCATGGTTCTGAAAAGAAAATGAGTTTTCTCCTGAGAAACCTTGGGTTTCCAGTTCCTTGTTAGAAGCTCACCCTGCTCTGCGCTATACCTAAAGTGAAAGTCAACGTGAGCCCAAGCTTCGAAGTAAGGCCCTGATTATCCTTGCAAAACGAGAGGTGTGCAGCAGCTCCATGAGGCCTTCATCGTTGTTCTGCTTTAGTTTCAAGGTAGTAAGCTTTTCAACACTCCTAGGGGCCTTGCTTCAGCACCCGTTTCAGTACCAGAACACTGCGTAGAACCAGGAAGCTCTGCTCCTGCGTGTATGCTGCGTGTCAACCTAGAAATTAGAGACCGATAGCACAAGGCTAGTTTTCCCATTATGAAAGTTCCGTTGATGCGGCCCCGAAGCTACCTGAAAAGCACTGTTGTTACCGTGCTTTTACTTACAGCCGGCATGGTTCATAGAAGAAAATGAGTTTTCTCGAAAGAAACCTTGTGCTTCCAGTTCCTAGTTGGAAGCTCACCGGGCTCTGCTCTATACCAAACGTGAAAGTCAATGTGAGCACTAGCCTCGAAGTAAGGCCCTGATTATCCTGGCAAAACGGGAGGCGTGCAGCAGCTCCATGAGGCCTTCATCGCTGTTCTGCTTTAGTTTCACGGTAGTAAGCTTTCCAAGACTCCTAGGGACTTTGCTTAAGCCACCGTTTCGGTACCAGAACACTGCGTAGAGACAGTAAGCTCTGGTCCTGCGTGTATGCTGCGTGTCAACCTAGAAATTGGAGACTGATGGCATAAGGCTTCTTTTCCCATTATGAAAGCTCCGTTCATGCGGCCTCGAAGCTACCTGAAAAGCATTGTTGTTGCCGGGGTTTTCCTCACTGCCGGCATGGTTCTGAGAAGAAAATGAGTTTTCTCTTAATAAACCTGGTGTTTCCAGTTCCTTGTTGGAAGCTCACCCTGCTCTGCGCTATACCTAAAGTGAAAGTCAACGTGAGCCCAAGCTTCGAAGTAAGGCCCTGATTATCCTTGCAAAACGAGAGGTGTGCAGCAGCTCCATGAGGCCTTCATCGTTGTTCTGCTTTAGTTTCAAGGTAGTAAGCTTTTCAACACTCCTATGGGACTTGCTTCAGCACCCGTTTCAGTACCAGAACACTGCGTAGAACCAGGAAGCTCTGCTTCTGCGTGTATGCTGCGTGTCAACCTAGAAATTAGAGACTGATGGCACAAGGCTAGTTTTCCCATTATGAAAGCTCCGTTGATGCGGCCCCGAAGCTACCTGAAAAGCACTGTTGTTACCGTGCTTTTACTTACAGCCGGCATGGTTCATAGAAGAAAATGAGTTTTCTCGAAAGAAACCTTGTGCTTCCAGTTCCTAGTTGGAAGCTCACCCTGCTCTGCTCTATACCAAACGTGAAAGTCAATGTGAGCACTAGCCTCGAAGTAAGGCCCTGATTATCCTGGCAAAACGGGAGGCGTGCAGCAGCTCCATGAGGCCTTCATCGCTGTTCTGCTTTAGTTTCACGGTAGTAAGCTTTCCGACATTCCTAGGGACTTTGCTTAAGCAACCGTTTCGGTACCAGAACACTGCGTAGAAACAGTAAGCTCTGGTCCTGCGTGTATGCTGCGTGTCAACCTAGAAATTGGAGACTGATGGCATAAGGCTTCTTTTCCCATTATGAAAGCTCCGTTCATGCGGCCTCGAATCTACCTGAAAAGCATTGTTGTTGCCGGGGTTTTCCTCACTGCCGGCATGGTTCTGAGAAGAAAATGAGTTTTCTCCTGAGAAACCTTGGGTTTCCAGTTCCTTGTTGGAAGCTCACCCTGCTCTGCGCTATACCTAAAGTGAAAGTCAACGTGAGCCCAAGCTTCGAAGTAAGGCCCTGATTATCCTTGCAAAACGAGAGGCGTGCAGCAGCTCCATGAGGCCTTCATCGTTGTTCTGCTTTAGTTTCAAGGTAGTAAGCTTTTCAACACTCCTAGGGGCCTTGCTTCAGCACCCGTTTCATTACCAGAACACTGCGTAGAACCAGGAAGCTCTGCTCCTGCGTGTATGCTGCGTGTCAACCTAGAAATTAGAGACTGATGGCACAAGGCTAGTTTTCCCATTATGAAAGCTCCGTTGATGCGGCCCCGAAGCTACCTGAAAAGCACTGTTGTTACCGTGCTTTTACTTACAGCCGGCATGGTTCATAGAAGAAAATGAGTTTTCTCGAAAGAAACCTTGTGCTTCCAGTTCCTAGTTGGAAGCTCACCCTGCTCTGCTCTATACCAAACGTGAAAGTCAATGTGAGCACTAGCCTCGAAATAAGGCCCTGATTATCCTGGCAAAACGGGAGGCGTGCAGCAGCTCCATGAGGCCTTCATCGCTGTTCTGCTTTAGTTTCACGGTAGTAAGCTTTCCAAGACTCCTAGGGACTTTGCTTAAGCAACCGTTTCGGTACCAGAACACTGCGTAGAGACAGTAAGCTCTGGTCCTGCGTGTATGCTGCGTGTCAACCTAGAAATTGGAGACTGATGGCATAAGGCTTCTTTTCCCATTATGAAAGCTCCGTTCATGCGGCCTCGAAGCTACCTGAAAAGCATTGTTGTTGCCGGGGTTTTCCTCACTGCCGGCATGGTTCTGAGAAGAAAATGAGTTTTCTCCTAAGAAACCTTGGGTTTCCAGTTCCTTGTTGGAAGCTCACCCTGCTCTGCGCTATACCTAAAATGAAAGTCAACGTGAGCCCAAGCTTCGAAGTAAGGCCCTGATTATCCTTGCAAAACGAGAGGCGTGCAGCAGCTCCATGAGGCCTTCATCGCTGTTCTGCTTTAGTTTCAAGGTAGTAAGCTTTTCAACACTCCTAGGGGCCTTGCTTCAGCACCCGTTTCAGTACCAGAACACTGCGTAGAACCAGGAAGCTCTGCTCCTGCGTGTATGCTGCGTGTCAACCTAGAAATTAGAGACTGATGGCACAAGGCTAGTTTTCCCATTATGAAAGCTCCGTTGATGCGGCCCCGAAGCTACCTGAAAAGCACTGTTGTTACCGTGCTTTTACTTACAGCCGGCATGGTTCATAGAAGAAAATGAGTTTTCTCGAAAGAAACCTTGTCCTTCCAGTTCCTAGTTGGAAGCTCACCCTGCTCTGCTCTATACCAAACGTGAAAGTCAATGTGAGCACTAGCCTCGAAGTAAGGCCCTGATTATCCTGGCAAAACGGTAGGCGTGCAGCAGCTCCATGAGGCCTTCATCGCTGTTCTGCTTTAGTTTCACGGTAGTAAGCTTTCCAAGACTCCTAGGGACTTTGCTTAAGCAACCGTTTCGGTACCAGAACACTGCGTAGAGACAGTAAGCTCTGGTCCTGCGTGTATGCTGCGTGTCAACCTAGAAATTGGAGACTGATGGCATAAGGCTTCTTTTCCCATTATGAAAGCTCTGTTCATGCGGCCTCGAAGCTACCTGAAAAGCATTGTTGTTGCCGGGGTTTTCCTCACTGCCGGCATGGTTCTGAGAAGAAAATGAGTTTTCTCCTAAGAAACCTGGGGTTTCCAGTTCCTTGTTGGAAGCTCACCCTGCTCTGCGCTATACCTAAAATGAAAGTCAACGTGAGCCCAAGCTTCGAAGTAAGGCCCTGATTATCCTTGCAAAACGAGAGGTGTGCAGCAGCTCCATGAGCCCTTCATCGTTGTTCTGCTTTAGTTTCAAGGTAGTAAGCTTTTCAACACTCCTAGGGGCCTTGCTTCAGCACCCGTTTCAGTCAGAACACTGCGTAGAACCAGGAAGCTCTGCTCCTGCGTGTATGCTGCGTGTCAACCTAGAAATTAGAGACTGATGGCACAAGCCTTGTTTTCCCATTTTGAAAGCTCCATTTATGCGGCCCCGAAGCTACCTGAAAAGCACTGTTGTTACCTTGCTTTTAATTACAGCCGGCATGGCACATAGAAGAAAATGAGTTTTCTCGAAAGAAACCTTGTGCTTCCAGTTCCTAGTTGGAAGCTCACCCTGCTCTGCTCTATACCAAACGTGAAAGTCAATGTGAGCACTAGCCTCGAAGTAAGGCCCTGATTATCCTGGCAAAACGGGAGGCGTGCAGCAGCTCCATGAGGCCTTCATCGCTGTTCTGCTTTAGTTTCACGGTAGTAAGCTTTCCAACATTCCTAGGGACTTTGCTTAAGCAACCGTTTCGGTACCAGAACACTGCGTAGAAACAGTAAGCTCTGGTCCTGCGTGTATGCTGCGTGTCAACCTAGAAATTGGAGACTGATGGCATAAGGCTTCTTTTCCCATTATGAAAGCTCCGTTCATGCGGCCTCGAAGCTACCTGAAAAGCATTGTTGTTGCCGGGGTTTTCCTCACTGCCGGCATGGTTCTGAGAAGAAAATGAGTTTTCTCCTGAGAAACCTTGGGTTTCCAGTTCCTTGTTGGAAGCTCACCCTGCTCTGCGCTATACCTAAAGTGAAAGTCAACGTGAGCCCAAGCTTCGAAGTAAGGCCCTGATTATCCTTGCAAAACGAGAGGTGTGCAGCAGCTCCATGAGGCCTTCATCGTTGTTCTGCTTTAGTTTCAAGGTAGTAAGCTTTTCAACACTCCTAGGGGCCTTGCTTCAGCACCCGTTTCAGTACCAGAACACTGCGTAGAACCAGGAAGCTCTGCTCCTGCGTGTATGCTGCGTGTCAACCTAGAAATTAGAGACTGATGGCACAAGGCTAGTTTTCCCATTATGAAAGCTCCGTTGATGCGGCCCCGAAGCTACCTGAAAAGCACTGTTGTTACCGTGCTTTTACTTACAGCCGGCATGGTTCATAGAAGAAAATGAGTTTTCTCGAAAGAAACCTTGTGCTTCCAGTTCCTAGTTGGAAGCTCACCCTGCTCTGCTCTATACCAAACGTGAAAGTCAATGTGAGCACTAGCCTCGAAGTAAGGCCCTGATTATCCTGGCAAAACGGGAGGCGTGCAGCAGCTCCATGAGGCCTTCATCGCTGTTCTGCTTTAGTTTCACGGTAGTAAGCTTTCCAACATTCCTAGGGACTTTGCTTAAGCAACCGTTTCGGTACCAGAACACTGCGTAGAAACAGTAAGCTCTGGTCCTGCGTGTATGCTGCGTGTCAACCTAGAAATTGGAGACTGATGGCATAAGGCTTCTTTTCCCATTATGAAAGCTCCGTTCATGCGGCCTCGAATCTACCTGAAAAGCATTGTTGTTGCCGGGGTTTTCCTCACTGCCGGCATGGTTCTGAGAAGAAAATGAGTTTTCTCCTGAGAAACCTTGGGTTTCCAGTTCCTTGTTGGAAGCTCACCCTGCTCTGCGCTATACCTAAAGTGAAAGTCAACGTGAGCCCAAGCTTCGAAGTAAGGCCCTGATTATCCTTGCAAAACGAGAGGCGTGCAGCAGCTCCATGAGGCCTTCATCGTTGTTCTGCTTTAGTTTCAAGGTAGTAAGCTTTTCAACACTCCTAGGGGCCTTGCTTCAGCACCCGTTTCATTACCAGAACACTGCGTAGAACCAGGAAGCTCTGCTCCTGCGTGTATGCTGCGTGTCAACCTAGAAATTAGAGACTGATGGCACAAGGCTAGTTTTCCCATTATGAAAGCTCCGTTGATGCGGCCCCGAAGCTACCTGAAAAGCACTGTTGTTACCGTGCTTTTACTTACAGCCGGCATGGTTCATAGAAGAAAATGAGTTTTCTCGAAAGAAACCTTGTGCTTCCAGTTCCTAGTTGGAAGCTCACCCTGCTCTGCTCTATACCAAACGTGAAAGTCAATGTGAGCACTAGCCTCGAAATAAGGCCCTGATTATCCTGGCAAAACGGGAGGCGTGCAGCAGCTCCATGAGGCCTTCATCGCTGTTCTGCTTTAGTTTCACGGTAGTAAGCTTTCCAAGACTCCTAGGGACTTTGCTTAAGCAACCGTTTCGGTACCAGAACACTGCGTAGAGACAGTAAGCTCTGGTCCTGCGTGTATGCTGCGTGTCAACCTAGAAATTGGAGACTGATGGCATAAGGCTTCTTTTCCCATTATGAAAGCTCCGTTCATGCGGCCTCGAAGCTACCTGAAAAGCATTGTTGTTGCCGGGGTTTTCCTCACTGCCGGCATGGTTCTGAGAAGAAAATGAGTTTTCTCCTAAGAAACCTTGGGTTTCCAGTTCCTTGTTGGAAGCTCACCCTGCTCTGCGCTATACCTAAAATGAAAGTCAACGTGAGCCCAAGCTTCGAAGTAAGGCCCTGATTATCCTTGCAAAACGAGAGGCGTGCAGCAGCTCCATGAGGCCTTCATCGCTGTTCTGCTTTAGTTTCAAGGTAGTAAGCTTTTCAACACTCCTAGGGGCCTTGCTTCAGCACCCGTTTCAGTACCAGAACACTGCGTAGAACCAGGAAGCTCTGCTCCTGCGTGTATGCTGCGTGTCAACCTAGAAATTAGAGACTGATGGCACAAGGCTAGTTTTCCCATTATGAAAGCTCCGTTGATGCGGCCCCGAAGCTACCTGAAAAGCACTGTTGTTACCGTGCTTTTACTTACAGCCGGCATGGTTCATAGAAGAAAATGAGTTTTCTCGAAAGAAACCTTGTCCTTCCAGTTCCTAGTTGGAAGCTCACCCTGCTCTGCTCTATACCAAACGTGAAAGTCAATGTGAGCACTAGCCTCGAAGTAAGGCCCTGATTATCCTGGCAAAACGGTAGGCGTGCAGCAGCTCCATGAGGCCTTCATCGCTGTTCTGCTTTAGTTTCACGGTAGTAAGCTTTCCAAGACTCCTAGGGACTTTGCTTAAGCAACCGTTTCGGTACCAGAACACTGCGTAGAGACAGTAAGCTCTGGTCCTGCGTGTATGCTGCGTGTCAACCTAGAAATTGGAGACTGATGGCATAAGGCTTCTTTTCCCATTATGAAAGCTCTGTTCATGCGGCCTCGAAGCTACCTGAAAAGCATTGTTGTTGCCGGGGTTTTCCTCACTGCCGGCATGGTTCTGAGAAGAAAATGAGTTTTCTCCTAAGAAACCTGGGGTTTCCAGTTCCTTGTTGGAAGCTCACCCTGCTCTGCGCTATACCTAAAATGAAAGTCAACGTGAGCCCAAGCTTCGAAGTAAGGCCCTGATTATCCTTGCAAAACGAGAGGTGTGCAGCAGCTCCATGAGCCCTTCATCGTTGTTCTGCTTTAGTTTCAAGGTAGTAAGCTTTTCAACACTCCTAGGGGCCTTGCTTCAGCACCCGTTTCAGTCAGAACACTGCGTAGAACCAGGAAGCTCTGCTCCTGCGTGTATGCTGCGTGTCAACCTAGAAATTAGAGACTGATGGCACAAGCCTTGTTTTCCCATTTTGAAAGCTCCATTTATGCGGCCCCGAAGCTACCTGAAAAGCACTGTTGTTACCTTGCTTTTAATTACAGCCGGCATGGCACATAGAAGAAAATGAGTTTTCTCGAAAGAAACCTTGTGCTTCCAGTTCCTAGTTGGAAGCTCACCCTGCTCTGCTCTATACCAAACGTGAAAGTCAATGTGAGCACTAGCCTCGAAGTAAGGCCCTGATTATCCTGGCAAAACGGGAGGCGTGCAGCAGCTCCATGAGGCCTTCATCGCTGTTCTGCTTTAGTTTCACGGTAGTAAGCTTTCCAACATTCCTAGGGACTTTGCTTAAGCAACCGTTTCGGTACCAGAACACTGCGTAGAAACAGTAAGCTCTGGTCCTGCGTGTATGCTGCGTGTCAACCTAGAAATTGGAGACTGATGGCATAAGGCTTCTTTTCCCATTATGAAAGCTCCGTTCATGCGGCCTCGAAGCTACCTGAAAAGCATTGTTGTTGCCGGGGTTTTCCTCACTGCCGGCATGGTTCTGAGAAGAAAATGAGTTTTCTCCTGAGAAACCTTGGGTTTCCAGTTCCTTGTTGGAAGCTCACCCTGCTCTGCGCTATACCTAAAGTGAAAGTCAACGTGAGCCCAAGCTTCGAAGTAAGGCCCTGATTATCCTTGCAAAACGAGAGGTGTGCAGCAGCTCCATGAGGCCTTCATCGTTGTTCTGCTTTAGTTTCAAGGTAGTAAGCTTTTCAACACTCCTAGGGGCCTTGCTTCAGCACCCGTTTCAGTACCAGAACACTGCGTAGAACCAGGAAGCTCTGCTCCTGCGTGTATGCTGCGTGTCAACCTAGAAATTAGAGACTGATGGCACAAGGCTAGTTTTCCCATTATGAAAGCTCCGTTGATGCGGCCCCGAAGCTACCTGAAAAGCACTGTTGTTACCGTGCTTTTACTTACAGCCGGCATGGTTCATAGAAGAAAATGAGTTTTCTCGAAAGAAACCTTGTGCTTCCAGTTCCTAGTTGGAAGCTCACCCTGCTCTGCTCTATACCAAACGTGAAAGTCAATGTGAGCACTAGCCTCGAAGTAAGGCCCTGATTATCCTGGCAAAACGGGAGGCGTGCAGCAGCTCCATGAGGCAGGCATTCATCGCTGTTCTGCTTTAGTTTCACGGTAGTAAGCTTTCCAAGACTCCTAGGGACTTTGCTTAAGCAACCGTTTCGGTACCAGAACACTGCGTAGAGACAGTAAGCTCTGGTCCTGCGTGTATGCTGCGTGTCAACCTAGAAATTGGAGACTGATGGCATAAGGCTTCTTTTCCCATTATGAAAGCTCCGTTCATGCGGCCTCGAAGCTACCTGAAAAGCATTGTTGTTGCCGGGGTTTTCCTCACTGCCGGCATGGTTCTGAGAAGAAAATGAGTTTTCTCCTAAGAAACCTTGGGTTTCCAGTTCCTTGTTGGAAGCTCACCCTGCTCTGCGCTATACCTAAAATGAAAGTCAACGTGAGCCCAAGCTTCGAAGTAAGGCCCTGATTATCCTTGCAAAACGAGAGGCGTGCAGCAGCTCCATGAGGCCTTCATCGCTGTTCTGCTTTAGTTTCAAGGTAGTAAGCTTTTCAACACTCCTAGGGGCCTTGCTTCAGCACCCGTTTCAGTCAGAACACTGCGTAGAACCAGGAAGCTCTGCTCCTGCGTGTATGCTGCGTGTCAACCTAGAAATTGGAGACTGATGCCATAAAGCTTCTTTTCCCATTATGAAAGCTCCGTTGATGCGGCCCCGAAGCTACCTGAAAAGCACTGTTGTTACCGTGCTTTTACTTACAGCCGGCATGGCACATAGAAGAAAATGAGTTTTCTCCAAAGAAACCTTGTGCTTCCAGTTCCTAGTTGAAAGCTCACCCTGCTCTGCTCTATACCTAAAGTGAAAGTCAACGTGAGCCCAAGCTTCGAAGTAAGGCCCTGATTATCCTTGCAAAACGAGAGGCGTGCAGCAGCTCCATGAGGCCTTCATGGTTGTTCTGCTTTAGTTTCAAGGTAGTAAGCTTTTCAACACTCCTAGGGGCCTTGCTTCAGCACCCGTTTCAGTACCAGAACACTGCGTAGAACCAGGAAGCTCTGCTCCTGCGTGTATGCTGCGTGTCAACCTAAAATTAGAGACTGATGGCCCAAGGCTAGTTTTCCCATTATGAAAGCTCCGTTGATGCGGCCCCGAAGCTACCTGAAAAGCACTGTTTTTACCGTGCTTTTACTTACAGCCGGCATGGTTCATAGAAGAAAATGAGTTTTCTCGAAAGAAACCTTGTGCTTCCAGTTCCTAGTTGGAAGCTCACCCTGCTCTGCTCTATACCAAACGTGAAAGTCAATGTGAGCACTAGCCTCGAAGTAAGGCCCTGATTATCCTGGCAAAACGGGAGGCGTGCAGCAGCTCCATGAGGCCTTCATCGCTGTTCTGCTTTAGTTTCACGGTAGTAAGCTTTCCAAGACTCCTAGGGACTTTGCTTAAGCAACCGTTTCGGTACCAGAACACTGCGTAGAGACAGTAAGCTCTGGTCCTGCGTGTATGCTGCGTGTCAACCTAGAAATTGGAGACTGATGGCATAAGGCTTCTTTTCCCATTATGAAAGCTCCGTTCATGCGGCCTCGAAGCTACCTGAAAAGCATTGTTGTTGCCGGGGTTTTCCTCACTGCCGGCATGGTTCTGAGAAGAAAATGAGTTTTCTCCTGAGAAAGCTTGGGTTTCCAGTTCCTTGTTGGAAGCTCACCCTGCTCTGCGCTATACCTAAAGTGAAAGTCAACGTGAGCCCAAGCTTCGAAGTAAGGCCCTGATTATCCTTGCAAAACGAGAGGTGTGCAGCAGCTCCATGAGGCCTTCATCGTTGTTCTGCTTTAGTTTCAAGGTAGTAAGCTTTTCAACACTCCTAGGGGACTTGCTTCAGCACCCGTTTCAGTACCAGAACACTGCGTAGAACCAGGAAGCTCTGCTCCTGCGTGTATGCTGCGTGTCAACCTAGAAATTAGAGACCGATGGCACAAAGCTAGTTTTCCCTTTATGAAAGCTCCGTTGATGCGGCCCCGAAGCTACCTGAAAAGCACTGTTGTTACCGTGCTTTTACTTACAGCCGGCATGGTTCATAGAAGAAAATGAGTTTTCTCGAAAGAAACCTTTTGCTTCCAGTTCCTAGTTGGAAGCTCACCCTGCTCTGCTCTATACCAAACGTGAAAGTCAATGTGAGCACTAGCCTCGAAGTAAGGCCCTGATTATCCTGGCAAAACGGGAGGCGTGCAGCAGCTCCATGAGGCCTTCATCGTTGTTCTGCTTTAGTTTCAAGGTAGTAAGCTTTTCAACACTCCTAGGGGCCTTGCTTCAGCACCCGGTCAGTACCAGAACACTGCGTAGAATCAGGAAGCTCTGCTCCTGCGTGTATGCTGCGTATCAACCTAGAAATTAGAGACTGATGGCACAAGGCCAGTTTTCCCATTATGAAAGCTCTGTTGATGCGGCCCCGAAGCTACCTGAAAAGCACTGTTGTTACCGTGCTTTTACTTACAGCCGGCATGGTTCATAGAAGAAAATGAGTTTTCTCGAAAGAAACCTTGTGCTGCCAGTAACTAGTTGGAAGCTCACCCTGCTCTGCTGTATACCAAATGTGAAAGTCAATGTGAGCACTAGCCTCGAAGTAAGGCCCTGATTATCCTGGCAAAACGGGAGGCGTGCAGCAGCTCCATGAGGCAGGCATTCATCGCTGTTCTGCTTTAGTTTCACGGTAGTAAGCTTTCCAAGACTCCTAGGGACTTTGCTTAAGCAACCGTTTCGGTACCAGAACACTGCGTAGAGACAGTAAGCTCTGGTCCTGCGTGTATGCTGCGTGTCAACCTAGAAATTGGAGACTGATGGCATAAGGCTTCTTTTCCCATTATGAAAGCTCCGTTCATGCGGCCTCGAAGCTACCTGAAAAGCATTGTTGTTGCCGGGGTTTTCCTCACTGCCGGCATGGTTCTGAGAAGAAAATGAGTTTTCTCCTGATAAACTTTGGGTTTCCAGTTCCTTTTGGAAGCTCACCCTGCTCTGCGCTATACCTAAAATGAAAGTCAACGTGAGCCCAAGCTTCGAAGTAAGGCCCTGATTATCCTTGCAAAACGAGAGGCGTGCAGCAGCTCCATGAGGCCTTCATCGCTGTTCTGCTTTAGTTTCAAGGTAGTAAGCTTTTCAACACTCCTAGGGGCCTTGCTTCAGCACCCGTTTCAGTCAGAACACTGCGTAGAACCAGGAAGCTCTGCTCCTGCGTGTATGCTGCGTTTCAACCTAGAAATTAGAGACTGATGGCACAAGGCTTGTTTTCCCATTTTGAAAGCTCCATTCATGCGGCCCCGAAGCTACCTGAAAAGCACTGTTGTTACCGTGCTTTTACTTACAGCCGGCATGGCACATAGAAGAAAATGAGTTTTCTCGAAAGAAACCTTGTGCTTCCAGTTCCTAGTTGAAAGCTCACCCTGCTCTGCTCTATACCTAAAGTGAAAGTCAACGTGAGCCCAAGCTTCGAAGTAAGGCCCTGATTATCCTTGCAAAACGAGAGGCGTGCAGCAGCTCCATGAAGCCTTCATCGTTGTTCTCCTTTAGTTTCAAGATAGTAAGCTTTTCAACACTCCTAGGGGCCTTGCTTCAGCACCCGTTTCAGTACCAGAACACTGCGTAGAACCAGGAAGCTCTGCTCCTGCGTGTATGCTGCGTGTCAACCTAGAAATTAGAGACTGATGGCACAAGGCTAGTTTTCCCATTATGAAAGCTCCGTTGATGGGGCCCCGAAGCTACCTGAAAAGCACTGTTGTTACCGTGCTTTTACTTACAGCCGGCATGGTTCATAGAAGAAAATGAGTTTTCTCGAAAGAAACCTTGTGCTTCCAGTTCCTAGTTGGAAGCTCACCCTGCTCTGCTCTATACCAAACGTGAAAGTCAATGTGAGCACTAGCCTCGAAGTAAGGCCCTGATTATCCTGGCAAAACGGGAGGCGTGCAGCAGCTCCATGAGGCCTTCATCGCTGTTCTGCTTTAGTTTCACGGTAGTAAGCTTTCCAACATTCCTAGGGACTTTGCTTAAGCAACCGTTTCGGTACCAGAACACTGCGTAGAGACAGTAAGCTCTGGTCCTGCGTGTATGCTGCGTGTCAACCTAGAAATTGGAGACTGATGGCATAAGGCTTCTTTTCCCATTATGAAAGCTCCGTTCATGCGGCCTCGAATCTACCTGAAAAGCATTGTTGTTGCCGGGGTTTTCCTCACTGCCGGCATGGTTCTGAGAAGAAAATGAGTTTTCTCCTGAGAAACCTTGGGTTTCCAGTTCCTTGTTGGAAGCTCACCCTGCTCTGCGCTATACCTAAAGTGAAAGTCAACGTGAGCCCAAGCTTCGAAGTAAGGCCCTGATTATCCTTGCAAAACGAGAGGTGTGCAGCAGCTCCATGAGGCCTTCATCGTTGTTCTGCTTTAGTTTCAAGGTAGTAAGCTTTTCAACACTCCTAGGGGACTTGCTTCAGCACCCGTTTCAGTACCAGAACACTGCGTAGAACCAGGAAGCTCTGCTCCTGCGTGTATGCTGCGTGTCAACCTAGAAATTAGAGACCGATGGCACAAGGCTAGTTTTCCCATTATGAAAGCTCCGTTGATGCGGCCCCGAAGCTACCTGAAAAGCACTGTTGTTACCGTGCTTTTACTTACAGCCGGCATGGTTCATAGAAGAAAATGAGTTTTCTCGAAAGAAACCTTTTGCTTCCAGTTCCTAGTTGGAAGCTCACCCGGCTCTGCTCTATACCAAACGTGAAAGTCAATGTGAGCACTAGCCTCGAAGTAAGGCCCTGATTATCCTGGCAAAACGGGAGGCGTGCAGCAGCTCCATGAGGCCTTCATCGCTGTTCTGCTTTAGTTTCACGGTAGTAAGCTTTCCAACATTCCTAGGGACTTTGCTTAAGCAACCGTTTCGGTACTAGAACACTGCGTAGAGACAGTAAACTCTGGTCCTGCGTGTATGCTGCGTGTCAACCTAGAAATTGGAGACTGATGGCATAAGGCTTCTTTTCCCATTATGAAAGCTCCGTTCATGCGGCCTCGAAGCTACCTGAAAAGCATTGTTGTTGCCGGGGTTTTCCTCACTGCCGGCATGGTTCTGAGAAGAAAATGAGTTTTCTCCTAAGAAACCTTGGGTTTCCAGTTCCTTGTTGGAAGCTCACCCTGCTCTGCGCTATACCTAAAATGAAAGTCAACGTGAGCCCAAGCTTCGAAGTAAGGCCCTGATTATCCTTGCAAAACGAGAGGCGTGCAGCAGCTCCATGAGGCCTTCATAGTTGTTCTGCTTTAGTTTCAAAGTAGTAAGCTTTTCAACACTCCTAGGGGCCTTGCTTCAGCACCCATTTCAGTACCAGAACACTGCGTAGAACCAGGAAGCTCTGGTCCTGCGTGTATGCTGCGTGTCAACCTAGAAATTGGAGACTGATGCCATAAAGCTTCTTTTCCCATTATGAAAGCTCCGTTGATGCGGCCCCGAAGCTACCTGAAAAGCACTGTTGTTACCGTGCTTTTACTTACAGCCGGCATGGCACATAGAAGAAAATGAGTTTTCTCGAAAGAATCCTTGTGCTTCCAGTTCCTAGTTGGAAGCTCACCCTGCTCTGCTCTATACCAAATGTGAAAGTCAATGTGAGCACTAGCCTCGAAGTAAGGCCCTGATTATCCTTGCAAAACGAGAGGCGTGCAGCATCTCCATGAGGCCTTCATCGTTGTTCTGCTTTAGTTTCAAGGTAGTAAGCTTTTCAACACTCCTAGGGGCCTTGCTTCAGCACCCGTTTCAGTACCAGAACACTGCGTAGAATCAGGAAGCTCTGCTCCTGCGTGTATGCTGCGTGTCAACCTAGAAATTAGAGACTGATGGCACAAGGCTAGTTTTCCCATTATGAAAGCTCTGTTGATGCGGCCCCGAAGCTACCTGAAAAGCACTGTTGTTACCGTGCTTTTACTTACAGCCGGCATGGTTCATAGAAGAAAATGAGTTTTCTCGAAAGAAACCTTGTGCTTCCAGTTCCTAGTTGGAAGCTCACCCTGCTCTGCTCTATACCAAACGTGAAAGTCAATGTGAGCACTAGCCTCGAAGTAAGGTCCGGATTACCCTGGCAAAACGGGAGGCGTGCAGCAGCTCCATGAGGCCTTCATCGCTGTTCTGCTTTAGTTTCACGGTAGTAAGCTTTCCAACATTCCTAGGGACTTTGCTTAAGCAACCGTTTCGGTACCAGAACACTGCGTAGAGACAGTAAACTCTGGTCCTGCGTGTATGCTGCGTGTCAACCTAGAAATTGGAGACTGATGGCATAAGGCTTCTTTTCCCATTATGAAAGCTCCTTTCATGCGGCCTCGAAGCTACCTGAAAAGCATTGTTGTTGCCGGGGTTTTCCTCACTGCCGGCATGGTTCTGAGAAGAAAATGAGTTTTCTCCTAAGAAACCTTGGGTTTCCAGTTCCTTGTTGGAAGCTCACCCTGCTCTGCGCTATACCTAAAATGAAAGTCAACGTGAGCCCAAGCTTCGAAGTAAGGCCCTGATTATCCTTGCAAAACGAGAGGCGTGCAGCAGCTCCATGAGGCCTTCATCGTTGTTCTGCTTTAGTTTCAAGGTAGTAAGCTTTTCAACACTCCTAGGGGCCTTGCTTCAGCACCCATTTCAGTACCAGAACACTGCGTAGAACCAGGAAGCTCTGGTCCTGCGTGTATGCTGCGTGTCAACCTAGAAATTGGAGACTGATGCCATAAAGCTTCTTTTCCCATTATGAAAGCTCCGTTGATGCGGCCCCGAAGCTACCTGAAAAGCACTGTTGTTACCGTGCTTTTACTTACAGCCGGCATGGCACATAGAAGAAAATGAGTTTTCTCGAAAGAATCCTTGTGCTTCCAGTTCCTAGTTGGAAGCTCACCCTGCTCTGCTCTATACCAAATGTGAAAGTCAATGTGAGCACTAGCCTCGAAGTAAGGCCCTGATTATCCTTGCAAAACGAGAGGCGTGCAGCATCTCCATGAGGCCTTCATCGTTGTTCTGCTTTAGTTTCAAGGTAGTAAGCTTTTCAACACTCCTAGGGGCCTTGCTTCAGCACCCGTTTCAGTACCAGAACACTGCGTAGAATCAGGAAGCTCTGCTCCTGCGTGTATGCTGCGTGTCAACCTAGAAATTAGAGACTGATGGCACAAGGCTAGTTTTCCCATTATGAAAGCTCTGTTGATGCGGCCCCGAAGCTACCTGAAAAGCACTGTTGTTACCGTGCTTTTACTTACAGCCGGCATGGTTCATAGAAGAAAATGATTTTTCTCGAAAGAAACCTTGTGCTTCCAGTTCCTAGTTGGAAGCTCACCCTGCTCTGCTCTATACCAAACGTGAAAGTCAATGTGAGCACTAGCCTCGAAGTAAGGTCCGGATTATCCTGGCAAAACGGGAGGCGTGCAGCAGCTCCATGAGGCCTTCATCGCTGTTCTGCTTTAGTTTCACGGTAGTAAGCTTTCCAACATTCCTAGGGACTTTGCTTAAGCAACCGTTTCGGTACCAGAACACTGCGTAGAGACAGTAAACTCTGGTCCTGCGTGTATGCTGCGTGTCAACCTAGAAATTGGAGACTGATGGCATAAGGCTTCTTTTCCCATTATGAAAGCTCCGTTCATGCGGCCTCGAAGCTACCTGAAAAGCATTGTTGTTGCCGGGGTTTTCCTCACTGCCGGCATGGTTCTGAGAAGAAAATGAGTTTTCTCCTAAGAAACCTTGGGTTTCCAGTTCCTTGTTGGAAGCTCACCCTGCTCTGCGCTATACCTAAAATGAAAGTCAACGTGAGCCCAAGCTTCGAAGTAAGGCCCTGATTATCCTTGCAAAACGAGAGGCGTGCAGCAGCTCCATGAGGCCTTCATAGTTGTTCTGCTTTAGTTTCAAGGTAGTAAGCTTTTCAACACTCCTAGGGGCCTTGCTTCAGCACCCGTTTCAGTACCAGAACACTGCGTAGAACCAGGAAGCTCTGGTCCTGCGTGTATGCTGCGTGTCAACCTAGAAATTGGAGACTGATGCCATAAAGCTTCTTTTCCCATTATGAAAGCTCCGTTGATGCGGCCCCGAAGCTACCTGAAAAGCACTGTTGTTACCGTGCTTTTACTTACAGCCGGCATGGTTCATAGAAGAAAATGAGTTTTCTCGAAAGAATCCTTGTGCTTCCAGTTCCTAGTTGGAAGCTCACCCTGCTCTGCTCTATACCAAATGTGAAAGTCAATGTGAGCACTAGCCTCGAAGTAAGGCCCTGATTATCCTTGCAAAACGAGAGGCGTGCAGCAGCTCCATGAGGCCTTCATCGTTGTTCTGCTTTAGTTTCAAGGTAGTAAGCTTTTCAACACTCCTAGGGGCCTTGCTTCAGCACCCGGTCAGTACCAGAACACTGCGTAGAATCAGGAAGCTCTGCTCCTGCGTGTATGCTGCGTGTCAACCTAGAAATTAGAGACTGATGGCACAAGGCTAGTTTTCCCATTATGAAAGCTCTGTTGATGCGGCCCCGAAGCTACCTGAAAAGCACTGTTGTTACCGTGCTTTTACTTACAGCCGGCATGGTTCATAGAAGAAAATGAGTTTTCTCGAAAGAAACCTTGTGCTTCCAGTTCCTAGTTGGAAGCTCACCCTGCTCTGCTCTATACCAAACGTGAAAGTCAATGTGAGCACTAGCCTCGAAGTAAGGTCCGGATTATCCTGGCAAAACGGGAGGCGTGCAGCAGCTCCATGAGGCCTTCATCGCTGTTCTGCTTTAGTTTCACGGTAGTAAGCTTTCCAACATTCCTAGGGACTTTGCTTAAGCAACCGTTTCGGTACCAGAACACTGCGTAGAGACAGTAAACTCTGGTCCTGCGTGTATGCTGCGTGTCAACCTAGAAATTGGAGACTGATGCCATAAAGCTTCTTTTCCCATTATGAAAGCTCCGTTCATGCGGCCTCGAAGCTACCTGAAAAGCATTGTTGTTGCCGGGGTTTTCCTCACTGCCGGCATGGTTCTGAGAAGAAAATGAGTTTTCTCCTGAGAAACTTTGGGTTTCCAGTTCCTTTTGGAAGCTCACCCTGCTCTGCGCTATACCTAAAATGAAAGTCAACGTGAGCCCAAGCTTCGAAGTAAGGCCCTGATTATCCTTGCAAAACGAGAGGCGTGCAGCAGCTCCATGAGGTCTTCATCGCTGTTCTGCTTTAGTTTCAAGGTAGTAAGCTTTTCAACACTCCTAGGGGCCTTGCTTCAGCACCCGTTTCAGTCAGAACACTGCGTAGAACCAGGAAGCTCTGCTCCTGCGTGTATGCTGCGTGTCAACCTAGAAATTAGAGACTGATGGCACAAGGCTTGTTTTCCCATTTTGAAATCTCCATTCATGCGGCCCCGAAGCTACCTGAAAAGCACTGTTGTTACCGTGCTTTTACTTACAGCCGGCATGGCACATAGAAGAAAATGAGTTTTCTCGAAAGAAACCTTGTGCTTCCAGTTCCTAGTTGAAAGCTCACCCTGCTCTGCTCTATACCTAAAGTGAAAGTCAACGTGAGCCCAAGCTTCGAAGTAAGGCCCTGATTATCCTTGCAAAACGAGAGGCGTGCAGCAGCTCCATGAGGCCTTCATCGTTGTTCTGCTTTAGTTTCAAGGTAGTAAGCTTTTCAACACTCCTAGGGGCCTTGCTTCAGCACCCGTTTCAGTACCAGAACACTGCGTAGAACCAGGAAGCTCTGCTCCTGCGTGTATGCTGCGTGTCAACCTAGAAATTAGAGACTGATGGCCCAAGGCTAGTTTTCCCATTATGAAAGCTCCGTTGATGCGGCCCCGAAGCTAGCTGAAAAGCACTGTTGTTACCGTGCTTTTACTTACAGCCGGCATGGTTCATAGAAGAAAATGAGTTTTCTCGAAAGAAACCTTGTGCTTCCAGTTCCTAGTTGGAAGCTCACCCTGCTCTGCTCTATACCAAACGTGAAAGTCAATGTGAGCACTAGCCTCGAAGTAAGGCCCTGATTATCCTGGCAAAACGGGAGGCGTGCAGCAGCTCCATGAGGCCTTCATCGCTGTTCTGCTTTAGTTTCACGGTAGTAAGCTTTCCAAGACTCCTAGGGACTTTGCTTAAGCAACCGTTTCGGTACCAGAACACTGCGTAGAGACAGTAAGCTCTGGTCCTGCGTGTATGCTGCGTGTCAACCTAGAAATTGGAGACTGATGGCATAAGGCTTCTTTTCCCATTATGAAAGCTCCGTTCATGCGGCCTCGAAGCTACCTGAAAAGCATTGTTGTTGCCGGGGTTTTCCTCACTGCCGGCATGGTTCTGAGAAGAAAATGAGTTTTCTCCTAAGAAACCTTGGGTTTCCAGTTCCTTGTTGGAAGCTCACCCTGCTCTGCGCTATACCTAAAATGAAAGTCAACGTGAGCCCAAGCTTCGAAGTAAGGCCCTGATTATCCTTGCAAAACGAGAGGCGTGCAGCAGCTCCATGAGGCCTTCATAGTTGTTCTGCTTTAGTTTCAAGGTAGTAAGCTTTTCAACACTCCTAGGGGCCTTGCTTCAGCACCCATTTCAGTACCAGAACACTGCGTAGAACCAGGAAGCTCTGGTCCTGCGTGTATGCTGCGTGTCAACCTAGAAATTGGAGACTGATGCCATAAAGCTTCTTTTCCCATTATGAAAGCTCCGTTGATGCGGCCCCGAAGCTACCTGAAAAGCACTGTTGTTACCGTGCTTTTACTTACAGCCGGCATGGCACATAGAAGAAAATGAGTTTTCTCGAAAGAATCCTTGTGCTTCCAGTTCCTAGTTGGAAGCTCACCCTGCTCTGCTCTATACCAAATGTGAAAGTCAATGTGAGCACTAGCCTCGAAGTAAGGCCCTGATTATCCTTGCAAAACGAGAGGCGTGCAGCATCTCCATGAGGCCTTCATCGTTGTTCTGCTTTAGTTTCAAGGTAGTAAGCTTTTCAACACTCCTAGGGGCCTTGCTTCAGCACCCGTTTCAGTACCAGAACACTGCGTAGAATCAGGAAGCTCTGCTCCTGCGTGTATGCTGCGTGTCAACCTAGAAATTAGAGACTGATGGCACAAGGCTAGTTTTCCCATTATGAAAGCTCTGTTGATGCGGCCCCGAAGCTACCTGAAAAGCACTGTTGTTACCGTGCTTTTACTTACAGCCGGCATGGTTCATAGAAGAAAATGAGTTTTCTCGAAAGAAACCTTGTGCTTCCAGTTCCTAGTTGGAAGCTCACCCTGCTCTGCTCTATACCAAACGTGAAAGTCAATGTGAGCACTAGCCTCGAAGTAAGGTCCGGATTATCCTGGCAAAACGGGAGGCGTGCAGCAGCTCCATGAGGCCTTCATCGCTGTTCTGCTTTAGTTTCACGGTAGTAAGCTTTCCAACATTCCTAGGGACTTTGCTTAAGCAACCGTTTCGGTACCAGAACACTGCGTAGAGACAGTAAACTCTGGTCCTGCGTGTATGCTGCGTGTCAACCTAGAAATTGGAGACTGATGGCATAAGGCTTCTTTTCCCATTATGAAAGCTCCGTTCATGCGGCCTCGAAGCTACCTGAAAAGCATTGTTGTTGCCGGGGTTTTCCTCACTGCCGGCATGGTTCTGAGAAGAAAATGAGTTTTCTCCTAAGAAACCTTGGGTTTCCAGTTCCTTGTTGGAAGCTCACCCTGCTCTGCGCTATACCTAAAATGAAAGTCAACGTGAGCCCAAGCTTCGAAGTAAGGCCCTGATTATCCTTGCAAAACGAGAGGCGTGCAGCAGCTCCATGAGGCCTTCATAGTTGTTCTGCTTTAGTTTCAAGGTAGTAAGCTTTTCAACACTCCTAGGGGCCTTGCTTCAGCACCCGTTTCAGTACCAGAACACTGCGTAGAACCAGGAAGCTCTGGTCCTGCGTGTATGCTGCGTGTCAACCTAGAAATTGGAGACTGATGCCATAAAGCTTCTTTTCCCATTATGAAAGCTCCGTTGATGCGGCCCCGAAGCTACCTGAAAAGCACTGTTGTTACCGTGCTTTTACTTACAGCCGGCATGGTTCATAGAAGAAAATGAGTTTTCTCGAAAGAATCCTTGTGCTTCCAGTTCCTAGTTGGAAGCTCACCCTGCTCTGCTCTATACCAAATGTGAAAGTCAATGTGAGCACTAGCCTCGAAGTAAGGCCCTGATTATCCTTGCAAAACGAGAGGCGTGCAGCAGCTCCATGAGGCCTTCATCGTTGTTCTGCTTTAGTTTCAAGGTAGTAAGCTTTTCAACACTCCTAGGGGCCTTGCTTCAGCACCCGGTCAGTACCAGAACACTGCGTAGAATCAGGAAGCTCTGCTCCTGCGTGTATGCTGCGTGTCAACCTAGAAATTAGAGACTGATGGCACAAGGCTAGTTTTCCCATTATGAAAGCTCTGTTGATGCGGCCCCGAAGCTACCTGAAAAGCACTGTTGTTACCGTGCTTTTACTTACAGCCGGCATGGTTCATAGAAGAAAATGAGTTTTCTCGAAAGAAACCTTGTGCTTCCAGTTCCTAGTTGGAAGCTCACCCTGCTCTGCTCTATACCAAATGTGAAAGTCAATGTGAGCACTAGCCTCGAAGTAAGGCCCTGATTATCCTGGCAAAACGGGAGGCGTGCAGCAGCTCCATGAGGCAGGCATTCATCGCTGTTCTGCTTTAGTTTCACGGTAGTAAGCTTTCCAAGACTCCTAGGGACTTTGCTTAAGCAACCGTTTCGGTACCAGAACACTGCGTAGAGACAGTAAGCTCTGGTCCTGCGTGTATGCTGCGTGTCAACCTAGAAATTGGAGACTGATGGCATAAGGCTTCTTTTCCCATTATGAAAGCTCCGTTCATGCGGCCTCGAAGCTACCTGAAAAGCATTGTTGTTGCCGGGGTTTTCCTCACTGCCGGCATGGTTCTGAGAAGAAAATGAGTTTTCTCCTGAGAAACTTTGGGTTTCCAGTTCCTTTTGGAAGCTCACCCTGCTCTGCGCTATACCTAAAATGAAAGTCAACGTGAGCCCAAGCTTCGAAGTAAGGCCCTGATTATCCTTGCAAAACGAGAGGCGTGCAGCAGCTCCATGAGGCCTTCATCGTTGTTCTGCTTTAGTTTCAAGGTAGTAAGCTTTTCAACACTCCTAGGGGCCTTGCTTCAGCACCCGTTTCAGTCAGAACACTGCGTAGAACCAGGAAGCTCTGCTCCTGCGTGTATGCTGCGTTTCAACCTAGAAATTAGAGACTGATGGCACAAGGCTTGTTTTCCCATTTTGAAAGCTCCATTCATGCGGCCCCGAAGCTACCTGAAAAGCACTGTTGTTACTGTGCTTTTACTTACAGCCGGCATGGCACATAGAAGAAAATGAGTTTTCTCGAAAGAAACCTTGTGCTTCCAGTTCCTAGTTGAAAGCTCACCCTGCTCTGCTCTATACCTAAAGTGAAAGTCAACGTGAGCCCAAGCTTCGAAGTAAGGCCCTGATTATCCTTGCAAAACGAGAGGCGTGCAGCAGCTCCATGAGGCCTTCATCGTTGTTCTGCTTTAGTTTCAAGATAGTAAGCTTTTCAACACTCCTAGGGGCCTTGCTTCAGCACCCGTTTCAGTACCAGAACACTGTGTAGAACCAGGAAGCTCTGCTCCTGCGTGTATGCTGCGTGTCAACCTAGAAATTAGAGACTGATGGCACAAGGCTAGTTTTCCCATTATGAAAGCTCCGTTGATGCGGCCCCGAAGCTACCTGAAAAGCACTGTTGTTACCGTGCTTTTACTTACAGCCGGCATGGTTCATAGAAGAAAATGAGTTTTCTCGAAAGAAACCTTGTGCTTCCAGTTCCTAGTTGGAAGCTCACCCTGCTCTGCTCTATACCAAACGTGAAAGTCAATGTGAGCACTAGCCTCGAAGTAAGGCCCTGATTATCCTGGCAAAACGGGAGGCGTGCAGCAGCTCCATGAGGCCTTCATCGCTGTTCTGCTTTAGTTTCACGGTAGTAAGCTTTCCAACATTCCTAGGGACTTTGCTTAAGCAACCGTTTCGGTACCAGAACACTGCGTAGAGACAGTAAGCTCTGGTCCTGCGTGTATGCTGCGTGTCAACCTAGAAATTGGAGACTGATGGCATAAGGCTTCTTTTCCCATTATGAAAGCTCCGTTCATGCGGCCTCGAATCTACCTGAAAAGCATTGTTGTTGCCGGGGTTTTCCTCACTGCCGGCATGGTTCTGAGAAGAAAATGAGTTTTCTCCTGAGAAACCTTGGGTTTCCAGTTCCTTGTTGGAAGCTCACCCTGCTCTGCTCTATACCAAACGTGAAAGTCAATGTGAGCACTAGCCTCGAAGTAAGGTCCGGATTATCCTGGCAAAACGGGAGGCGTGCAGCAGCTCCATGAGGCCTTCATCGCTGTTCTGCTTTAGTTTCACGGTAGTAAGCTTTCCAACATTCCTAGGGACTTTGCTTAAGCAACCGTTTCGGTACCAGAACACTGCGTAGAGACAGTAAACTCTGGTCCTGCGTGTATGCTGCGTGTCAACCTAGAAATTGGAGACTGATGCCATAAAGCTTCTTTTCCCATTATGAAAGCTCCGTTCATGCGGCCTCGAAGCTACCTGAAAAGCATTGTTGTTGCCGGGGTTTTCCTCACTGCCGGCATGGTTCTGAGAAGAAAATGAGTTTTCTCCTGAGAAACTTTGGGTTTCCAGTTCCTTTTGGAAGCTCACCCTGCTCTGCGCTATACCTAAAATGAAAGTCAACGTGAGCCCAAGCTTCGAAGTAAGGCCCTGATTATCCTTGCAAAACGAGAGGCGTGCAGCAGCTCCATGAGGTCTTCATCGCTGTTCTGCTTTAGTTTCAAGGTAGTAAGCTTTTCAACACTCCTAGGGGCCTTGCTTCAGCACCCGTTTCAGTCAGAACACTGCGTAGAACCAGGAAGCTCTGCTCCTGCGTGTATGCTGCGTGTCAACCTAGAAATTAGAGACTGATGGCACAAGGCTTGTTTTCCCATTTTGAAATCTCCATTCATGCGGCCCCGAAGCTACCTGAAAAGCACTGTTGTTACCGTGCTTTTACTTACAGCCGGCATGGCACATAGAAGAAAATGAGTTTTCTCGAAAGAAACCTTGTGCTTCCAGTTCCTAGTTGAAAGCTCACCCTGCTCTGCTCTATACCTAAAGTGAAAGTCAACGTGAGCCCAAGCTTCGAAGTAAGGCCCTGATTATCCTTGCAAAACGAGAGGCGTGCAGCAGCTCCATGAGGCCTTCATCGTTGTTCTGCTTTAGTTTCAAGGTAGTAAGCTTTTCAACACTCCTAGGGGCCTTGCTTCAGCACCCGTTTCAGTACCAGAACACTGCGTAGAACCAGGAAGCTCTGCTCCTGCGTGTATGCTGCGTGTCAACCTAGAAATTAGAGACTGATGGCCCAAGGCTAGTTTTCCCATTATGAAAGCTCCGTTGATGCGGCCCCGAAGCTAGCTGAAAAGCACTGTTGTTACCGTGCTTTTACTTACAGCCGGCATGGTTCATAGAAGAAAATGAGTTTTCTCGAAAGAAACCTTGTGCTTCCAGTTCCTAGTTGGAAGCTCACCCTGCTCTGCTCTATACCAAACGTGAAAGTCAATGTGAGCACTAGCCTCGAAGTAAGGCCCTGATTATCCTGGCAAAACGGGAGGCGTGCAGCAGCTCCATGAGGCCTTCATCGCTGTTCTGCTTTAGTTTCACGGTAGTAAGCTTTCCAAGACTCCTAGGGACTTTGCTTAAGCAACCGTTTCGGTACCAGAACACTGCGTAGAGACAGTAAGCTCTGGTCCTGCGTGTATGCTGCGTGTCAACCTAGAAATTGGAGACTGATGGCATAAGGCTTCTTTTCCCATTATGAAAGCTCCGTTCATGCGGCCTCGAAGCTACCTGAAAAGCATTGTTGTTGCCGGGGTTTTCCTCACTGCCGGCATGGTTCTGAGAAGAAAATGAGTTTTCTCCTGAGAAACTTTGGGTTTCCAGTTCCTTTTGGAAGCTCACCCTGCTCTGCGCTATACCTAAAATGAAAGTCAACGTGAGCCCAAGCTGCGAAGTAAGGCCCTGATTATCCTTGCAAAACGAGAGGCGTGCAGCAGCTCCATGAGGCCTTCATCGCTGTTCTGCTTTAGTTTCAAGGTAGTAAGCTTTTCAACACTCCTAGGGGCCTTGCTTCAGCACCCGTTTCAGTCAGAACACTGCGTAGAACCAGGAAGCTCTGCTCCTGCGTGTATGCTGCGTTTCAACCTAGAAATTAGAGACTGATGGCACAAGGCTTGTTTTCCCTTTTTGAAAGCTCCATTCATGCGGCCCCGAAGCTACCTGAAAAGCACTGTTGTTACCGTGCTTTTACTTACAGCCGGCATGGCACATAGAAGAAAATGAGTTTTCTCGAAAGAAACCTTGTGCTTCCAGTTCCTAGTTGAAAGCTCACCCTGCTCTGCTCTATACCTAAAGTGAAAGTCAACGTGAGCCCAAGCTTCGAAGTAAGGCCCTGATTATCCTTGCAAAACGAGAGGCGTGCAGCAGCTCCATGAAGCCTTCATCGTTGTTCTGCTTTAGTTTCAAGATAGTAAGCTTTTCAACACTCCTAGGGGCCTTGCTTCAGCACCCGTTTCAGTACCAGAACACTGCGTAGAACCAGGAAGCTCTGCTCCTGCGTGTATGCTGCGTGTCAACCTAGAAATTAGAGACTGATGGCACAAGGCTAGTTTTCCCATTATGAAAGCTCCGTTGATGGGGCCCCGAAGCTACCTGAAAAGCACTGTTGTTACCGTGCTTTTACTTACAGCCGGCATGGTTCATAGAAGAAAATGAGTTTTCTCGAAAGAAACCTTGTGCTTCCAGTTCCTAGTTGGAAGCTCACCCTGCTCTGCTCTATACCAAACGTGAAAGTCAATGTGAGCACTAGCCTCGAAGTAAGGCCCTGATTATCCTGGCAAAACGGGAGGCGTGCAGCAGCTCCATGAGGCCTTCATCGCTGTTCTGCTTTAGTTTCACGGTAGTAAGCTTTCCAACATTCCTAGGGACTTTGCTTAAGCAACCGTTTCGGTACCAGAACACTGCGTAGAGACAGTAAGCTCTGGTCCTGCGTGTATGCTGCGTGTCAACCTAGAAATTGGAGACTGATGGCATAAGGCTTCTTTTCCCATTATGAAAGCTCCGTTCATGCGGCCTCGAATCTACCTGAAAAGCATTGTTGTTGCCGGGGTTTTCCTCACTGCCGGCATGGTTCTGAGAAGAAAATGAGTTTTCTCCTGAGAAACCTTGGGTTTCCAGTTCCTTGTTGGAAGCTCACCCTGCTCTGCGCTATACCTAAAGTGAAAGTCAACGTGAGCCCAAGCTTCGAAGTAAGGCCCTGATTATCCTTGCAAAACGAGAGGTGTGCAGCAGCTCCATGAGGCCTTCATCGTTGTTCTGCTTTAGTTTCAAGGTAGTAAGCTTTTCAACACTCCTAGGGGACTTGCTTCAGCACCCGTTTCAGTACCAGAACACTGCGTAGAACCAGGAAGCTCTGCTCCTGCGTGTATGCTGCGTGTCAACCTAGAAATTAGAGACCGATGGCACAAGGCTAGTTTTCCCATTATGAAAGCTCCGTTGATGCGGCCCCGAAGCTACCTGAAAAGCACTGTTGTTACCGTGCTTTTACTTACAGCCGGCATGGTTCATAGAAGAAAATGAGTTTTCTCGAAAGAAACCTTTTGCTTCCAGTTCCTAGTTGGAAGCTCACCCGGCTCTGCTCTATACCAAACGTGAAAGTCAATGTGAGCACTAGCCTCGAAGTAAGGCCCTGATTATCCTGGCAAAACGGGAGGCGTGCAGCAGCTCCATGAGGCCTTCATCGCTGTTCTGCTTTAGTTTCACGGTAGTAAGCTTTCCAACATTCCTAGGGACTTTGCTTAAGCAACCGTTTCGGTACTAGAACACTGCGTAGAGACAGTAAACTCTGGTCCTGCGTGTATGCTGCGTGTCAACCTAGAAATTGGAGACTGATGGCATAAGGCTTCTTTTCCCATTATGAAAGCTCCGTTCATGCGGCCTCGAAGCTACCTGAAAAGCATTGTTGTTGCCGGGGTTTTCCTCACTGCCGGCATGGTTCTGAGAAGAAAATGAGTTTTCTCCTAAGAAACCTTGGGTTTCCAGTTCCTTGTTGGAAGCTCACCCTGCTCTGCGCTATACCTAAAATGAAAGTCAACGTGAGCCCAAGCTTCGAAGTAAGGCCCTGATTATCCTTGCAAAACGAGAGGCGTGCAGCAGCTCCATGAGGCCTTCATAGTTGTTCTGCTTTAGTTTCAAGGTAGTAAGCTTTTCAACACTCCTAGGGGCCTTGCTTCAGCACCCATTTCAGTACCAGAACACTGCGTAGAACCAGGAAGCTCTGGTCCTGCGTGTATGCTGCGTGTCAACCTAGAAATTGGAGACTGATGCCATAAAGCTTCTTTTCCCATTATGAAAGCTCCGTTGATGCGGCCCCGAAGCTACCTGAAAAGCACTGTTGTTACCGTGCTTTTACTTACAGCCGGCATGGCACATAGAAGAAAATGAGTTTTCTCGAAAGAATCCTTGTGCTTCCAGTTCCTAGTTGGAAGCTCACCCTGCTCTGCTCTATACCAAATGTGAAAGTCAATGTGAGCACTAGCCTCGAAGTAAGGCCCTGATTATCCTTGCAAAACGAGAGGCGTGCAGCATCTCCATGAGGCCTTCATCGTTGTTCTGCTTTAGTTTCAAGGTAGTAAGCTTTTCAACACTCCTAGGGGCCTTGCTTCAGCACCCGTTTCAGTACCAGAACACTGCGTAGAATCAGGAAGCTCTGCTCCTGCGTGTATGCTGCGTGTCAACCTAGAAATTAGAGACTGATGGCACAAGGCTAGTTTTCCCATTATGAAAGCTCTGTTGATGCGGCCCCGAAGCTACCTGAAAAGCACTGTTGTTACCGTGCTTTTACTTACAGCCGGCATGGTTCATAGAAGAAAATGAGTTTTCTCGAAAGAAACCTTGTGCTTCCAGTTCCTAGTTGGAAGCTCACCCTGCTCTGCTCTATACCAAACGTGAAAGTCAATGTGAGCACTAGCCTCGAAGTAAGGCCCTGATTATCCTGGCAAAACGGGAGGCGTGCAGCAGCTCCATGAGGCCTTCATCGCTGTTCTGCTTTAGTTTCACGGTAGTAAGCTTTCCAACATTCCTAGGGACTTTGCTTAAGCAACCGTTTCGGTACCAGAACACTGCGTAGAGACAGTAAACTCTGGTCCTGCGTGTATGCTGCGTGTCAACCTAGAAATTGGAGACTGATGGCATAAGGCTTCTTTTCCCATTATGAAAGCTCCGTTCATGCGGCCTCGAAGCTACCTGAAAAGCATTGTTGTTGCCGGGGTTTTCCTCACTGCCGGCATGGTTCTGAGAAGAAAATGAGTTTTATCCTAAGAAACCTTGGGTTTCCAGTTCCTTGTTGGAAGCTCACCCTGCTCTGCGCTATACCTAAAATGAAAGTCAACGTGAGCCCAAGCTTCGAAGTAAGGCCCTGATTATCCTTGCAAAACGAGAGGCGTGCAGCAGCTCCATGAGGCCTTCATAGTTGTTCTGCTTTAGTTTCAAGGTAGTAAGCTTTTCAACACTCCTAGGGGCCTTGCTTCAGCACCCGTTTCAGTACCAGAACACTGCGTAGAACCAGGAAGCTCTGGTCCTGCGTGTATGCTGCGTGTCAACCTAGAAATTGGAGACTGATGCCATAAAGCTTCTTTTCCCATTATGAAAGCTCCGTTGATGCGGCCCCGAAGCTACCTGAAAAGCACTGTTGTTACCGTGCTTTTACTTACAGCCGGCATGGTTCATAGAAGAAAATGAGTTTTCTCGAAAGAATCCTTGTGCTTCCAGTTCCTAGTTGGAAGCTCACCCTGCTCTGCTCTATACCAAATGTGAAAGTCAATGTGAGCACTAGCCTCGAAGTAAGGCCCTGATTATCCTTGCAAAACGAGAGGCGTGCAGCAGCTCCATGAGGCCTTCATCGTTGTTCTGCTTTAGTTTCAAGGTAGTAAGCTTTTCAACACTCCTAGGGGCCTTGCTTCAGCACCCGGTCAGTACCAGAACACTGCGTAGAATCAGGAAGCTCTGCTCCTGCGTGTATGCTGCGTGTCAACCTAGAAATTAGAGACTGATGGCACAAGGCTAGTTTTCCCATTATGAAAGCTCTGTTGATGCGGCCCCGAAGCTACCTGAAAAGCACTGTTGTTACCGTGCTTTTACTTACAGCCGGCATGGTTCATAGAAGAAAATGAGTTTTCTCGAAAGAAACCTTGTGCTTCCAGTTCCTAGTTGGAAGCTCACCCTGCTCTGCTCTATACCAAATGTGAAAGTCAATGTGAGCACTAGCCTCGAAGTAAGGCCCTGATTATCCTGGCAAAACGGGAGGCGTGCAGCAGCTCCATGAGCAGGCATTCATCGCTGTTCTGCTTTAGTTTCACGGTAGTAAGCTTTCCAAGACTCCTAGGGACTTTGCTTAAGCAACCGTTTCGGTACCAGAACACTGCGTAGAGACAGTAAGCTCTGGTCCTGCGTGTATGCTGCGTGTCAACCTAGAAATTGGAGACTGATGGCATAAGGCTTCTTTTCCCATTATGAAAGCTCCGTTCATGCGGCCTCGAAGCTACCTGAAAAGCATTGTTGTTGCCGGGGTTTTCCTCACTGCCGGCATGGTTCTGAGAAGAAAATGAGTTTTCTCCTGAGAAACCTTGGGTTTCCAGTTCCTTGTTGGAAGCTCACCCTGCTCTGCTCTATACCAAACGTGAAAGTCAATGTGAGCACTAGCCTCGAAGTAAGGCCCGGATTATCCTGGCAAAACGGGAGGCGTGCAGCAGCTCCATGAGGCCTTCATCGCTGTTCTGCTTTAGTTTCACGGTAGTAAGCTTTCCAAGACTCCTAGGGACTTTGCTTAAGCAACCGTTTCGGTACCAGAACACTGCGTAGAGACATTAAACTCTGGTCCTGCGTGTATGCTGCGTGTCAACCTAGAAATTGGAGACTGATGGCATAAGGCTTCTTTTCCCATTATGAAAGCTCCGTTCATGCGGCCTCGAAGCTACCTGAAAAGCATTGTTGTTGCCGGGGTTTTCCTCACTGCCGGCATGGTTCTGAGAAGAAAATGAGTTTTCTCCTAAGAAACCTTGGGTTTCCAGTTCCTTGTTGGAAGCTCACCCTGCTCTGCGCTATACCTAAAATGAAAGTCAACGTGAGCCCAAGCTTCGAAGTAAGGCCCTGATTATCCTTGCAAAACGAGAGGCGTGCAGCAGCTCCATGAGGCCTTCATCGTTGTTCTGCTTTAGTTTCAAGGTAGTAAGCTTTTCAACACTCCTAGGGGCCTTGCTTCAGCACCCGTTTCAGTACCAGAACACTGCGTAGAACCAGGAAGCTCTGCTCCTGCGTGTATGCTGCGTGTCAACCTAGAAATTGGAGACTGATGCCATAAAGCTTCTTTTCCCATTATGAAAGCTCCGTTGATGCGGCCCCGAAGCTACCTGAAAAGCACTGTTGTTACCGTGCTTTTACTTACAGCCGGCATGGTTCATAGAAGAAAATGAGTTTTCTCGAAAGAAACCTTGTGCTTCCAGTTCCTAGTTGGAAGCTCACCCTGCTCTGCTCTATACCAAACGTGAAAGTCAATGTGAGCACTAGCCTCGAAGTAAGGCCCTGATTATCCTGGCAAAACGGGAGGCGTGCACCAGCTCCATGAGGCCTTCATCGCTGTTCTGCTTTAGTTTCACGGTAGTAAGCTTTCCAACATTCCTAGGGACTTTGCTTAAGCAACCGTTTCGGTACCAGAACACTGCGTAGAGACAGTAAGCTCTGCTCCTGCGTGTATGCTGCGTGTCAACCTAGAAATTGGAGACTGATGGCATAAGGCTTCTTTTCCCATTATGAAAGCTCCGTTCATGCGGCCTCGAATCTACCTGAAAAGCATTGTTGTTGCCGGGGTTTTCCTCACTGCCGGCATGGTTCTGAGAAGAAAATGAGTTTTCTCCTGAGAAACCTTGGGTTTCCAGTTCCTTGTTGGAAGCTCACCCTGCTCTGCTCTATACCAAACGTGAAAGTCAATGTGAGCACTAGCCTCGAAGTAAGGTCCGGATTATCCTGGCAAAACGGGAGGCGTGCAGCAGCTCCATGAGGCCTTCATCGCTGTTCTGCTTTAGTTTCACGGTAGTAAGCTTTCCAACATTCCTAGGGACTTTGCTTAAGCAACCGTTTCGGTACCAGAACACTGCGTAGAGACAGTAAACTCTGGTCCTGCGTGTATGCTGCGTGTCAACCTAGAAATTGGAGACTGATGCCATAAAGCTTCTTTTCCCATTATGAAAGCTCCGTTCATGCGGCCTCGAAGCTACCTGAAAAGCATTGTTGTTGCCGGGGTTTTCCTCACTGCCGGCATGGTTCTGAGAAGAAAATGAGTTTTCTCCTGAGAAACTTTGCGTTTCCAGTTCCTTTTGGAAGCTCACCCTGCTCTGCGCTATACCTAAAATGAAAGTCAACGTGAGCCCAAGCTTCGAAGTAAGGCCCTGATTATCCTTGCAAAACGAGAGGCGTGCAGCAGCTCCATGAGGTCTTCATCGCTGTTCTGCTTTAGTTTCAAGGTAGTAAGCTTTTCAACACTCCTAGGGGCCTTGCTTCAGCACCCGTTTCAGTCAGAACACTGCGTAGAACCAGGAAGCTCTGCTCCTGCGTGTATGCTGCGTGTCAACCTAGAAATTAGAGACTGATGGCACAAGGCTTGTTTTCCCATTTTGAAATCTCCATTCATGCGGCCCCGAAGCTACCTGAAAAGCACTGTTGTTACCGTGCTTTTACTTACAGCCGGCATGGCACATAGAAGAAAATGAGTTTTCTCGAAAGAAACCTTGTGCTTCCAGTTCCTAGTTGAAAGCTCACCCTGCTCTGCTCTATACCTAAAGTGAAAGTCAACGTGAGCCCAAGCTTCGAAGTAAGGCCCTGATTATCCTTGCAAAACGAGAGGCGTGCAGCAGCTCCATGAGGCCTTCATCGTTGTTCTGCTTTAGTTTCAAGGTAGTAAGCTTTTCAACACTCCTAGGGGCCTTGCTTCAGCACCCGTTTCAGTACCAGAACACTGCGTAGAACCAGGAAGCTCTGCTCCTGCGTGTATGCTGCGTGTCAACCTAGAAATTAGAGACTGATGGCCCAAGGCTAGTTTTCCCATTATGAAAGCTCCGTTGATGCGGCCCCGAAGCTAGCTGAAAAGCACTGTTGTTACCGTGCTTTTACTTACAGCCGGCATGGTTCATAGAAGAAAATGAGTTTTCTCGAAAGAAACCTTGTGCTTCCAGTTCCTAGTTGGAAGCTCACCCTGCTCTGCTCTATACCAAACGTGAAAGTCAATGTGAGCACTAGCCTCGAAGTAAGGCCCTGATTATCCTGGCAAAACGGGAGGCGTGCAGCAGCTCCATGAGGCCTTCATCGCTGTTCTGCTTTAGTTTCACGGTAGTAAGCTTTCCAAGACTCCTAGGGACTTTGCTTAAGCAACCGTTTCGGTACCAGAACACTGCGTAGAGACAGTAAGCTCTGGTCCTGCGTGTATGCTGCGTGTCAACCTAGAAATTGGAGACTGATGGCATAAGGCTTCTTTTCCCATTATGAAAGCTCCGTTCATGCGGCCTCGAAGCTACCTGAAAAGCATTGTTGTTGCCGGGGTTTTCCTCACTGCCGGCATGGTTCTGAGAAGAAAATGAGTTTTCTCCTGAGAAACTTTGGGTTTCCAGTTCCTTTTGGAAGCTCACCCTGCTCTGCGCTATACCTAAAATGAAAGTCAACGTGAGCCCAAGCTTCGAAGTAAGGCCCTGATTATCCTTGCAAAACGAGAGGCGTGCAGCAGCTCCATGAGGCCTTCATCGCTGTTCTGCTTTAGTTTCAAGGTAGTAAGCTTTTCAACACTCCTAGGGGCCTTGCTTCAGCACCCGTTTCAGTCAGAACACTGCGTAGAACCAGGAAGCTCTGCTCCTGCGTGTATGCTGCGTTTCAACCTAGAAATTAGAGACTGATGGCACAAGGCTTGTTTTCCCTTTTTGAAAGCTCCATTCATGCGGCCCCGAAGCTACCTGAAAAGCACTGTTGTTACCGTGCTTTTACTTACAGCCGGCATGGCACATAGAAGAAAATGAGTTTTCTCGAAAGAAACCTTGTGCTTCCAGTTCCTAGTTGAAAGCTCACCCTGCTCTGCTCTATACCTAAAGTGAAAGTCAACGTGAGCCCAAGCTTCGAAGTAAGGCCCTGATTATCCTTGCAAAACGAGAGGCGTGCAGCAGCTCCATGAAGCCTTCATCGTTGTTCTGCTTTAGTTTCAAGATAGTAAGCTTTTCAACACTCCTAGGGGCCTTGCTTCAGCACCCGTTTCAGTACCAGAAAACTGCGTAGAACCAGGAAGCTCTGCTCCTGCGTGTATGCTGCGTGTCAACCTAGAAATTAGAGACTGATGGCACAAGGCTAGTTTTCCCATTATGAAAGCTCCGTTGATGGGGCCCCGAAGCTACCTGAAAAGCACTGTTGTTACCGTGCTTTTACTTACAGCCGGCATGGTTCATAGAAGAAAATGAGTTTTCTCGAAAGAAACCTTGTGCTTCCAGTTCCTAGTTGGAAGCTCACCCTGCTCTGCTCTATACCAAACGTGAAAGTCAATGTGAGCACTAGCCTCGAAGTAAGGCCCTGATTATCCTGGCAAAACGGGAGGCGTGCAGCAGCTCCATGAGGCCTTCATCGCTGTTCTGCTTTAGTTTCACGGTAGTAAGCTTTCCAACATTCCTAGGGACTTTGCTTAAGCAACCGTTTCGGTACCAGAACACTGCGTAGAGACAGTAAGCTCTGGTCCTGCGTGTATGCTGCGTGTCAACCTAGAAATTGGAGACTGATGGCATAAGGCTTCTTTTCCCATTATGAAAGCTCCGTTCATGCGGCCTCGAATCTACCTGAAAAGCATTGTTGTTGCCGGGGTTTTCCTCACTGCCGGCATGGTTCTGAGAAGAAAATGAGTTTTCTCCTGAGAAACCTTGGGTTTCCAGTTCCTTGTTGGAAGCTCACCCTGCTCTGCGCTATACCTAAAGTGAAAGTCAACGTGAGCCCAAGCTTCGAAGTAAGGCCCTGATTATCCTTGCAAAACGAGAGGTGTGCAGCAGCTCCATGAGGCCTTCATCGTTGTTCTGCTTTAGTTTCAAGGTAGTAAGCTTTTCAACACTCCTAGGGGACTTGCTTCAGCACCCGTTTCAGTACCAGAACACTGCGTAGAACCAGGAAGCTCTGCTCCTGCGTGTATGCTGCGTGTCAACCTAGAAATTAGAGACCGATGGCACAAGGCTAGTTTTCCCATTATGAAAGCTCCGTTGATGCGGCCCCGAAGCTACCTGAAAAGCACTGTTGTTACCGTGCTTTTACTTACAGCCGGCATGGTTCATAGAAGAAAATGAGTTTTCTCGAAAGAAACCTTTTGCTTCCAGTTCCTAGTTGGAAGCTCACCCGGCTCTGCTCTATACCAAACGTGAAAGTCAATGTGAGCACTAGCCTCGAAGTAAGGCCCTGATTATCCTGGCAAAACGGGAGGCGTGCAGCAGCTCCATGAGGCCTTCATCGCTGTTCTGCTTTAGTTTCACGGTAGTAAGCTTTCCAACATTCCTAGGGACTTTGCTTAAGCAACCGTTTCGGTACTAGAACACTGCGTAGAGACAGTAAACTCTGGTCCTGCGTGTATGCTGCGTGTCAACCTAGAAATTGGAGACTGATGGCATAAGGCTTCTTTTCCCATTATGAAAGCTCCGTTCATGCGGCCTCGAAGCTACCTGAAAAGCATTGTTGTTACCGTGCTTTTACTTACAGCCGGCATGGCACATAGAAGAAAATGAGTTTTCTCGAAAGAATCCTTGTGCTTCCAGTTTCTAGTTGGAAGCTCACCCTGCTCTGCTCTATACCAAATGTGAAAGTCAATGTGAGCACTAGCCTCGAAGTAAGGCCCTGATTATCCTTGCAAAACGAGAGGCGTGCAGCATCTCCATGAGGCCTTCATCGTTGTTCTGCTTTAGTTTCAAGGTAGTAAGCTTTTCAACACTCCTAGGGGCCTTGCTTCAGCACCCGTTTCAGTACCAGAACACTGCGTAGAATCAGGAAGCTCTGCTCCTGCGTGTATGCTGCGTGTCAACCTAGAAATTAGAGACTGATGGCACAAGGCTAGTTTTCCCATTATGAAAGCTCTGTTGATGCGGCCCCGAAGCTACCTGAAAAGCACTGTTGTTACCGTGCTTTTACTTACAGCCGGCATGGTTCATAGAAGAAAATGAGTTTTCTCGAAAGAAACCTTGTGCTTCCAGTTCCTAGTTGGAAGCTCACCCTGCTCTGCTCTATACCAAACGTGAAAGTCAATGTGAGCACTAGCCTCGAAGTAAGGCCCTGATTATCCTGGCAAAACGGGAGGCGTGCAGCAGCTCCATGAGGCCTTCATCGCTGTTCTGCTTTAGTTTCACGGTAGTAAGCTTTCCAACATTCCTAGGGACTTTGCTTAAGCAACCGTTTCGGTACCAGAACACTGCGTAGAGACAGTAAACTCTGGTCCTGCGTGTATGCTGCGTGTCAACCTAGAAATTGGAGACTGATGGCATAAGGCTTCTTTTCCCATTATGAAAGCTCCGTTCATGCGGCCTCGAAGCTACCTGAAAAGCATTGTTGTTGCCGGGGTTTTCCTCACTGCCGGCATGGTTCTGAGAAGAAAATGAGTTTTCTCCTAAGAAACCTTGGGTTTCCAGTTCCTTGTTGGAAGCTCACCCTGCTCTGCGCTATACCTAAAATGAAAGTCAACGTGAGCCCAAGCTTCGAAGTAAGGCCCTGATTATCCTTGCAAAACGAGAGGCGTGCAGCAGCTCCATGAGGCCTTCATAGTTGTTCTGCTTTAGTTTCAAGGTAGTAAGCTTTTCAACACTCCTAGGGGCCTTGCTTCAGCACCCGTTTCAGTACCAGAACACTGCGTAGAACCAGGAAGCTCTGGTCCTGCGTGTATGCTGCGTGTCAACCTAGAAATTGGAGACTGATGCCATAAAGCTTCTTTTCCCATTATGAAAGCTCCGTTGATGCGGCCCCGAAGCTACCTGAAAAGCACTGTTGTTACCGTGCTTTTACTTACAGCCGGCATGGTTCATAGAAGAAAATGAGTTTTCTCGAAAGAATCCTTGTGCTTCCAGTTCCTAGTTGGAAGCTCACCCTGCTCTGCTCTATACCAAATGTGAAAGTCAATGTGAGCACTAGCCTCGAAGTAAGGCCCTGATTATCCTTGCAAAACGAGAGGCGTGCAGCAGCTCCATGAGGCCTTCATCGTTGTTCTGCTTTAGTTTCAAGGTAGTAAGCTTTTCAACACTCCTAGGGGCCTTGCTTCAGCACCCGGTCAGTACCAGAACACTGCGTAGAATCAGGAAGCTCTGCTCCTGCGTGTATGCTGCGTGTCAACCTAGAAATTAGAGACTGATGGCACAAGGCTAGTTTTCCCATTATGAAAGCTCTGTTGATGCGGCCCCGAAGCTACCTGAAAAGCACTGTTGTTACCGTGCTTTTACTTACAGCCGGCATGGTTCATAGAAGAAAATGAGTTTTCTCGAAAGAAACCTTGTGCTTCCAGTTCCTAGTTGGAAGCTCACCCTGCTCTGCTCTATACCAAATGTGAAAGTCAATGTGAGCACTAGCCTCGAAGTAAGGCCCTGATTATCCTGGCAAAACGGGAGGCGTGCAGCAGCTCCATGAGGCAGGCATTCATCGCTGTTCTGCTTTAGTTTCACGGTAGTAAGCTTTCCAAGACTCCTAGGGACTTTGCTTAAGCAACCGTTTCGGTACCAGAACACTGCGTAGAGACAGTAAGCTCTGGTCCTGCGTGTATGCTGCGTGTCAACCTAGAAATTGGAGACTGATGGCATAAGGCTTCTTTTCCCATTATGAAAGCTCCGTTCATGCGGCCTCGAAGCTACCTGAAAAGCATTGTTGTTGCCGGGGTTTTCCTCACTGGCGGCATGGTTCTGAGAAGAAAATGAGTTTTCTCCTAAGAAACCTTGGGTTTCCAGTTCCTTGTTGGAAGCTCACCCTGCTCTGCGCTATACCTAAAATGAAAGTCAACGTGAGCCCAAGCTTCGAAGTAAGGCCCTGATTATCCTTGCAAAACGAGAGGCGTGCAGCAGCTCCATGAGGCCTTCATCGCTGTTCTGCTTTAGTTTCAAGGTAGTAAGCTTTTCAACACTCCTAGGGGCCTTGCTTCAGCACCCGTTTCAGTCAGAACACTGCGTAGAACCAGGAAGCTCTGCTCCTGCGTGTATGCTGCGTGTCAACCTAGAAATTGGAGACTGATGCCATAAAGCTTCTTTTCCCATTATGAAAGCTCCGTTGATGCGGCCCCAAAGCTACCTGAAAAGCACTGTTGTTACCGTGCTTTTACTTACAGCCGGCATGGCACATAGAAGAAAATGAGTTTTCTCGAAAGAAACCTTGTGCTTCCAGTTCCTAGTTGAAAGCTCACCCTGCTCTGCTCTATACCTAAAGTGAAAGTCAACGTGAGCCCAAGCTTCGAAGTAAGGCCCTGATTATCCTTGCAAAACGAGAGGCGTGCAGCAGCTCCATGAGGCCTTCATCGTTGTTTGCTTTAGTTTCAAGGTAGTAAGCTTTTCAACACTCCTAGGGGCCTTGCTTCAGCACCCGTTTCAGTACCAGAACACTGCGTAGAACCAGGAAGCTCTGCTCCTGCGTGTATGCTGCGTGTCAACCTAAAATTAGAGACTGACGGCCCAAGGCTAGTTTTCCCATTATGAAAGCTCCGTTGATGCGGCCCCGAAGCTACCTGAAAAGCACTGTTTTTACCGTGCTTTTACTTACAGCCGGCATGGTTCATAGAAGAAAATGAGTTTTCTCGAAAGAAACCTTGTGCTTCCAGTTCCTAGTTGGAAGCTCACCCTGCTCTGCTCTATACCAAACGTGAAAGTCAATGTGAGCACTAGCCTCGAAGTAAGGCCCTGATTATCCTGGCAAAACGGGAGGCGTGCAGCAGCTCCATGAGGCCTTCATCGCTGTTCTGCTTTAGTTTCACGGTAGTAAGCTTTCCAAGACTCCTAGGGACTTTGCTTAAGCAACCGTTTCGGTACCAGAACACTGCGTAGAGACAGTAAGCTCTGGTCCTGCGTGTATGCTGCGTGTCAACCTAGAAATTGGAGACTGATGGCATAAGGCTTCTTTTCCCATTATGAAAGCTCCGTTCATGCGGCCTCGAAGCTACCTGAAAAGCATTGTTGTTGCCGGGGTTTTCCTCACTGCCGGCATGGTTCTGAGAAGAAAATGAGTTTTCTCCTAAGAAACCTTGGGTTTCCAGTTCCTTGTTGGAAGCTCACCCTGCTCTGCGCTATACCTAAAATGAAAGTCAACGTGAGCCCAAGCTTCGAAGTAAGGCCCTGATTATCCTTGCAAAACGAGAGGCGTGCAGCAGCTCCATGAGGCCTTCATAGTTGTTCTGCTTTAGTTTCAAGGTAGTAAGCTTTTCAACACTCCTAGGGGCCTTGCTTCAGCACCCGTTTCAGTACCAGAACACTGCGTAGAACCAGGAAGCTCTGGTCCTGCGTGTATGCTGCGTTTCAACCTAGAAATTGGAGACTGATGCCATAAAGCTTCTTTTCCCATTATGAAAGCTCCGTTGATGGGGCCCCGAAGCTACCTGAAAAGCACTGTTGTTACCGTGCTTTTACTTACAGCCGGCATGGTTCATAGAAGAAAATGAGTTTTCTCGAAAGAATCCTTGTGCTTCCAGTTCCTAGTTGGAAGCTCACCCTGCTCTGCTCTATACCAAATGTGAAAGTCAATGTGAGCACTAGCCTCGAAGTAAGGCCCTGATTATCCTTGCAAAACGAGAGGCGTGCAGCAGCTCCATGAGGCCTTCATCGTTGTTCTGCTTTAGTTTCAAGGTAGTAAGCTTTTCAACACTCCTAGGGGCCTTGCTTCAGCACCCGTTTCAGTACCAGAACACTGCGTAGAATCAGGAAGCTCTGCTCCTGCGTGTATGCTGCGTGTCAACCTAGAAATTAGAGACTGATGGCACAAGGCTAGTTTTCCCATTATGAAAGCTCTGTTGATGCGGCCCCGAAGCTACCTGAAAAGCACTGTTGTTACCGTGCTTTTACTTACAGCCGGCATGGTTCATAGAAGAAAATGAGTTTTCTCGAAAGAAACCTTGTGCTTCCAGTTCCTAGTTGGAAGCTCACCCTGCTCTGCTCTATACCAAATGTGAAAGTCAATGTGAGCACTAGCCTCGAAGTAAGGCCCTGATTATCCTGGCAAAACGGGAGGCGTGCAGCAGCTCCATGAGGCAGGCATTCATCGCTGTTCTGCTTTAGTTTCACGGTAGTAAGCTTTCCAAGACTCCTAGGGACTTTGCTTAAGCAACCGTTTCGGTACCAGAACACTGCGTAGAGACAGTAAGCTCTGGTCCTGCGTGTATGCTGCGTGTCAACCTAGAAATTGGAGACTGATGGCATAAGGCTTCTTTTCCCATTATGAAAGCTCCGTTCATGCGGCCTCGAAGCTACCTGAAAAGCATTGTTGTTGCCGGGGTTTTCCTCACTGCCGGCATGGTTCTGAGAAGAAAATGAGTTTTCTCCTAAGAAACCTTGGGTTTCCAGTTCCTTGTTGGAAGCTCACCCTGCTCTGCGCTATACCTAAAATGAAAGTCAACGTGAGCCCAAGCTTCGAAGTAAGGCCCTGATTATCCTTGCAAAACGAGAGGCGTGCAGCAGCTCCATGAGGCCTTCATCGCTGTTCTGCTTTAGTTTCAAGGTAGTAAGCTTTTCAACACTCCTAGGGGCCTTGCTTCAGCACCCGTTTCAGTCAGAACACTGCGTAGAACCAGGAAGCTCTGCTCCTGCGTGTATGCTGCGTGTCAACCTAGAAATTGGAGACTGATGCCATAAAGCTTCTTTTCCCATTATGAAAGCTCCGTTGATGCGGCCCCGAAGCTACCTGAAAAGCACTGTTGTTACCGTGCTTTTACTTACAGCCGGCATGGCACATAGAAGAAAATGAGTTTTCTCGAAAGAAACCTTGTGCTTCCAGTTCCTAGTTGAAAGCTCACCCTGCTCTGCTCTATACCTAAAGTGAAAGTCAACGTGAGCCCAAGCTTCGAAGTAAGGCCCTGATTATCCTTGCAAAACGAGAGGCGTGCAGCAGCTCCATGAGGCCTTCATCGTTGTTCTGCTTTAGTTTCAAGGTAGTAAGCTTTTCAACACTCCTAGGGGACTTGCTTCAGCACCCGTTTCAGTACCAGAACACTGCGTAGAACCAGGAAGCTCTGCTCCTGCGTGTATGCTGCGTGTCAACCTAAAATTAGAGACTGATGGCACAAAGCTAGTTTTCCCATTATGAAAGCTCCGTTGATGCGGCCCCGAAGCTACCTGAAAAGCACTGTTTTTACCGTGCTTTTACTTACAGCCGGCATGGTTCATAGAAGAAAATGAGTTTTCTCGAAAGAAACCTTGTGCTTCCAGTTCCTAGTTGGAAGCTCACCCTGCTCTGCTCTATACCAAACGTGAAAGTCAATGTGAGCACTAGCCTCGAAGTAAGGCCCTGATTATCCTGGCAAAACGGGAGGCGTGCAGCAGCTCCATGAGGCCTTCATCGCTGTTCTTCTTTAGTTTCACGGTAGTAAGCTTTCCAAGACTCCTAGGGACTTTGCTTAAGCAACCGTTTCGGTACCAGAACACTGCGTAGAGACAGTAAGCTCTGGTCCTTCGTGTATGCTGCGTGTCAACCTAGAAATTGGAGACTGATGGCATAAGGCTTCTTTTCCCATTATGAAAGCTCCGTTCATGCGGCCTCGAAGCTACCTGAAAAGCATTGTTGTTGCCGGGGTTTTCCTCACTGCCGGCATGGTTCTGAGAAGAAAATGAGTTTTCTCCTGAGAAACCTTGGGTTTCCAGTTCCTTGTTGGAAGCTCACCCTGCTCTGCGCTATACCTAAAGTGAAAGTCAACGTGAGCCCAAGCTTCGAAGTAAGGCCCTGATTATCCTTGCAAAACGAGAGGTGTGCAGCAGCTCCATGAGGCCTTCATCGTTGTTCTGCTTTAGTTTCAAGGTAGTAAGCTTTTCAACACTCCTAGGGGACTTGCTTCAGCACCCGTTTCAGTACCAGAACACTGCGTAGAACCAGGAAGCTCTGCTCCTGCGTGTATGCTGCGTGTCAACCTAGAAATTAGAGACCGATGGCACAAAGCTAGTTTTCCCATTATGAAAGCTCCGTTGATGCGGCCCCGAAGCTACCTGAAAAGCACTGTTGTTACCGTGCTTTTACTTACAGCCGGCATGGTTCATAGAAGAAAATGAGTTTTCTCGAAAGAAACCTTTTGCTTCCAGTTCCTAGTTGGAAGCTCACCCTGCTCTGCTCTATACCAAACGTGAAAGTCAATGTGAGCACTAGCCTCGAAGTAAGGCCCTGATTATCCTGGCAAAACGGGAGGCGTGCAGCAGCTCCATGAGGCCTTCATCGCTGTTCTGCTTTAGTTTCACGGTAGTAAGCTTTCCAGGACTCCTAGGGACTTTGCTTAAGCAACCGTTTCGGTACCAGAACACTGCGTAGAGACAGTAAGCTCTGCTCCTGCGTGTATGCTGCGTGTCAACCTAGAAATTAGAGACTGATGGCACAAGGCTAGTTTTCCCATTATGAAAGCTCTGTTGATGCGGCCCCGAAGCTACCTGAAAAGCACTGTTGTTACCGTGCTTTTACTTACAGCCGGCATGGTTCATAGAAGAAAATGAGTTTTCTCGAAAGAAACCTTGTGCTTCCAGTTCCTAGTTGGAAGCTCACCCTGCTCTGCTCTATACCAAATGTGAAAGTCAATGTGAGCACTAGCCTCGAAGTAAGGCCCTGATTATCCTGGCAAAACGGGAGGCGTGCAGCAGCTCCATGAGGCAGGCCTTCATCGCTGTTCTGCTTTAGTTTCACGGTAGTAAGCTTTCCAAGACTCCTAGGGACTTTGCTTAAGCAACCGTTTCGGTACCAGAACACTGCGTAGAGACAGTAAGCTCTGGTCCTGCGTGTATGCTGCGTGTCAACCTAGAAATTGGAGACTGATGGCATAAGGCTTCTTTTCCCATTATGAAAGCTCCGTTCATGCGGCCTCGAAGCTACCTGAAAAGCATTGTTGTTGCCGGGGTTTTCCTCACTGCCGGCATGGTTCTGAGAAGAAAATGAGTTTTCTCCTAAGAAACCTTGGGTTTCCAGTTCCTTGTTGGAAGCTCACCCTGCTCTGCGCTATACCTAAAATGAAAGTCAACGTGAGCCCAAGCTTCGAAGTAAGGCCCTGATTATCCTTGCAAAACGAGAGGCGTGCAGCAGCTCCATGAGGCCTTCATCGCTGTTCTGCTTTAGTTTCAAGGTAGTAAGCTTTTCAACACTCCTAGGGGCCTTGCTTCAGCACCCGTTTCAGTCAGAACACTGCGTGGAACCAGGAAGCTCTGCTCCTGCGTGTATGCTGCGTGTCAACCTAGAAATTAGAGACTGATGGCACAAGGCTTGTTTTCCCATTTTGAAATCTCCATTCATGCGGCCCCGAAGCTACCTGAAAAGCACTGTTGTTACCGTGCTTTTACTTACAGCCGGCATGGCACATAGAAGAAAATGAGTTTTCTCGAAAGAAACCTTGTGCTTCCAGTTCCTAGTTGAAAGCTCACCCTGCTCTGCTCTATACCTAAAGTGAAAGTCAACGTGAGCCCAAGCTTCGAAGTAAGGCCCTGATTATCCTTGCAAAACGAGAGGCGTGCAGCAGCTCCATGAGGCCTTCATCGTTGTTCTGCTTTAGTTTCAAGGTAGTAAGCTTTTCAACACTCCTAGGGGCCTTGCTTCAGCACCCGTTTCAGTACCAGAACACTGCGTAGAACCAGGAAGCTCTGCTCCTGCGTGTATGCTGCGTGTCAACCTAGAAATTAGAGACTGATGGCCCAAGGCTAGTTTTCCCATTATGAAAGCTCCGTTGATGCGGCCCCGAAGCTAGCTGAAAAGCACTGTTGTTACCGTGCTTTTACTTACAGCCGGCATGGTTCATAGAAGAAAATGAGTTTTCTCGAAAGAAACCTTGTGCTTCCAGTTCCTAGTTGGAAGCTCACCCTGCTCTGCTCTATACCAAACGTGAAAGTCAATGTGAGCACTAGCCTCGAAGTAAGGCCCTGATTATCCTGGCAAAACGGGAGGCGTGCAGCAGCTCCATGAGGCCTTCATCGCTGTTCTGCTTTAGTTTCACGGTAGTAAGCTTTCCAAGACTCCTAGGGACTTTGCTTAAGCAACCGTTTCGGTACCAGAACACTGCGTAGAGACAGGAAGCTCTGGTCCTGCGTGTATGCTGCGTGTCAACCTAGAAATTGGAGACTGATGGCATAAGGCTTCTTTTCCCATTATGAAAGCTCCGTTCATGCGGCCTCGAAGCTACCTGAAAAGCATTGTTGTTGCCGGGGTTTTCCTCACTGCCGGCATGGTTCTGAAAAGAAAATGAGTTTTCTCCTGAGAAACCTTGGGTTTCCAGTTCCTTGTTAGAAGCTCACCCTGCTCTGCGCTATACCTAAAGTGAAAGTCAACGTGAGCCCAAGCTTCGAAGTAAGGCCCTGATTATCCTTGCAAAACGAGAGGTGTGCAGCAGCTCCATGAGGCCTTCATCGTTGTTCTGCTTTAGTTTCAAGGTAGTAAGCTTTTCAACACTCCTAGGGGCCTTGCTTCAGCACCCGTTTCAGTACCAGAACACTGCGTAGAACCAGGAAGCTCTGCTCCTGCGTGTATGCTGCGTGTCAACCTAGAAATTAGAGACCGATGGCACAAGGCTAGTTTTCCCATTATGAAAGCTCCGTTGATGCGGCCCCGAAGCTACCTGAAAAGCACTGTTGTTACCGTGCTTTTACTTACAGCCGGCATGGTTCATAGAGAAAATGAGTTTTCTCGAAAGAAACCTTGTGCTTCCAGTTCCTAGTTGGAAGCTCACCGGGCTCTGCTCTATACCAAACGTGAAAGTCAATGTGAGCACTAGCCTCGAAGTAAGGCCCTGATTATCCTGGCAAAACGGGAGGCGTGCAGCAGCTCCATGAGACCTTCATCGCTGTTCTGCTTTAGTTTCACGGTAGTAAGCTTTCCAACATTCCTAGGGACTTTGCTTAAGCAACCGTTTCGGTACCAGAACCCTGCGTAGAGACAGTAAACTCTGGTCCTGCGTGTATGCTGCGTGTCAACCTAGAAATTGGAGACTGATGGCATAAGGCTTCTTTTCCCATTATGAAAGCTCCGTTCATGCGGCCTCGAAGCTACCTGAAAAGCATTGTTGTTGCCGGGGTTTTCCTCACTGCCGGCATGGTTCTGAGAAGAAAATGAGTTTTCTCCTAAGAAACCTTGGGTTTCCAGTTCCTTGTTGGAAGCTCACCCTGCTCTGCGCTATACCTAAAATGAAAGTCAACGTGAGCCCAAGCTTCGAAGTAAGGCCCTGATTATCCTTGCAAAACGAGAGGCGTGCAGCAGCTCCATGAGGCCTTCATCGTTGTTCTGCTTTAGTTTCAAGGTAGTAAGCTTTTCAACACTCCTAGGGGCCTTGCTTCAGCACCCGTTTCAGTACCAGAACACTGCATAGAACCAGGAAGCTCTGGTCCTGCGTGTATGCTGCGTGTCAACCTAGAAATTGGAGACTGATGGCATAAAGCTTCTTTTCCCATTATGAAAGCTCCGTTCATGCGGCCTCGAAGCTACCTGAAAAGCATGGTTGTTGCCGGGGTTTTGCTCACTGCCGGCATGGTTCTGAGAAGAAAATGAGTTTTCTCCTAAGAAACCTTGTGTTTCCAGTACCTTGTTGGAAGCTCACCCTGCTCTGCTCTATACCTAATGTGAAAGTCAACGTGAGCCCAAGCTTCGAACTAAGGCCCTGATTATCCTTGCAAAACGAGAGGCGTGCAGCAGCTCCATGAGGCCTTCATCGTTGTTCTGCTTTAGTTTCAAGGTACTAAGCTTTTCAACACTCCTAGGGGCCTTGCTTCAGCACCCGTTTCAGTACCAGAACACTGCGTAGAACCAGGAAGCTCTGCTCCTGCGTGTATGCTGCGTGTCAACTTAGAAATTAGAGACTGATGGCACAAGGCTTGTTTTCCCATTTTGAAAGCTCCAGTCATGCGGCCCCGAAGCTACCTGAAAAGCACTGTTGTTACCGTGCTTTTACTTACAGCCGGCATGGCACATAGAAGAAAATGAGTTTTCTCGAAAGAAACCTTGTGCTTCCAGTTCCTAGTTGGAAGCTCACCCTGCTCTGCTCTATACCTAAAGTGAAAGTCATGGTGAGCCCAAGCTTCGAAGCAAGGCCCTGATTATCCTGGCAAAACGGGAGGCGTGCAGCAGCTCCATGAGGCCTTCATCGCTGTTCTGCTTTAGTTTCACGGTAGTAAGCTTTCCAAGACTCCTAGGGACTTTGCTTAAGCCACCGTTTCGGTACCAGAACACTGCGTAGAGACAGTAAGCTCTGGTCCTGCGTGTATGCTGCGTGTCAACCTAGAAATTGGAGACTGATGGCATAAGGCTTCTTTTCCCATTATGAAAGCTCCGTTCATGCGGCCTCGAAGCTACCTGAAAAGCATTGTTGTTGCCGGGGTTTTCCTCACTGCCGGCATGGTTCTGAGAAGAAAATGAGTTTTCTCTTAATAAACCTGGTGTTTCCAGTTCCTTGTTGGAAGCTCACCCTGCTCTGCGCTATACCTAAAGTGAAAGTCAACGTGAGCCCAAGCTTCGAAGTAAGGCCCTGATTATCCTTGCAAAACGAGAGGTGTGCAGCAGCTCCATGAGGCCTTCATCGTTGTTCTGCTTTAGTTTGAAGGTAGTAAGCTTTTCAACACTCCTATGGGACTTGCTTCAGCACCCAGTTTCAGTACCAGAACACTGCGTAGAACCAGGAAGCTCTGCTTCTGCGTGTATGCTGCGTGTCAACCTAGAAATTAGAGACTGATGGCACAAGGCTAGTTTTCCCATTATGAAAGCTCCGTTGATGCGGCCCCGAAGCTACCTGAAAAGCACTGTTGTTACCGTGCTTTTACTTACAGCCGGCATGGTTCATAGAAGAAAATGAGTTTTCTCGAAAGAAACCTTGTGCTTCCAGTTCCTAGTTGGAAGCTCACCCTGCTCTGCTCTATACCAAACGTGAAAGTCAATGTGAGCACTAGCCTCGAAGTAAGGCCCTGATTATCCTGGCAAAACGGGAGGCGTGCAGCAGCTCCATGAGGCCTTCATCGCTGTTCTGCTTTAGTTTCACGGTAGTAAGCTTTCCAACATTCCTAGGGACTTTGCTTAAGCAACCGTTTCGGTACCAGAACACTGCGTAGAAACAGTAAGCTCTGGTCCTGCGTGTATGCTGCGTGTCAACCTAGAAATTGGAGACTGATGGCATAAGGCTTCTTTTCCCATTATGAAAGCTCCGTTCATGCGGCCTCGAAGCTACCTGAAAAGCATGGTTGTTGCCGGGGTTTTCCTCACTGCCGGCATGGTTCTGAGAAGAAAATGAGTTTTCTCCTGAGAAACCTTGGGTTTCCAGTTCCTTGTTGGAAGCTCACCCTGCTCTGCGCTATACCTAAAGTGAAAGTCAACGTGAGCCCAAGCTTCGAAGTAAGGCCCTGATTATCCTTGCAAAACGAGAGGTGTGCAGCAGCTCCATGAGGCCTTCATCGTTGTTCTGCTTTAGTTTCAAGGTAGTAAGCTTTTCAACACTCCTATGGGACTTGCTTCAGCACCCGTTTCAATCAGAACACTGCGTAGAACCAGGAAGCTCTGCTCCTGCGTGTATGCTGCGTGTCAACCTAGAAATTAGAGACTGATGGCACAAGGCTAGTTTTCCCATTATGAAAGCTCCGTTGATGCGGCCCCGAAGCTACCTGAAAAGCACTGTTGTTACCGTGCTTTTACTTACAGCCGGCATGGTTCATAGAAGAAAATGAGTTTTCTCGAAAGAAACCTTGTGCTTCCAGTTCCTAGTTGGAAGCTCACCCTGCTCTGCTCTATACCAAACGTGAAAGTCAATGTGAGCACTAGCCTCGAAGTAAGGCCCTGATTATCCTGGCAAAACGGGAGGCGTGCAGCAGCTCCATGAGGCCTTCATCGCTGTTCTGCTTTAGTTTCACGGTAGTAAGCTTTCCAACATTCCTAGGGACTTTGCTTAAGCAACCGTTTCGGTACCAGAACACTGCGTAGAGACAGTAAGCTCTGGTCCTGCGTGTATGCTGCGTGTCAACCTAGAAATTGGAGACTGATGGCATAAGGCTTCTTTTCCCATTATGAAAGCTCCGTTCATGCGGCCTCGAATCTACCTGAAAAGCATTGTTGTTGCCGGGGTTTTCCTCACTGCCGGCATGGTTCTGAGAAGAAAATGAGTTTTCTCCTGAGAAACCTGGGGTTTCCAGTTCCTTGTTGGAAGCTCACCCTGCTCTGCGCTATACCTAAAGTGAAAGTCAACGTGAGCCCAAGCTTCGAAGTAAGGCCCTGATTATCCTTGCAAAACGAGAGGCGTGCAGCAGCTCCATGAGGCCTTCATCGTTGTTCTGCTTTAGTTTCAAGGTAGTAAGCTTTTCAACACTCCTAGGGGCCTTGCTTCAGCACCCGTTTCAGTACCAGAACACTGCGTAGAACCAGGAAGCTCTGCTCCTGCGTGTATGCTGCGTGTCAACCTAGAAATTAGAGACTGATGGCACAAGGCTAGTTTTCCCATTATGAAAGCTCCGTTGATGCGGCCCCGAAGCTACCTGAAAAGCACTGTTGTTACCGTGCTTTTACTTACAGCCGGCATGGTTCATAGAAGAAAATGAGTTTTCTCGAAAGAAACCTTGTGCTTCCAGTTCCTAGTTGGAAGCTCACCCTGCTCTGCTCTATACCAAACGTGAAAGTCAATGTGAGCACTAGCCTCGAAGTAAGGCCCTGATTATCCTGGCAAAACGGGAGGCGTGCAGCAGCTCCATGAGGCCTTCATCGCTGTTCTGCTTTAGTTTCACGGTAGTAAGCTTTCCAAGACTCCTAGGGACTTTGCTTAAGCAACCGTTTCGGTACCAGAACACTGCGTAGAGACAGTAAACGCTGGTCCTGCGTGTATGCTGCGTGTCAACCTAGAAATTGGAGACTGATGGCATAAGGCTTCTTTTCCCATTATGAAAGCTCCGTTCATGCGGCCTCGAAGCTACCTGAAAAGCATTGTTGTTGCCGGGGTTTTCCTCACTGCCGGCATGGTTCTGAGAAGAAAATGAGTTTTCTCCTAAGAAACCTTGGGTTTCCAGTTCCTTGTTGGAAGCTCACCCTGCTCTGCGCTATACCTAAAATGAAAGTCAACGTGAGCCCAAGCTTCGAAGTAAGGCCCTGATTATCCTTGCAAAACGAGAGGCGTGCAGCAGCTCCATGAGGCCTTCATCGCTGTTCTGCTTTAGTTTCAAGGTAGTAAGCTTTTCAACACTCCTAGGGGCCTTGCTTCAGCACCCGTTTCAGTACCAGAACACTGCGTAGAACCAGGAAGCTCTGCTCCTGCGTGTATGCTGCGTGTCAACCTAGAAATTAGAGACTGATGGCACAAGGCTAGTTTTCCCATTATGAAAGCTCCGTTGATGCGGCCCCGAAGCTACCTGAAAAGCACTGTTGTTACCGTGCTTTTACTTACAGCCGGCATGGTTCATAGAAGAAAATGAGTTTTCTCGAAAGAAACCTTGTCCTTCCAGTTCCTAGTTGGAAGCTCACCCTGCTCTGCTCTATACCAAACGTGAAAGTCAATGTGAGCACTAGCCTCGAAGTAAGGCCCTGATTATCCTGGCAAAACGGGAGGCGTGCAGCAGCTCCATGAGGCCTTCATCGCTGTTCTGCTTTAGTTTCACGGTAGTAAGCTTTCCAAGACTCCTAGGGACTTTGCTTAAGCAACCGTTTCGGTACCAGAACACTGCGTAGAGACAGTAAGCTCTGGTCCTGCGTGTATGCTGCGTGTCAACCTAGAAATTGGAGACTGATGGCATAAGGCCTCTTTTCCCATTATGAAAGCTCTGTTCATGCGGCCTCGAAGCTACCTGAAAAGCATTGTTGTTGCCGGGGTTTTCCTCACTGCCGGCATGGTTCTGAGAAGAAAATGAGTTTTCTCCTAAGAAACCTGGGGTTTCCAGTTCCTTGTTGGAAGCTCACCCTGCTCTGCGCTATACCTAAAATGAAAGTCAACGTGAGCCCAAGCTTCGAAGTAAGGCCCTGATTATCCTTGCAAAACGAGAGGTGTGCAGCAGCTCCATGAGCCCTTCATCGTTGTTCTGCTTTAGTTTCAAGGTAGTAAGCTTTTCAACACTCCTAGGGGCCTTGCTTCAGCACCCGTTTCAGTCAGAACACTGCGTAGAACCAGGAAGCTCTGCTCCTGCGTGTATGCTGCGTGTCAACCTAGAAATTAGAGACTGATGGCACAAGCCTTGTTTTCCCATTTTGAAAGCTCCATTAATGCCCCCCGAAGCTACCTGAAAAGCACTGTTGTTACCGTGCTTTTAATTACAGCCGGCATGGCACATAGAAGAAAATGAGTTTTCTCGAAAGAAACCTTGTGCTTCCAGTTCCTAGTTGGAAGCTCACCCTGCTCTGCTCTATACCAAACGTGAAAGTCAATGTGAGCACTAGCCTCGAAGTAAGGCCCTGATTATCCTGGCAAAACGGGAGGCGTGCAGCAGCTCCATGAGGCCTTCATCGCTGTTCTGCTTTAGTTTCACGGTAGTAAATTTCCAACATTCCTAGGGACTTTGCTTCAGCACCCGTTTCAGTCAGAACACTGCGTAGAACCAGGAAGCTCTGCTCCTGCGTGTATGCTGCGTGTCAACCTAGAAATTAGAGACTCATGGCACAAGGCTAGTTTTCCCATTATGAAAGTTCCGTTGATGCGGCCCCGAAGCTACCTGAAAAGCACTGTTGTTACCGTGCTTTTACTTACAGCCGGCATGGTTCATAGAAGAAAATGAGTTTTCTCGAAAGAAACCTTGTGCTTCCAGTTCTTAGTTGGAAGCTCACCCTGCTCTGTCTATACCAAACGTGAAAGTCAATGTGAGCACTAGCCTCGAAGTAAGGCCCTGATTATCCTGGCAAAACGGGAGGCGTGCAGTAGCTCCATGAGGCCTTCATCGCTGTTCTGCTTTAGTTTCACAGTAGTAAGCTTTCCAACATTCCTAGGGACTTTGCTTAAGCAAACGTTTCGGTACCAGAACACTGCGTAGAGACAGTAAGCTCTGGTCCTGCGTGTATGCTGCGTGTCAACCTAGAAATTGGAGACCGATGGCATAAGGCTTCTTTTCCCATTATGAAAACTCCGTCCATGCGGCCTCGAAGCTACCTGAAAAGCATGGTTGTTGCCGGGGTTTTCCTCACTGCCGTCATGGTTCTGAGAAGAAAATGAGTTTTCTCCTAAGAAACCTTGGGTTTCCAGTTTCTTGTTGGAAGCGCACCCTTCTCTGCTCTATACCTAATGTGAAAGTCTACGTGAGCCCAAGCTTCGAAGTAAGGCCCTGATTATCCTTGCAAAACGAGAGGCGTGCAGCAGCTCCATGAGGCCTTCATCGTTGTTCTGCTTTAGTTTCAAGGTAGTAAGCTTTGCAACACTCCTAGGGGACTTGCTTCAGCACCCGTTTCAGTACCAGAACACTGCGTAGAACCAGGAAGCTCTGCTCCTGCGTGTATGCTGCGTGTCAACCTAGAAATTAGAGACCGATGGCACAAGGCTAGTTTTCCCATTATGAAAGCTCCGTTGATGCGGCCCCGAAGCTACCTGAAAAGCACTGTTGTTACCGTGCTTTTACTTACAGCCGGCATGGTTCATAGAAGAAAATGAGTTTTCTCGAAAGAAACCTTGTGCTTCCAGTTCCTAGTTGGAAGCTCACCCTGCTCTGCTCTATACCAAACGCGAAAGTCAATGTGAGCACTAGCCTCGAAGTAAGGCCCTGATTATCCTGGCAAAACGGGAGGCGTGCAGCAGCTCCATGAGGCCTTCATCGCTGTTCTGCTTTAGTTTCACGGTAGTAAGCTTTCCAAGACTCCTAGGGACTTTGCTTAAGCAACCGTTTCGGTACCAGAACACTGCGTAGAGACAGTAAGCTCTGGTCCTGCGTGTATGCTGCGTGTCAACCTAGAAATTGGAGACTGATGGCATAAGGCTTCTTTTCCCATTATGAAAGCTCCGTTCATGCGGCCTCGAAGCTACCTGAAAAGCATTGTTGTTGCCGGGGTTTTCCTCACTGCCGGCATGGTTCTGAGAAGAAAATGAGTTTTCTCCTAAGAAACCTTGGGTTTCCAGTTCCTTGTTGGAAGCTCACCCTGCTCTGCGCTATACCTAAAATGAAAGTCAACGTGAGCCCAAGCTTCGAAGTAAGGCCCTGATTATCCTTGCAAAAGGAGAGGGGTGCAGCAGCTCCATGAGGCCTTCATCGCTGTTCTGCTTTAGTTTCACGGTTGTAAGCTTTTCAACACTCCTAGGGGCCTTGCTTCAGCACCCGTTTCAGTACCAGAACACTGCGTAGAACCAGGAAGCTCTGCTCCTGCGTATATGCTGCGTGTCTACCTAGAAATTAGAGACTGATGGCACAAGGCTAGTTTTCCCATTACTAAAGCTCCGTTGATGCGGCCCCGAAGCTACCTGAAAAGCACTGTTGTTACCGTGCTTTTACTTACAGCCGGCATGGCACATAGAAGAAATGAGTTTTCTCCAAAGAAACCTTGTGCTTCCAGTTCCTAGTTGGAAGCTCACCCTGCTCTGCTCTATACCAAACGTGAAAGTCAATGTGAGCACTAGCCTCGAAGTAAGGCCCTGATTATCCTGGCAAAACAGGTGGCGTGCAGCAGCTCCATGAGGCCTTCATCGCTGTTCTGCTTTAGTTTCACGGTAGTAAGCTTTCCAAGACTCCTAGGGACTTTGCTTAAGCAACCGTTTCGGTACCAGAACACTGCGTAGAGACAGTAAGCTCTGGTCCTGCGTGTATGCTGCGTGTCAACCTAGAAATTGGAGACTGATGGCATAAGGCTTCTTTTCCCATTATGAAAGCTCCGTTCATGCGGCCTCGAAGCTACCTGAAAAGCATTGTTGTTGCCGGGGTTTTCCTCACTGCCGGCATGGTTCTGAGAAGAAAATGAGTTTTCTCCTAAGAAACCTTGGGTTTCCAGTTCCTTGTTGGAAGCTCACCCTGCTCTGCGCTATACCTAAAATGAAAGTCAACGTGAGCCCAAGCTTCGAAGTAAGGCCCTGATTATCCTTGCAAAACGAGAGGCGTGCAGCAGCTCCATGAGGCCTTCATCGTTGTTCTGCTTTAGTTTCAAGGTAGTAAGCTTTTCAACACTCCTAGGGGCCTTGCTTCAGCACCCGTTTCAGTACCAGAACACTGCGTAGAACCAGGAAGCTCTGGTCCTGCGTGTATGCTGCGTGTCAACCTAGAAATTAGAGACTGATGGCACAAGGCTAGTTTTCCCATTATGAAAGCTCTGTTGATGCGGCCCCGAAGCTACCTGAAAAGCACTGTTGTTACCGTGCTTTTACTTACAGCCGGCATGGTTCATAGAAGAAAATGAGTTTTCTCGAAAGAAACCTTGTGCTTCCAGTTCCTAGTTGGAAGCTCACCCTGCTCTGCTCTATACCAAACGTGAAAGTCAATGTCAGCACTAGCCTCGAAGTAAGGCCCTGATTATCCTGGCAAAACGGGAGGCGTGCAGCAGCTCCATGAGGCCTTCATCGCTGTTCTGCTTTAGTTTCACGGTAGTAAGCTTTCCAAGACTCCTAGGGACTTTGCTTAAGCAACCGTTTCGGTACCAGAACACTGCGTAGAGACAGTAAGCTCTGGTCCTGCGTGTATGCTGCGTGTCAACCTAGAAATTGGAGACTGATGGCATAAGGCTTCTTTTCCCATTATGAAAGCTCCGTTCATGCGGCCTCGAAGCTACCTGAAAAGCATTGTTGTTGCCGGGGTTTTCCTCACTGCCGGCATGGTTCTGAGAAGAAAATGAGTTTTCTCCTAAGAAACCTGGGGTTTCCAGTTCCTTGTTGGAAGCTCACCCTGCTCTGCGCTATACCTAAAATGAAAGTCAACGTGAGCCCAAGCTTCGAAGTAAGGCCCTGATTATCCTTGCAAAAGGAGAGGCGTGCAGCAGCTCCATGAGGCCTTCATCGCTGTTCTGCTTTAGTTTCAAGGTAGTAAGCTTTTCAACACTCCTAGGGGCCTTGCTTCAGCACCCGTTTCAGTCAGAACACTGCGTAGAACCAGGAAGCTCTGCTCCTGCTTGTATGCTGCGTGTCAACCTAGAAATTAGAGACCGATGGCACAAGGCTAGTTTTCCCATTATGAAAGCTCCGTTGATGCGGCCACGAAGCTACCTGAAAAGCACTGTTGTTACCGTGCTTTTACTTACAGCCGGCATGGTTCATAGAAGAAAATGAGTTTTCTCGAAAGAAACCTTGTGCTTCCAGTTCCTAGTTGGAAGCTCACCCTGCTCTGCTCTATACCAAACGTGAAAGTCAATGTGAGCACTAGCCTCGAAGTAAGGCCCTGATTATCCTGGCAAAACGGGAGGCGTGCAGCAGCTCCATGAGGCCTTCATCGCTGTTCTGCTTTAGTTTCACGGTAGTAAGCTTTCCAACATTCCTAGGGACTTTGCTTAAGCAACCGTTTCGGTACCAGAACACTGCGTAGAGACAGTAAGCTCTGGTCCTGCGTGTATGCTGCGTGTCAACCTAGAAATTGGAGACTGATGGCATAAGGCTTCTTTTCCCATTATGAAAGCTCCGTTCATGCGGCCTCGAAGCTACCTGAAAAGCATGGTTGTTGCCGGGGTTTTCCTCACTGCCGGCATGGTTCTGAGAAGAAAATGAGTTTTCTCCTAAGAAACCTTGGGTTTCCAGTTCCTTGTTGGAAGCTCACCCTGCTCTGCGCTATACCTAAAATGAAAGTCAACGTGAGCCCAAGCTTCGAAGTAAGGCCCTGATTATCCTTGCAAAACGAGAGGCGTGCAGCAGCTCCATGAGGCCTTCATCGCTGTTCTGCTTTAGTTTCAAGGTAGTAAGCTTTGCAACACTCCTATGGGACTTGCTTCAGCACCCGTTTCAGTACCAGAACACTGCGTAGAACCAGGAAGCTCTGCTCCTGCGTGTATGCTGCGTGTCAACCTAGAAATTAGAGACCGATGGCACAAGGCTAGTTTTCCCATTATGAAAGCTCCGTTGATGCGGCCCCGAAGCTACCTGAAAAGCACTGTTGTTACCGTGCTTTTACTTACAGCCGGCATGGTTCATAGAAGAAAATGAGTTTTCTCGAAAGAAACCTTGTGCTTCCAGTTCCTAGTTGGAAGCTCACCCGGCTCTGCTCTATACCAAACGTGAAAGTCAATGTGAGCACTAGCCTCGAAGTAAGGCCCTGATTATCCTGGCAAAACGGGAGGCGTGCAGCAGCTCCATGAGGCCTTCATCGCTGTTCTGCTTTAGTTTCACGGTAGTAAGCTTTCCAACATTCCTAGGGACTTTGCTTAAGCAACCGTTTCGGTACCAGAACCCTGCGTAGAGACAGTAAACTCTGGTCCTGCGTGTATGCTGCGTGTCAACCTAGAAATTGGAGACTGATGGCATAAGGCTTCTTTTCCCATTATGAAAGCTCCGTTCATGCGGCCTCGAAGCTACCTGAAAAGCATTGTTGTTGCCGGGGTTTTCCTCACTGCCGGCATGGTTCTGAGAAGAAAATGAGTTTTCTCCTAAGAAACCTGGGGTTTCCAGTTCCTTGTTGGAAGCTCACCCTGCTCTGCGCTATACCTAAAATGAAAGTCAACGTGAGCCCAAGCTTCGAAGTAAGGCCCTGATTATCCTTGCAAAACGAGAGGCGTGCAGCAGCTCCATGAGGCCTTCATCGCTGTTCTGCTTTAGTTTCACAGTTGTAAGCTTTTCAACACTCCTAGGGGCCTTGCTTCAGCACCCGTTTCAGTACCAGAACACTGCGTAGAACCAGGAAGCTCTGCTCCTGCGTGTATGCTGCGTGTCAACCTAGAAATTAGAGACTGATGGCACAAGGCTAGTTTTCCCATTATGAAAGCTCCGTTGATGCGGCCCCGAAGCTACCTGAAAAGCACTGTTGTTACCGTGCTTTTACTTACAGCCGGCATGGTTCATAGAAGAAAATGAGTTTTCTCGAAAGAAACCTTGTGCTTCCAGTTCCTAGTTGGAATCTCACCCTGCTCTGCTCTATACCAAACGTGAAAGTCAATGTGAGCACTAGCCTCGAAGTAAGGCCCTGATTATCCTGGCAAAACGGGAGGCGTGCAGCAGCTCCATGAGGCAGGCCTTCATCGCTGTTCTGCTTTAGTTTCACGGTAGTAAGCTTTCCAAGACTCCTAGGGACTTTGCTTAAGCAACCGTTTCGGTACCAGAACACTGCGTAGAGACAGTAAGCTCTGGTCCTGCGTGTATGCTGCGTGTCAACCTAGAAATTGGAGACTGATGGCATAAGGCTTCTTTTCCCATTATGAAAGCTCCGTTCATGCGGCCTCGAAGCTACCTGAAAAGCATTGTTGTTGCCGGGGTTTTCCTCACTGCCGGCATGGTTCTGAGAAGAAAATGAGTTTTCTCCTAAGAAACCTGGGGTTTCCAGTTCCTTGTTGGAAGCTCACCCTGCTCTGCGCTATACCTAAAATGAAAGTCAACGTGAGCCCAAGCTTCGAAGTAAGGCCCTGATTATCCTTGCAAAAGGAGAGGCGTGCAGCAGCTCCATGAGGCCTTCATCGCTGTTCTGCTTTAGTTTCAAGGTAGTAAGCTTTTCAACACTCCTAGGGGCCTTGCTTCAGCACCCGTTTCAGTCAGAACACTGCGTAGAACCAGGAAGCTGTGCTCCTGCTTGTATGCTGCGTGTCAACCTAGAAATTAGAGACCGATGGCACAAGGCTAGTTTTCCCATTATGAAAGCTCCGTTGATGCGGCCACGAAGCTACCTGAAAAGCACTGTTGTTACCGTGCTTTTACTTACAGCCGGCATGGTTCATAGAAGAAAATGAGTTTTCTCGAAAGAAACCTTGTGCTTCCAGTTCCTAGTTGGAAGCTCACCCTGCTCTGCTCTATACCAAACGTGAAAGTCAATGTGAGCACTAGCCTCGAAGTAAGGCCCTGATTATCCTGGCAAAACGGGAGGCGTGCAGCAGCTCCATGAGGCCTTCATCGCTGTTCTGCTTTAGTTTCACGGTAGTAAGCTTTCCAACATTCCTAGGGACTTTGCTTAAGCAACCGTTTCGGTACCAGAACACTGCGTAGAGACAGTAAGCTCTGGTCCTGCGTGTATGCTGCGTGTCAACCTAGAAATTGGAGACTGATGGCATAAGGCTTCTTTTCCCATTATGAAAGCTCCGTTCATGCGGCCTCGAAGCTACCTGAAAAGCATGGTTGTTGCCGGGGTTTTCCTCACTGCCGGCATGGTTCTGAGAAGAAAATGAGTTTTCTCCTAAGAAACCTTGGGTTTCCAGTTCCTTGTTGGAAGCTCACCCTGCTCTGCGCTATACCTAAAATGAAAGTCAACGTGAGCCCAAGCTTCGAAGTAAGGCCCTGATTATCCTTGCAAAACGAGAGGCGTGCAGCAGCTCCATGAGGCCTTCATCGCTGTTCTGCTTTAGTTTCAAGGTAGTAAGCTTTGCAACACTCCTATGGGACTTGCTTCAGCACCCGTTTCAGTACCAGAACACTGCGTAGAACCAGGAAGCTCTGCTCCTGCGTGTATGCTGCGTGTCAACCTAGAAATTAGAGACCGATGGCACAAGGCTAGTTTTCCCATTATGAAAGCTCCGTTGATGCGGCCCCGAAGCTACCTGAAAAGCACTGTTGTTACCGTGCTTTTACTTACAGCCGGCATGGTTCATAGAAGAAAATGAGTTTTCTCGAAAGAAACCTTGTGCTTCCAGTTCCTAGTTGGAAGCTCACCCGGCTCTGCTCTATACCAAACGTGAAAGTCAATGTGAGCACTAGCCTCGAAGTAAGGCCCTGATTATCCTGGCAAAACGGGAGGCGTGCAGCAGCTCCATGAGGCCTTCATCGCTGTTCTGCTTTAGTTTCACGGTAGTAAGCTTTCCAACATTCCTAGGGACTTTGCTTAAGCAACCGTTTCGGTACCAGAACCCTGCGTAGAGACAGTAAACTCTGGTCCTGCGTGTATGCTGCGTGTCAACCTAGAAATTGGAGACTGATGGCATAAGGCTTCTTTTCCCATTATGAAAGCTCCGTTCATGCGGCCTCGAAGCTACCTGAAAAGCATTGTTGTTGCCGGGGTTTTCCTCACTGCCGGCATGGTTCTGAGAAGAAAATGAGTTTTCTCCTAAGAAACCTGGGGTTTCCAGTTCCTTGTTGGAAGCTCACCCTGCTCTGCGCTATACCTAAAATGAAAGTCAACGTGAGCCCAAGCTTCGAAGTAAGGCCCTGATTATCCTTGCAAAACGAGAGGCGTGCAGCAGCTCCATGAGGCCTTCATCGCTGTTCTGCTTTAGTTTCACAGTTGTAAGCTTTTCAACACTCCTAGGGGCCTTGCTTCAGCACCCGTTTCAGTACCAGAACACTGCGTAGAACCAGGAAGCTCTGCTCCTGCGTGTATGCTGCGTGTCAACCTAGAAATTAGAGACTGATGGCACAAGGCTAGTTTTCCCATTATGAAAGCTCCGTTGATGCGGCCCCGAAGCTACCTGAAAAGCACTGTTGTTACCGTGCTTTTACTTACAGCCGGCATGGTTCATAGAAGAAAATGAGTTTTCTCGAAAGAAACCTTGTGCTTCCAGTTCCTAGTTGGAATCTCACCCTGCTCTGCTCTATACCAAACGTGAAAGTCAATGTGAGCACTAGCCTCGAAGTAAGGCCCTGATTATCCTGGCAAAACGGGAGGCGTGCAGCAGCTCCATGAGGCAGGCCTTCATCGCTGTTCTGCTTTAGTTTCACGGTAGTAAGCTTTCCAAGACTCCTAGGGACTTTGCTTAAGCAACCGTTTCGGTACCAGAACACTGCGTAGAGACAGTAAGCTCTGGTCCTGCGTGTATGCTGCGTGTCAACCTAGAAATTGGAGACTGATGGCATAAGGCTTCTTTTCCCATTATGAAAGCTCCGTTCATGCGGCCTCGAAGCTACCTGAAAAGCATGGTTGTTGCCGGGGTTTTCCTCACTGCCGGCATGGTTCTGAGAAGAAAATGAGTTTTCTCCTAAGAAACCTTGGGTTTCCAGTTCCTTGTTGGAAGCTCACCCTGCTCTGCGCTATACCTAAAATGAAAGTCAACGTGAGCCCAAGCTTCGAAGTAAGGCCCTGATTATCCTTGCAAAACGAGAGGCGTGCAGCAGCTCCATGAGGCCTTCATCGCTGTTCTGCTTTAGTTTCAAGGTAGTAAGCTTTGCAACACTCCTATGGGACTTGCTTCAGCACCCGTTTCAGTACCAGAACACTGCGTAGAACCAGGAAGCTCTGCTCCTGCGTGTATGCTGCGTGTCAACCTAGAAATTAGAGACCGATGGCACAAGGCTAGTTTTCCCATTATGAAAGCTCCGTTGATGCGGCCCCGAAGCTACCTGAAAAGCACTGTTGTTACCGTGCTTTTACTTACAGCCGGCATGGTTCATAGAAGAAAATGAGTTTTCTCGAAAGAAACCTTGTGCTTCCAGTTCCTAGTTGGAAGCTCACCCGGCTCTGCTCTATACCAAACGTGAAAGTCAATGTGAGCACTAGCCTCGAAGTAAGGCCCTGATTATCCTGGCAAAACGGGAGGCGTGCAGCAGCTCCATGAGGCCTTCATCGCTGTTCTGCTTTAGTTTCACGGTAGTAAGCTTTCCAACATTCCTAGGGACTTTGCTTAAGCAACCGTTTCGGTACCAGAACCCTGCGTAGAGACAGTAAACTCTGGTCCTGCGTGTATGCTGCGTGTCAACCTAGAAATTGGAGACTGATGGCATAAGGCTTCTTTTCCCATTATGAAAGCTCCGTTCATGCGGCCTCGAAGCTACCTGAAAAGCATTGTTGTTGCCGGGGTTTTCCTCACTGCCGGCATGGTTCTGAGAAGAAAATGAGTTTTCTCCTAAGAAACCTGGGGTTTCCAGTTCCTTGTTGGAAGCTCACCCTGCTCTGCGCTATACCTAAAATGAAAGTCAACGTGAGCCCAAGCTTCGAAGTAAGGCCCTGATTATCCTTGCAAAACGAGAGGCGTGCAGCAGCTCCATGAGGCCTTCATCGCTGTTCTGCTTTAGTTTCACAGTTGTAAGCTTTTCAACACTCCTAGGGGCCTTGCTTCAGCACCCGTTTCAGTACCAGAACACTGCGTAGAACCAGGAAGCTCTGCTCCTGCGTGTATGCTGCGTGTCAACCTAGAAATTAGAGACTGATGGCACAAGGCTAGTTTTCCCATTATGAAAGCTCCGTTGATGCGGCCCCGAAGCTACCTGAAAAGCACTGTTGTTACCGTGCTTTTACTTACAGCCGGCATGGTTCATAGAAGAAAATGAGTTTTCTCGAAAGAAACCTTGTCCTTCCAGTTCCTAGTTGGAAGCTCACCCTGCTCTGCTCTATACCAAACGTGAAAGTCAATGTGAGCACTAGCCTCGAAGTAAGGCCCTGATTATCCTGGCAAAACGGGAGGCGTGCAGCAGCTCCATGAGGCCTTCATCGCTGTTCTGCTTTAGTTTCACGGTAGTAAGCTTTCCAAGACTCCTAGGGACTTTGCTTAAGCAACCGTTTCGGTACCAGAACACTGCGTAGAGACAGTAAGCTCTGGTCCTGCGTGTATGCTGCGTGTCAACCTAGAAATTGGAGACTGATGCCATAAGGCTTCTTTTCCCATTATGAAAGCTCTGTTCATGCGGCCTCGAAGCTACCTGAAAAGCATTGTTGTTGCCGGGGTTTTCCTCACTGCCGGCATGGTTCTGAGAAGAAAATGAGTTTTCTCCTAAGAAACCTGGGGTTTCCAGTTCCTTGTTGGAAGCTCACCCTGCTCTGCGCTATACCTAAAATGAAAGTCAACGTGAGCCCAAGCTTCGAAGTAAGGCCCTGATTATCCTTGCAAAACGAGAGGTGTGCAGCAGCTCCATGAGCCCTTCATCGTTGTTCTGCTTTAGTTTCAAGGTAGTAAGCTTTTCAACACTCCTAGGGGCCTTGCTTCAGCACCCGTTTCAGTCAGAACACTGCGTAGAACCAGGAAGCTCTGCTCCTGCGTGTATGCTGCGTGTCAACCTAGAAATTAGAGACTGATGGCACAAGCCTTGTTTTCCCATTTTGAAAGCTCCATTTATGCGGCCCCGAAGCTACCTGAAAAGCACTGTTGTTACCGTGCTTTTAATTACAGCCGGCATGGCACATAGAAGAAAATGAGTTTTCTCGAAAGAAACCTTGTGCTTCCAGTTCCTAGTTGGAAGCTCACCCTGCTCTGCTCTATACCAAACGTGAAAGTCAATGTGAGCACTAGCCTCGAAGTAAGGCCCTGATTATCCTGGCAAAACGGGAGGCGTGCAGCAGCTCCATGAGGCCTTCATCGCTGTTCTGCTTTAGTTTCACGGTAGTAAGCTTTCCAACATTCCTAGGGACTTTGCTTAAGCAACCGTTTCGGTACCAGAACACTGCGTAGAAACAGTAAGCTCTGGTCCTGCGTGTATGCTGCGTGTCAACCTAGAAATTGGAGACTGATGGCATAAGGCTTCTTTTCCCATTATGAAAGCTCCGTTCATGCGGCCTCGAAGCTACCTGAAAAGCATTGTTGTTGCCGGGGTTTTCCTCACTGCCGGCATGGTTCTGAGAAGAAAATGAGTTTTCTCCTGAGAAACCTTGGGTTTCCAGTTCCTTGTTGGAAGCTCACCCTGCTCTGCGCTATACCTAAAGTGAAAGTCAACGTGAGCCCAAGCTTCGAAGTAAGGCCCTGATTATCCTGGCAAAACGGGAGGCGTGCAGCAGCTCCATGAGGCCTTCATCGCTGTTCTGCTTTAGTTTCACGGTAGTAAGCTTTCCAAGACTCCTAGGGACTTTGCTTAAGCAACCGTTTCGGTACCAGAACACTGCGTAGAGACAGTAAGCTCTGGTCCTGCGTGTATGCTGCGTGTCAACCTAGAAATTGGAGACTGATGGCATAAGGCTTCTTTTCCCATTATGAAAGCTCCGTTCATGCGGCCTCGAAGCTACCTGAAAAGCATGGTTGTTGCCGGGGTTTTCCTCACTGCCGGCATGGTTCTGAGAAGAAAATGAGTTTTCTCCTAAGAAACCTTGGGTTTCCAGTTCCTTGTTGGAAGCTCACCCTGCTCTGCGCTATACCTAAAATGAAAGTCAACGTGAGCCCAAGCTTCGAAGTAAGGCCCTGATTATCCTTGCAAAACGAGAGGCGTGCAGCAGCTCCATGAGGCCTTCATCGCTGTTCTGCTTTAGTTTCAAGGTAGTAAGCTTTGCAACACTCCTATGGGACTTGCTTCAGCACCCGTTTCAGTACCAGAACACTGCGTAGAACCAGGAAGCTCTGCTCCTGCGTGTATGCTGCGTGTCAACCTAGAAATTAGAGACCGATGGCACAAGGCTAGTTTTCCCATTATGAAAGCTCCGTTGATGCGGCCCCGAAGCTACCTGAAAAGCACTGTTGTTACCGTGCTTTTACTTACAGCCGGCATGGTTCATAGAAGAAAATGAGTTTTCTCGAAAGAAACCTTGTGCTTCCAGTTCCTAGTTGGAAGCTCACCCGGCTCTGCTCTATACCAAACGTGAAAGTCAATGTGAGCACTAGCCTCGAAGTAAGGCCCTGATTATCCTGGCAAAACGGGAGGCGTGCAGCAGCTCCATGAGGCCTTCATCGCTGTTCTGCTTTAGTTTCACGGTAGTAAGCTTTCCAACATTCCTAGGGACTTTGCTTAAGCAACCGTTTCGGTACCAGAACCCTGCGTAGAGACAGTAAACTCTGGTCCTGCGTGTATGCTGCGTGTCAACCTAGAAATTGGAGACTGATGGCATAAGGCTTCTTTTCCCATTATGAAAGCTCCGTTCATGCGGCCTCGAAGCTACCTGAAAAGCATTGTTGTTGCCGGGGTTTTCCTCACTGCCGGCATGGTTCTGAGAAGAAAATGAGTTTTCTCCTAAGAAACCTGGGGTTTCCAGTTCCTTGTTGGAAGCTCACCCTGCTCTGCGCTATACCTAAAATGAAAGTCAACGTGAGCCCAAGCTTCGAAGTAAGGCCCTGATTATCCTTGCAAAACGAGAGGCGTGCAGCAGCTCCATGAGGCCTTCATCGCTGTTCTGCTTTAGTTTCACAGTTGTAAGCTTTTCAACACTCCTAGGGGCCTTGCTTCAGCACCCGTTTCAGTACCAGAACACTGCGTAGAACCAGGAAGCTCTGCTCCTGCGTGTATGCTGCGTGTCAACCTAGAAATTAGAGACTGATGGCACAAGGCTAGTTTTCCCATTATGAAAGCTCCGTTGATGCGGCCCCGAAGCTACCTGAAAAGCACTGTTGTTACCGTGCTTTTACTTACAGCCGGCATGGTTCATAGAAGAAAATGAGTTTTCTCGAAAGAAACCTTGTCCTTCCAGTTCCTAGTTGGAAGCTCACCCTGCTCTGCTCTATACCAAACGTGAAAGTCAATGTGAGCACTAGCCTCGAAGTAAGGCCCTGATTATCCTGGCAAAACGGGAGGCGTGCAGCAGCTCCATGAGGCCTTCATCGCTGTTCTGCTTTAGTTTCACGGTAGTAAGCTTTCCAAGACTCCTAGGGACTTTGCTTAAGCAACCGTTTCGGTACCAGAACACTGCGTAGAGACAGTAAGCTCTGGTCCTGCGTGTATGCTGCGTGTCAACCTAGAAATTGGAGACTGATGCCATAAGGCTTCTTTTCCCATTATGAAAGCTCTGTTCATGCAGCCTCGAAGCTACCTGAAAAGCATTGTTGTTGCCGGGGTTTTCCTCACTGCCGGCATGGTTCTGAGAAGAAAATGAGTTTTCTCCTAAGAAACCTGGGGTTTCCAGTTCCTTGTTGGAAGCTCACCCTGCTCTGCGCTATACCTAAAATGAAAGTCAACGTGAGCCCAAGCTTCGAAGTAAGGCCCTGATTATCCTTGCAAAACGAGAGGTGTGCAGCAGCTCCATGAGCCCTTCATCGTTGTTCTGCTTTAGTTTCAAGGTAGTAAGCTTTTCAACACTCCTAGGGGCCTTGCTTCAGCACCCGTTTCAGTCAGAACACTGCGTAGAACCAGGAAGCTCTGCTCCTGCGTGTATGCTGCGTGTCAACCTAGAAATTAGAGACTGATGGCACAAGCCTTGTTTTCCCATTTTGAAAGCTCCATTTATGCGGCCCCGAAGCTACCTGAAAAGCACTGTTGTTACCGTGCTTTTAATTACAGCCGGCATGGCACATAGAAGAAAATGAGTTTTCTCGAAAGAAACCTTGTGCTTCCAGTTCCTAGTTGGAAGCTCACCCTGCTCTGCTCTATACCAAACGTGAAAGTCAATGTGAGCACTAGCCTCGAAGTAAGGCCCTGATTATCCTGGCAAAACGGGAGGCGTGCAGCAGCTCCATGAGGCCTTCATCGCTGTTCTGCTTTAGTTTCACGGTAGTAAGCTTTCCAACATTCCTAGGGACTTTGCTTAAGCAACCGTTTCGGTACCAGAACACTGCGTAGAAACAGTAAGCTCTGGTCCTGCGTGTATGCTGCGTGTCAACCTAGAAATTGGAGACTGATGGCATAAGGCTTCTTTTCCCATTATGAAAGCTCCGTTCATGCGGCCTCGAAGCTACCTGAAAAGCATTGTTGTTGCCGGGGTTTTCCTCACTGCCGGCATGGTTCTGAGAAGAAAATGAGTTTTCTCCTGAGAAACCTTGGGTTTCCAGTTCCTTGTTGGAAGCTCACCCTGCTCTGCGCTATACCTAAAGTGAAAGTCAACGTGAGCCCAAGCTTCGAAGTAAGGCCCTGATTATCCTTGCAAAACGAGAGGTGTGCAGCAGCTCCATGAGGCCTTCATCGCTGTTCTGCTTTAGTTTCAAGGTAGTAAGCTTTTCAACACTCCTAGGGGCCTTGCTTCAGCACCCGTTTCAGTACCAGAACACTGCGTAGAACCAGGAAGCTCTGCTCCTGCGTGTATGCTGCGTGTCAACCTAGAAATTAGAGACCGATGGCACAAGGCTAGTTTTCCCATTATGAAAGCTCCGTTGATGCGGCCCCGAAGCTACCTGAAAAGCACTGTTGTTACCGTGCTTTTACTTACAGCCGGCATGGTTCATAGAAGAAAATGAGTTTTCTCGAAAGAAACCTTGTGCTTCCAGTTCCTAGTTGGAAGCTCACCCGGCTCTGCTCTATACCAAACGTGAAAGTCAATGTGAGCACTAGCCTCGAAGTAAGGCCCTGATTATCCTGGCAAAACGGGAGGCGTGCAGCAGCTCCATGAGGCCTTCATCGCTGTTCTGCTTTAGTTTCACGGTAGTAAGCTTTCCAACATTCCTAGGGACTTTGCTTAAGCAACCGTTTCGGTACCAGAACCCTGCGTAGAGACAGTAAACTCTGGTCCTGCGTGTATGCTGCGTGTCAACCTAGAAATTGGAGACTGATGGCATAAGGCTTCTTTTCCCATTATGAAAGCTCCGTTCATGCGGCCTCGAAGCTACCTGAAAAGCATTGTTGTTGCCGGGGTTTTCCTCACTGCCGGCATGGTTCTGAGAAGAAAATGAGTTTTCTCCTAAGAAACCTGGGGTTTCCAGTTCCTTGTTGGAAGCTCACCCTGCTCTGCGCTATACCTAAAATGAAAGTCAACGTGAGCCCAAGCTTCGAAGTAAGGCCCTGATTATCCTTGCAAAACGAGAGGCGTGCAGCAGCTCCATGAGGCCTTCATCGCTGTTCTGCTTTAGTTTCACAGTTGTAAGCTTTTCAACACTCCTAGGGGCCTTGCTTCAGCACCCGTTTCAGTACCAGAACACTGCGTAGAACCAGGAAGCTCTGCTCCTGCGTGTATGCTGCGTGTCAACCTAGAAATTAGAGACTGATGGCACAAGGCTAGTTTTCCCATTATGAAAGCTCCGTTGATGCGGCCCCGAAGCTACCTGAAAAGCACTGTTGTTACCGTGCTTTTACTTACAGCCGGCATGGTTCATAGAAGAAAATGAGTTTTCTCGAAAGAAACCTTGTCCTTCCAGTTCCTAGTTGGAAGCTCACCCTGCTCTGCTCTATACCAAACGTGAAAGTCAATGTGAGCACTAGCCTCGAAGTAAGGCCCTGATTATCCTGGCAAAACGGGAGGCGTGCAGCAGCTCCATGAGGCCTTCATCGCTGTTCTGCTTTAGTTTCACGGTAGTAAGCTTTCCAAGACTCCTAGGGACTTTGCTTAAGCAACCGTTTCGGTACCAGAACACTGCGTAGAGACAGTAAGCTCTGGTCCTGCGTGTATGCTGCGTGTCAACCTAGAAATTGGAGACTGATGCCATAAGGCTTCTTTTCCCATTATGAAAGCTCTGTTCATGCGGCCTCGAAGCTACCTGAAAAGCATTGTTGTTGCCGGGGTTTTCCTCACTGCCGGCATGGTTCTGAGAAGAAAATGAGTTTTCTCCTAAGAAACCTGGGGTTTCCAGTTCCTTGTTGGAAGCTCACCCTGCTCTGCGCTATACCTAAAATGAAAGTCAACGTGAGCCCAAGCTTCGAAGTAAGGCCCTGATTATCCTTGCAAAACGAGAGGTGTGCAGCAGCTCCATGAGCCCTTCATCGTTGTTCTGCTTTAGTTTCAAGGTAGTAAGCTTTTCAACACTCCTAGGGGCCTTGCTTCAGCACCCGTTTCAGTCAGAACACTGCGTAGAACCAGGAAGCTCTGCTCCTGCGTGTATGCTGCGTGTCAACCTAGAAATTAGAGACTGATGGCACAAGCCTTGTTTTCCCATTTTGAAAGCTCCATTTATGCGGCCCCGAAGCTACCTGAAAAGCACTGTTGTTACCGTGCTTTTAATTACAGCCGGCATGGCACATAGAAGAAAATGAGTTTTCTCGAAAGAAACCTTGTGCTTCCAGTTCCTAGTTGGAAGCTCACCCTGCTCTGCTCTATACCAAACGTGAAAGTCAATGTGAGCACTAGCCTCGAAGTAAGGCCCTGATTATCCTGGCAAAACGGGAGGCGTGCAGCAGCTCCATGAGGCCTTCATCGCTGTTCTGCTTTAGTTTCACGGTAGTAAGCTTTCCAACATTCCTAGGGACTTTGCTTAAGCAACCGTTTCGGTACCAGAACACTGCGTAGAAACAGTAAGCTCTGGTCCTGCGTGTATGCTGCGTGTCAACCTAGAAATTGGAGACTGATGGCATAAGGCTTCTTTTCCCATTATGAAAGCTCCGTTCATGCGGCCTCGAAGCTACCTGAAAAGCATTGTTGTTGCCGGGGTTTTCCTCACTGCCGGCATGGTTCTGAGAAGAAAATGAGTTTTCTCCTGAGAAACCTTGGGTTTCCAGTTCCTTGTTGGAAGCTCACCCTGCTCTGCGCTATACCTAAAGTGAAAGTCAACGTGAGCCCAAGCTTCGAAGTAAGGCCCTGATTATCCTTGCAAAACGAGAGGTGTGCAGCAGCTCCATGAGGCCTTCATCGTTGTTCTGCTTTAGTTTCAAGGTAGTAAGCTTTTCAACACTCCTAGGGGCCTTGCTTCAGCACCCGTTTCAGTAGCAGAACACTGCGTAGAACCAGGAAGCTCTGCTCCTGCGTGTATGCTGCGTGTCAACCTAGAAATTAGAGACTGATGGCACAAGGCTAGTTTTCCCATTATGAAAGCTCCGTTGATGCGGCCCCGAAGCTACCTGAAAAGCACTGTTGTTACCGTGCTTTTACTTACAGCCGGCATGGTTCATAGAAGAAAATGAGTTTTCTCAAAGAAACCTTGTGCTTCCAGTTCCTAGTTGGAAGCTCACCCTGCTCTGCTCTATACCAAACGTGAAAGTCAATGTGAGCACTAGCCTCGAAGTAAGGCCCTGATTATCCTGGCAAAACGGGAGGCGTGCAGCAGCTCCATGAGGCCTTCATCGCTGTTCTGCTTTAGTTTCACGGTAGTAAGCTTTCCAACATTCCTAGGGACTTTGCTTAAGCAACCGTTTCGGTACCAGAACCCTGCGTAGAGACAGTAAACGCTGGTCCTGCGTGTATGCTGCGTGTCAACCTAGAAATTGGAGACTGATGGCATAAGGCTTCTTTTCCCATTATGAAAGCTCCGTTCATGCGGCCTCGAAGCTACCTGAAAAGCATTGTTGTTGCCGGGGTTTTCCTCACTGCCGGCATGGTTCTGAGAAGAAAATGAGTTTTCTCCTAAGAAACCTGGGGTTTCCAGTTCCTTGTTGGAAGCTCACCCTGCTCTGCGCTATACCTAAAATGAAAGTCAACGTGAGCCCAAGCTTCGAAGTAAGGCCCTGATTATCCTTGCAAAACGAGAGGCGTGCAGCAGCTCCATGAGGCCTTCATCGCTGTTCTGCTTTAGTTTCACAGTTGTAAGCTTTTCAACACTCCTAGGGGCCTTGCTTCAGCACCCGTTTCAGTACCAGAACACTGCGTAGAACCAGGAAGCTCTGCTCCTGCGTGTATGCTGCGTGTCAACCTAGAAATTAGAGACTGATGGCACAAGGCTAGTTTTCCCATTATGAAAGCTCCGTTGATGCGGCCCCGAAGCTACCTGAAAAGCACTGTTGTTACCGTGCTTTTACTTACAGCCGGCATGGTTCATAGAAGAAAATGAGTTTTCTCGAAAGAAACCTTGTGCTTCCAGTTCCTAGTTGGAATCTCACCCTGCTCTGCTCTATACCAAACGTGAAAGTCAATGTGAGCACTAGCCTCGAAGTAAGGCCCTGATTATCCTGGCAAAACGGGAGGCGTGCAGCAGCTCCATGAGGCCTTCATCGCTGTTCTGCTTTAGTTTCACGGTAGTAAGCTTTCCAAGACTCCTAGGGACTTTGCTTAAGCAACCGTTTCGGTACCAGAACACTGCGTAGAGACAGTAAGCTCTGGTCCTGCGTGTATGCTGCGTGTCAACCTAGAAATTGGAGACTGATGGCATAAGGCTTCTTTTCCCATTATGAAAGCTCCGTTCATGCGGCCTCGAAGCTACCTGAAAAGCATGGTTGTTGCCGGGGTTTTCCTCACTGCCGGCATGGTTCTGAGAAGAAAATGAGTTTTCTCCTAAGAAACCTTGGGTTTCCAGTTCCTTGTTGGAAGCTCACCCTGCTCTGCGCTATACCTAAAATGAAAGTCAACGTGAGCCCAAGCTTCGAAGTAAGGCCCTGATTATCCTTGCAAAACGAGAGGCGTGCAGCAGCTCCATGAGGCCTTCATCGTTGTTCTGCTTTAGTTTCAAGGTAGTAAGCTTTGCAACACTCCTATGGGACTTGCTTCAGCACCCGTTTCAGTACCAGAACACTGCGTAGAACCAGGAAGCTCTGCTCCTGCGTGTATGCTGCGTGTCAACCTAGAAATTAGAGACCGATGGCACAAGGCTAGTTTTCCCATTATGAAAGCTCCGTTGATGCGGCCCCGAAGCTACCTGAAAAGCACTGTTGTTACCGTGCTTTTACTTACAGCCGGCATGGTTCATAGAAGAAAATGAGTTTTCTCGAAAGAAACCTTGTGCTTCCAGTTCCTAGTTGGAAGCTCACCCGGCTCTGCTCTATACCAAACGTGAAAGTCAATGTGAGCACTAGCCTCGAAGTAAGGCCCTGATTATCCTGGCAAAACGGGAGGCGTGCAGCAGCTCCATGAGGCCTTCATCGCTGTTCTGCTTTAGTTTCACGGTAGTAAGCTTTCCAACATTCCTAGGGACTTTGCTTAAGCAACCGTTTCGGTACCAGAACCCTGCGTAGAGACAGTAAACTCTGGTCCTGCGTGTATGCTGCGTGTCAACCTAGAAATTGGAGACTGATGGCATAAGGCTTCTTTTCCCATTATGAAAGCTCCGTTCATGCGGCCTCGAAGCTACCTGAAAAGCATTGTTGTTGCCGGGGTTTTCCTCACTGCCGGCATGGTTCTGAGAAGAAAATGAGTTTTCTCCTAAGAAACCTGGGGTTTCCAGTTCCTTGTTGGAAGCTCACCCTGCTCTGCGCTATACCTAAAATGAAAGTCAACGTGAGCCCAAGCTTCGAAGTAAGGCCCTGATTATCCTTGCAAAACGAGAGGCGTGCAGCAGCTCCATGAGGCCTTCATCGCTGTTCTGCTTTAGTTTCACAGTTGTAAGCTTTTCAACACTCCTAGGGGCCTTGCTTCAGCACCCGTTTCAGTACCAGAACACTGCGTAGAACCAGGAAGCTCTGCTCCTGCGTGTATGCTGCGTGTCAACCTAGAAATTAGAGACTGATGGCACAAGGCTAGTTTTCCCATTATGAAAGCTCCGTTGATGCGGCCCCGAAGCTACCTGAAAAGCACTGTTGTTACCGTGCTTTTACTTACAGCCGGCATGGTTCATAGAAGAAAATGAGTTTTCTCGAAAGAAACCTTGTCCTTCCAGTTCCTAGTTGGAAGCTCACCCTGCTCTGCTCTATACCAAACGTGAAAGTCAATGTGAGCACTAGCCTCGAAGTAAGGCCCTGATTATCCTGGCAAAACGGGAGGCGTGCAGCAGCTCCATGAGGCCTTCATCGCTGTTCTGCTTTAGTTTCACGGTAGTAAGCTTTCCAAGACTCCTAGGGACTTTGCTTAAGCAACCGTTTCGGTACCAGAACACTGCGTAGAGACAGTAAGCTCTGGTCCTGCGTGTATGCTGCGTGTCAACCTAGAAATTGGAGACTGATGCCATAAGGCTTCTTTTCCCATTATGAAAGCTCTGTTCATGCGGCCTCGAAGCTACCTGAAAAGCATTGTTGTTGCCGGGGTTTTCCTCACTGCCGGCATGGTTCTGAGAAGAAAATGAGTTTTCTCCTAAGAAACCTGGGGTTTCCAGTTCCTTGTTGGAAGCTCACCCTGCTCTGCGCTATACCTAAAATGAAAGTCAACGTGAGCCCAAGCTTCGAAGTAAGGCCCTGATTATCCTTGCAAAACGAGAGGTGTGCAGCAGCTCCATGAGCCCTTCATCGTTGTTCTGCTTTAGTTTCAAGGTAGTAAGCTTTTCAACACTCCTAGGGGCCTTGCTTCAGCACCCGTTTCAGTCAGAACACTGCGTAGAACCAGGAAGCTCTGCTCCTGCGTGTATGCTGCGTGTCAACCTAGAAATTAGAGACTGATGGCACAAGCCTTGTTTTCCCATTTTGAAAGCTCCATTTATGCGGCCCCGAAGCTACCTGAAAAGCACTGTTGTTACCGTGCTTTTAATTACAGCCGGCATGGCACATAGAAGAAAATGAGTTTTCTCGAAAGAAACCTTGTGCTTCCAGTTCCTAGTTGGAAGCTCACCCTGCTCTGCTCTATACCAAACGTGAAAGTCAATGTGAGCACTAGCCTCGAAGTAAGGCCCTGATTATCCTGGCAAAACGGGAGGCGTGCAGCAGCTCCATGAGGCCTTCATCGCTGTTCTGCTTTAGTTTCACGGTAGTAAGCTTTCCAACATTCCTAGGGACTTTGCTTAAGCAACCGTTTCGGTACCAGAACACTGCGTAGAAACAGTAAGCTCTGGTCCTGCGTGTATGCTGCGTGTCAACCTAGAAATTGGAGACTGATGGCATAAGGCTTCTTTTCCCATTATGAAAGCTCCGTTCATGCGGCCTCGAAGCTACCTGAAAAGCATTGTTGTTGCCGGGGTTTTCCTCACTGCCGGCATGGTTCTGAGAAGAAAATGAGTTTTCTCCTGAGAAACCTTGGGTTTCCAGTTCCTTGTTGGAAGCTCACCCTGCTCTGCGCTATACCTAAAGTGAAAGTCAACGTGAGCCCAAGCTTCGAAGTAAGGCCCTGATTATCCTGGCAAAACGGGAGGCGTGCAGCAGCTCCATGAGGCCTTCATCGCTGTTCTGCTTTAGTTTCACGGTAGTAAGCTTTCCAAGACTCCTAGGGACTTTGCTTAAGCAACCGTTTCGGTACCAGAACACTGCGTAGAGACAGTAAGCTCTGGTCCTGCGTGTATGCTGCGTGTCAACCTAGAAATTGGAGACTGATGGCATAAGGCTTCTTTTCCCATTATGAAAGCTCCGTTCATGCGGCCTCGAAGCTACCTGAAAAGCATGGTTGTTGCCGGGGTTTTCCTCACTGCCGGCATGGTTCTGAGAAGAAAATGAGTTTTCTCCTAAGAAACCTTGGGTTTCCAGTTCCTTGTTGGAAGCTCACCCTGCTCTGCGCTATACCTAAAATGAAAGTCAACGTGAGCCCAAGCTTCGAAGTAAGGCCCTGATTATCCTTGCAAAACGAGAGGCGTGCAGCAGCTCCATGAGGCCTTCATCGCTGTTCTGCTTTAGTTTCAAGGTAGTAAGCTTTGCAACACTCCTATGGGACTTGCTTCAGCACCCGTTTCAGTACCAGAACACTGCGTAGAACCAGGAAGCTCTGCTCCTGCGTGTATGCTGCGTGTCAACCTAGAAATTAGAGACCGATGGCACAAGGCTAGTTTTCCCATTATGAAAGCTCCGTTGATGCGGCCCCGAAGCTACCTGAAAAGCACTGTTGTTACCGTGCTTTTACTTACAGCCGGCATGGTTCATAGAAGAAAATGAGTTTTCTCGAAAGAAACCTTGTGCTTCCAGTTCCTAGTTGGAAGCTCACCCGGCTCTGCTCTATACCAAACGTGAAAGTCAATGTGAGCACTAGCCTCGAAGTAAGGCCCTGATTATCCTGGCAAAACGGGAGGCGTGCAGCAGCTCCATGAGGCCTTCATCGCTGTTCTGCTTTAGTTTCACGGTAGTAAGCTTTCCAACATTCCTAGGGACTTTGCTTAAGCAACCGTTTCGGTACCAGAACCCTGCGTAGAGACAGTAAACTCTGGTCCTGCGTGTATGCTGCGTGTCAACCTAGAAATTGGAGACTGATGGCATAAGGCTTCTTTTCCCATTATGAAAGCTCCGTTCATGCGGCCTCGAAGCTACCTGAAAAGCATTGTTGTTGCCGGGGTTTTCCTCACTGCCGGCATGGTTCTGAGAAGAAAATGAGTTTTCTCCTAAGAAACCTGGGGTTTCCAGTTCCTTGTTGGAAGCTCAACCTGCTCTGCGCTATACCTAAAATGAAAGTCAACGTGAGCCCAAGCTTCGAAGTAAGGCCCTGATTATCCTTGCAAAACGAGAGGCGTGCAGCAGCTCCATGAGGCCTTCATCGCTGTTCTGCTTTAGTTTCACAGTTGTAAGCTTTTCAACACTCCTAGGGGCCTTGCTTCAGCACCCGTTTCAGTACCAGAACACTGCGTAGAACCAGGAAGCTCTGCTCCTGCGTGTATGCTGCGTGTCAACCTAGAAATTAGAGACTGATGGCACAAGGCTAGTTTTCCCATTATGAAAGCTCCGTTGATGCGGCCCCGAAGCTACCTGAAAAGCACTGTTGTTACCGTGCTTTTACTTACAGCCGGCATGGTTCATAGAAGAAAATGAGTTTTCTCGAAAGAAACCTTGTCCTTCCAGTTCCTAGTTGGAAGCTCACCCTGCTCTGCTCTATACCAAACGTGAAAGTCAATGTGAGCACTAGCCTCGAAGTAAGGCCCTGATTATCCTGGCAAAACGGGAGGCGTGCAGCAGCTCCATGAGGCCTTCATCGCTGTTCTGCTTTAGTTTCACGGTAGTAAGCTTTCCAAGACTCCTAGGGACTTTGCTTAAGCAACCGTTTCGGTACCAGAACACTGCGTAGAGACAGTAAGCTCTGGTCCTGCGTGTATGCTGCGTGTCAACCTAGAAATTGGAGACTGATGCCATAAGGCTTCTTTTCCCATTATGAAAGCTCTGTTCATGCGGCCTCGAAGCTACCTGAAAAGCATTGTTGTTGCCGGGGTTTTCCTCACTGCCGGCATGGTTCTGAGAAGAAAATGAGTTTTCTCCTAAGAAACCTGGGGTTTCCAGTTCCTTGTTGGAAGCTCACCCTGCTCTGCGCTATACCTAAAATGAAAGTCAACGTGAGCCCAAGCTTCGAAGTAAGGCCCTGATTATCCTTGCAAAACGAGAGGTGTGCAGCAGCTCCATGAGCCCTTCATCGTTGTTCTGCTTTAGTTTCAAGGTAGTAAGCTTTTCAACACTCCTAGGGGCCTTGCTTCAGCACCCGTTTCAGTCAGAACACTGCGTAGAACCAGGAAGCTCTGCTCCTGCGTGTATGCTGCGTGTCAACCTAGAAATTAGAGACTGATGGCACAAGCCTTGTTTTCCCATTTTGAAAGCTCCATTTATGCGGCCCCGAAGCTACCTGAAAAGCACTGTTGTTACCGTGCTTTTAATTACAGCCGGCATGGCACATAGAAGAAAATGAGTTTTCTCGAAAGAAACCTTGTGCTTCCAGTTCCTAGTTGGAAGCTCACCCTGCTCTGCTCTATACCAAACGTGAAAGTCAATGTGAGCACTAGCCTCGAAGTAAGGCCCTGATTATCCTGGCAAAACGGGAGGCGTGCAGCAGCTCCATGAGGCCTTCATCGCTGTTCTGCTTTAGTTTCACGGTAGTAAGCTTTCCAACATTCCTAGGGACTTTGCTTAAGCAACCGTTTCGGTACCAGAACACTGCGTAGAAACAGTAAGCTCTGGTCCTGCGTGTATGCTGCGTGTCAACCTAGAAATTGGAGACTGATGGCATAAGGCTTCTTTTCCCATTATGAAAGCTCCGTTCATGCGGCCTCGAAGCTACCTGAAAAGCATTGTTGTTGCCGGGGTTTTCCTCACTGCCGGCATGGTTCTGAGAAGAAAATGAGTTTTCTCCTGAGAAACCTTGGGTTTCCAGTTCCTTGTTGGAAGCTCACCCTGCTCTGCGCTATACCTAAAGTGAAAGTCAACGTGAGCCCAAGCTTCGAAGTAAGGCCCTGATTATCCTTGCAAAACGAGAGGTGTGCAGCAGCTCCATGAGGCCTTCATCGTTGTTCTGCTTTAGTTTCAAGGTAGTAAGCTTTTCAACACTCCTAGGGGCCTTGCTTCAGCACCCGTTTCAGTAGCAGAACACTGCGTAGAACCAGGAAGCTCTGCTCCTGCGTGTATGCTGCGTGTCAACCTAGAAATTAGAGACTGATGGCACAAGGCTAGTTTTCCCATTATGAAAGCTCCGTTGATGCGGCCCCGAAGCTACCTGAAAAGCACTGTTGTTACCGTGCTTTTACTTACAGCCGGCATGGTTCATAGAAGAAAATGAGTTTTCTCAAAGAAACCTTGTGCTACCAGTTCCTAGTTGGAAGCTCACCCTGCTCTGCTCTATACCAAACGTGAAAGTCAATGTGAGCACTAGCCTCGAAGTAAGGCCCTGATTATCCTGGCAAAACGGGAGGCGTGCAGCAGCTCCATGAGGCCTTCATCGCTGTTCTGCTTTAGTTTCACGGTAGTAAGCTTTCCAACATTCCTAGGGACTTTGCTTAAGCAACCGTTTCGGTACCAGAACCCTGCGTAGAGACAGTAAACGCTGGTCCTGCGTGTATGCTGCGTGTCAACCTAGAAATTGGAGACTGATGGCATAAGGCTTCTTTTCCCATTATGAAAGCTCCGTTCATGCGGCCTCGAAGCTACCTGAAAAGCATTGTTGTTGCCGGGGTTTTCCTCACTGCCGGCATGGTTCTGAGAAGAAAATGAGTTTTCTCCTAAGAAACCTTGGGTTTCCAGTTCCTTGTTGCAAGCTCACCCTGCTCTGCGCTATACCTAAAATGAAAGTCAACGTGAGCCCAAGCTTCGAAGTAAGGCCCTGATTATCCTTGCAAAACGAGAGGTGTGCAGCAGCTCCATGAGCCCTTCATCGTTGTTCTGCTTTAGTTTCAAGGTAGTAAGCTTTTCAACACTCCTAGGGGCCTTGCTTCAGCACCCGTTTCAGTCAGAACACTGCGTAGAACCAGGAAGCTCTGCTCCTGCGTGTATGCTGCGTGTCAACCTAGAAATTAGAGACTGATGGCACAAGCCTTGTTTTCCCATTTTGAAAGCTCCATTAATGCCCCCCGAAGCTACCTGAAAAGCACTGTTGTTACCGTGCTTTTAATTACAGACGGCATGGCACATAGAAGAAAATGAGTTTTCTCGAAAGAAACCTTGTGCTTCCAGTTCCTAGTTGGAAGCTCACCCTGCTCTGCTCTATACCAAACGTGAAAGTCAATGTGAGCACTAGCCTCGAAGTAAGGCCCTGATTATCCTGGCAAAACGGGAGGCGTGCAGCAGCTCCATGAGGCCTTCATCGCTGTTCTGCTTTAGTTTCACGGTAGTAAGCTTTCCAACATTCCTAGGGACTTTGCTTCAGCACCCGTTTCAGTCAGAACACTGCGTAGAACCAGGAAGCTCTGCTCCTGCGTGTATGCTGCGTGTCAACCTAGAAATTAGAGACTCATGGCACAAGGCTAGTTTTCCCATTATGAAAGTTCCGTTGATGCGGCCCCGAAGCTACCTGAAAAGCACTGTTGTTACCGTGCTTTTACTTACAGCCGGCATGGTTCATAGAAGAAAATGAGTTTTCTCGAAAGAAACCTTGTGCTTCCAGTTCTTAGTTGGAAGCTCACCCTGCTCTGTCTATACCAAACGTGAAAGTCAATGTGAGCACTAGCCTCGAAGTAAGGCCCTGATTATCCTGGCAAAACGGGAGGCGTGCAGTAGCTCCATGAGGCCTTCATCGCTGTTCTGCTTTAGTTTCACAGTAGTAAGCTTTCCAACATTCCTAGGGAATTTGCTTAAGCAAACGTTTCGGTACCAGAACACTGCGTAGAGACAGTAAGCTCTGGTCCTGCGTGTATGCTGCGTGTCAACCTAGAAATTGGAGACCGATGGCATAAGGCTTCTTTTCCCATTATGAAAACTCCGTCCATGCGGCCTCGAAGCTACCTGAAAAGCATGGTTGTTGCCGGGGTTTTCCTCACTGCCGGCATGGTTCTGAGAAGAAAATGAGTTTTCTCCTAAGAAACCTTGGGTTTCCAGTTTCTTGTTGGAAGCGCACCCTTCTCTGCTCTATACCTAATGTGAAAGTCTACGTGAGCCCAAGCTTCGAAGTAAGGCCCTGATTATCCTTGCAAAACGAGAGGCGTGCAGCAGCTCCATGAGGCCTTCATCGTTGTTCTGCTTTAGTTTCAAGGTAGTAAGCTTTGCAACACTCCTAGGGGACTTGCTTCAGCACCCGTTTCAGTACCAGAACACTGCGTAGAACCAGGAAGCTCTGCTCCTGCGTGTATGCTGCGTGTCAACCTAGAAATTAGAGACCGATGGCACAAGGCTAGTTTTCCCATTATGAAAGCTCCGTTGATGCGGCCCCGAAGCTACCTGAAAAGCACTGTTGTTACCGAGCTTTTACTTACAGCCGGCATGGTTCATAGAAGAAAATGAGTTTTCTCGAAAGAAACCTTGTGCTTCCAGTTCCTAGTTGGAAGCTCACCCTGCTCTGCTCTATACCAAACGTGAAAGTCAATGTGAGCACTAGCCTCGAAGTAAGGCCCTGATTATCCTGGCAAAACGGGAGGCGTGCAGCAGCTCCATGAGGCCTTCATCGCTGTTCTGCTTTAGTTTCACGGTAGTAAGCTTTCCAAGACTCCTAGGGACTTTGCTTAAGCAACCGTTTCGGTACCAGAACACTGCGTAGAGACAGTAAGCTCTGGTCCTGCGTGTATGCTGCGTGTCAACCTAGAAATTGGAGACTGATGGCATAAGGCTTCTTTTCCCATTATGAAAGCTCCGTTCATGCGGCCTCGAAGCTACCTGAAAAGCATGGTTGTTGCCGGGGTTTTCCTCACTGCCGGCATGGTTCTGAGAAGAAAATGAGTTTTCTCCTAAGAAACCTTGGGTTTCCAGTTCCTTGTTGGAAGCTCACCCTGCTCTGCGCTATACCTAAAATGAAAGTCAACGTGAGCCCAAGCTTCGAAGTAAGGCCCTGATTATCCTTGCAAAACGAGAGGCGTGCAGCAGCTCCATGAGGCCTTCATCGTTGTTCTGCTTTAGTTTCACAGTTGTAAGCTTTTCAACACTCCTAGGGGCCTTGCTTCAGCACCCGTTTCAATCAGAACACTGCGTAGAACCAGGAAGCTCTGCTCCTGCGTGTATGCTGCGTGTCAACCTAGAAATTAGAGACTGATGGCACAAGGCTAGTTTTCCCATTATGAAAGCTCCGTTGATGCGGCCCCGAAGCTACCTGAAAAGCACTGTTGTTACCGTGCTTTTACTTACAGCCGGCATGGTTCATAGAAGAAAATGAGTTTTCTCGAAAGAAACCTTGTGCTTCCAGTTCCTAGTTGGAAGCTCACCCTGCTCTGCTCTATACCAAACGTGAAAGTCAATGTGAGCACTAGCCTCGAAGTAAGGCCCTGATTATCCTGGCAAAACGGGAGGCGTGCAGCAGCTCCATGAGGCCTTCATCGCTGTTCTGCTTTAGTTTCACGGTAGTAAGCTTTCCAACATTCCTAGGGACTTTGCTTAAGCAACCGTTTCGGTCCCAGAACACTGCGTAGAGACAGTAAGCTCTGGTCCTGCGTGTATGCTGCGTGTCAACCTAGAAATTGGAGACTGATGGCATAAGGCTTCTTTTCCCATTATGAAAGCTCCGTTCATGCGGCCTCGAAGCTACCTGAAAAGCATTGTTGTTGCCGGGGTTTTCCTCACTGCCGGCATGGTTCTGAGAAGAAAATGAGTTTTCTCCTAAGAAACCTTGGGTTTCCAGTTCCTTGTTGGAAGCTCACCCTGCTCTGCGCTATACCTAAAATGAAAGTCAACGTGAGCCCAAGCTTCGAAGTAAGGCCCTGATTATCCTTGCAAAACGAGAGGTGTGCAGCAGCTCCATGAGCCCTTCATCGTTGTTCTGCTTTAGTTTCAAGGTAGTAAGCTTTTCAACACTCCTAGGGGCCTTGCTTCAGCACCCGTTTCAGTCAGAACACTGCGTAGAACCAGGAAGCTCTGCTCCTGCGTGTATGCTGCGTGTCAACCTAGAAATTAGAGACTGATGGCACAAGCCTTGTTTTCCCATTTTGAAAGCTCCATTAATGCCCCCCGAAGCTACCTGAAAAGCACTGTTGTTACCGTGCTTTTAATTACAGACGGCATGGCACATAGAAGAAAATGAGTTTTCTCGAAAGAAACCTTGTGCTTCCAGTTCCTAGTTGGAAGCTCACCCTGCTCTGCTCTATACCAAACGTGAAAGTCAATGTGAGCACTAGCCTCGAAGTAAGGCCCTGATTATCCTGGCAAAACGGGAGGCGTGCAGCAGCTCCATGAGGCCTTCATCGCTGTTCTGCTTTAGTTTCACGGTAGTAAGCTTTCCAACATTCCTAGGGACTTTGCTTCAGCACCCGTTTCAGTCAGAACACTGCGTAGAACCAGGAAGCTCTGCTCCTGCGTGTATGCTGCGTGTCAACCTAGAAATTAGAGACTCATGGCACAAGGCTAGTTTTCCCATTATGAAAGTTCCGTTGATGCGGCCCCGAAGCTACCTGAAAAGCACTGTTGTTACCGTGCTTTTACTTACAGCCGGCATGGTTCATAGAAGAAAATGAGTTTTCTCGAAAGAAACCTTGTGCTTCCAGTTCTTAGTTGGAAGCTCACCCTGCTCTGTCTATACCAAACGTGAAAGTCAATGTGAGCACTAGCCTCGAAGTAAGGCCCTGATTATCCTGGCAAAACGGGAGGCGTGCAGTAGCTCCATGAGGCCTTCATCGCTGTTCTGCTTTAGTTTCACAGTAGTAAGCTTTCCAACATTCCTAGGGAATTTGCTTAAGCAAACGTTTCGGTACCAGAACACTGCGTAGAGACAGTAAGCTCTGGTCCTGCGTGTATGCTGCGTGTCAACCTAGAAATTGGAGACCGATGGCATAAGGCTTCTTTTCCCATTATGAAAACTCCGTCCATGCGGCCTCGAAGCTACCTGAAAAGCATGGTTGTTGCCGGGGTTTTCCTCACTGCCGGCATGGTTCTGAGAAGAAAATGAGTTTTCTCCTAAGAAACCTTGGGTTTCCAGTTTCTTGTTGGAAGCGCACCCTTCTCTGCTCTATACCTAATGTGAAAGTCTACGTGAGCCCAAGCTTCGAAGTAAGGCCCTGATTATCCTTGCAAAACGAGAGGCGTGCAGCAGCTCCATGAGGCCTTCATCGTTGTTCTGCTTTAGTTTCAAGGTAGTAAGCTTTGCAACACTCCTAGGGGACTTGCTTCAGCACCCGTTTCAGTACCAGAACACTGCGTAGAACCAGGAAGCTCTGCTCCTGCGTGTATGCTGCGTGTCAACCTAGAAATTAGAGACCGATGGCACAAGGCTAGTTTTCCCATTATGAAAGCTCCGTTGATGCGGCCCCGAAGCTACCTGAAAAGCACTGTTGTTACCGAGCTTTTACTTACAGCCGGCATGGTTCATAGAAGAAAATGAGTTTTCTCGAAAGAAACCTTGTGCTTCCAGTTCCTAGTTGGAAGCTCACCCTGCTCTGCTCTATACCAAACGTGAAAGTCAATGTGAGCACTAGCCTCGAAGTAAGGCCCTGATTATCCTGGCAAAACGGGAGGCGTGCAGCAGCTCCATGAGGCCTTCATCGCTGTTCTGCTTTAGTTTCACGGTAGTAAGCTTTCCAAGACTCCTAGGGACTTTGCTTAAGCAACCGTTTCGGTACCAGAACACTGCGTAGAGACAGTAAGCTCTGGTCCTGCGTGTATGCTGCGTGTCAACCTAGAAATTGGAGACTGATGGCATAAGGCTTCTTTTCCCATTATGAAAGCTCCGTTCATGCGGCCTCGAAGCTACCTGAAAAGCATGGTTGTTGCCGGGGTTTTCCTCACTGCCGGCATGGTTCTGAGAAGAAAATGAGTTTTCTCCTAAGAAACCTTGGGTTTCCAGTTCCTTGTTGGAAGCTCACCCTGCTCTGCGCTATACCTAAAATGAAAGTCAACGTGAGCCCAAGCTTCGAAGTAAGGCCCTGATTATCCTTGCAAAACGAGAGGCGTGCAGCAGCTCCATGAGGCCTTCATCGCTGTTCTGCTTTAGTTTCAAGGTAGTAAGCTTTGCAACACTCCTATGGGACTTGCTTCAGCACCCGTTTCAGTACCAGAACACTGCGTAGAACCAGGAAGCTCTGCTCCTGCGTGTATGCTGCGTGTCAACCTAGAAATTAGAGACCGATGGCACAAGGCTAGTTTTCCCATTATGAAAGCTCCGTTGATGCGGCCCCGAAGCTACCTGAAAAGCACTGTTGTTACCGTGCTTTTACTTACAGCCGGCATGGTTCATAGAAGAAAATGAGTTTTCTCGAAAGAAACCTTGTGCTTCCAGTTCCTAGTTGGAAGCTCACCCGGCTCTGCTCTATACCAAACGTGAAAGTCAATGTGAGCACTAGCCTCGAAGTAAGGCCCTGATTATCCTGGCAAAACGGGAGGCGTGCAGCAGCTCCATGAGGCCTTCATCGCTGTTCTGCTTTAGTTTCACGGTAGTAAGCTTTCCAACATTCCTAGGGACTTTGCTTAAGCAACCGTTTCGGTACCAGAACCCTGCGTAGAGACAGTAAACTCTGGTCCTGCGTGTATGCTGCGTGTCAACCTAGAAATTGGAGACTGATGGCATAAGGCTTCTTTTCCCATTATGAAAGCTCCGTTCATGCGGCCTCGAAGCTACCTGAAAAGCATTGTTGTTGCCGGGGTTTTCCTCACTGCCGGCATGGTTCTGAGAAGAAAATGAGTTTTCTCCTAAGAAACCTGGGGTTTCCAGTTCCTTGTTGGAAGCTCACCCTGCTCTGCGCTATACCTAAAATGAAAGTCAACGTGAGCCCAAGCTTCGAAGTAAGGCCCTGATTATCCTTGCAAAACGAGAGGCGTGCAGCAGCTCCATGAGGCCTTCATCGTTGTTCTGCTTTAGTTTCACAGTTGTAAGCTTTTCAACACTCCTAGGGGCCTTGCTTCAGCACCCGTTTCAATCAGAACACTGCGTAGAACCAGGAAGCTCTGCTCCTGCGTGTATGCTGCGTGTCAACCTAGAAATTAGAGACTGATGGCACAAGGCTAGTTTTCCCATTATGAAAGCTCCGTTGATGCGGCCCCGAAGCTACCTGAAAAGCACTGTTGTTACCGTGCTTTTACTTACAGCCGGCATGGTTCATAGAAGAAAATGAGTTTTCTCGAAAGAAACCTTGTGCTTCCAGTTCCTAGTTGGAAGCTCACCCTGCTCTGCTCTATACCAAACGTGAAAGTCAATGTGAGCACTAGCCTCGAAGTAAGGCCCTGATTATCCTGGCAAAACGGGAGGCGTGCAGCAGCTCCATGAGGCCTTCATCGCTGTTCTGCTTTAGTTTCACGGTAGTAAGCTTTCCAACATTCCTAGGGACTTTGCTTAAGCAACCGTTTCGGTACCAGAACACTGCGTAGAGACAGTAAGCTCTGGTCCTGCGTGTATGCTGCGTGTCAACCTAGAAATTGGAGACTGATGGCATAAGGCTTCTTTTCCCATTATGAAAGCTCCGTTCATGCGGCCTCGAATCTACCTGAAAAGCATTGTTGTTGCCGGGGTTTTCCTCACTGCCGGCATGGTTCTGAGAAGAAAATGAGTTTTCTCCTGAGAAACCTTGGGTTTCCAGTTCCTTGTTGGAAGCTCACCCTGCTCTGCGCTATACCTAAAGTGAAAGTCAACGTGAGCCCAAGCTTCGAAGTAAGGCCCTGATTATCCTTGCAAAACGAGAGGCGTGCAGCAGCTCCATGAGGCCTTCATCGTTGTTCTGCTTTAGTTTCAAGGTAGTAAGCTTTTCAACACTCCTAGGGGCCTTGCTTCAGCACCCGTTTCAGTACCAGAACACTGCGTAGAACCAGGAAGCTCTGCTCCTGCGTGTATGCTGCGTGTCAACCTAGAAATTAGAGACTGATGGCACAAGGCTAGTTTTCCCATTGTGAAAGCTCCGTTGATGCGGCCCCGAAGCTACCTGAAAAGCACTGTTGTTACCGTGCTTTTACCTACAGCCGGCATGGTTCATAGAAGAAAATGAGTTTTCTCGAAAGAAACCTTGTGCTTCCAGTTCCTAGTTGGAAGCTCACCCTGCTCTGCTCTATACCAAACGTGAAAGTCAATGTGAGCACTAGCCTCGAAGTAAGGCCCTGATTATCCTGGCAAAACGGGAGGCGTGCAGCAGCTCCATGAGGCCTTCATCGCTGTTCTGCTTTAGTTTCACGGTAGTAAGCTTTCCAAGACTCCTAGGGACTTTGCTTAAGCAACCGTTTCGGTACCAGAACACTGCGTAGAGACAGTAAGCTCTGGTCCTGCGTGTATGCTGCGTGTCAACCTAGAAATTGGAGACTGATGGCATAAGGCTTCTTTTCCCATTATGAAAGCTCCGTTCATGCGGCCTCGAAGCTACCTGAAAAGCATTGTTGTTGCCGGGGTTTTCCTCACTGCCGGCATGGTTCTGAGAAGAAAATGAGTTTTCTCCTAAGAAACCTTGGGTTTCCAGTTCCTTGTTGGAAGCTCACCCTGCTCTGCGCTATACCTAAAATGAAAGTCAACGTGAGCCCAAGCTTCGAAGTAAGGCCCTGATTATCCTTGCAAAACGAGAGGCGTGCAGCAGCTCCATGAGGCCTTCATCGCTGTTCTGCTTTAGTTTCAAGGTAGTAAGCTTTTCAACACTCCTAGGGGCCTTGCTTCAGCACCCGTTTCAGTACCAGAACACTGCGTAGAACCAGGAAGCTCTGCTCCTGCGTGTATGCTGCGTGTCAACCTAGAAATTAGAGACTGATGGCACAAGCCTTGTTTTCCCATTTTGAAAGCTCCGTTGATGCGGCCCCGAAGCTACCTGAAAAGCACTGTTGTTACCGTGCTTTTAATTACAGCCGGCATGGCACATAGAAGAAAATGAGTTTTCTCGAAAGAAACCTTGTGCTTCCAGTTCCTAGTTGGAAGCTTACCCTGCTCTGCTCTATACCAAACGTGAAAGTCAATGTGAGCACTAGCCTCGAAGTAAGGCCCTGATTATCCTGGCAAAACGGGAGGCGTGCAGCAGCTCCATGAGGCCTTCATCGCTGTTCTGCTTTAGTTTCACGGTAGTAAGCTTTCCAACATTCCTAGGGACTTTGCTTAAGCAACCGTTTCGGTACCAGAACACTGCGTAGAAACAGTAAGCTCTGGTCCTGCGTGTATGTTGCGTGTCAACCTAGAAATTGGAGACTGATGGCATAAGGCTTCTTTTCCCGTTATGAAAGCTCCGTTCATGCGGCCTCGAAGCTACCTGAAAAGCATTGTTGTTGCCGGGGTTTTCCTCACTGCCGGCATGGTTCTGAGAAGAAAATGAGTTTTCTCCTGAGAAACCTTGGGTTTCCAGTTCCTTGTTGGAAGCTCACCCTGCTCTGCGCTATACCTAAAGTGAAAGTCAACGTGAGCCCAAGCTTCGAAGTAAGGCCCTGATTATCCTTGCAAAACGAGAGGTGTGCAGCAGCTCCATGAGGCCTTCATCGTTGTTCTGCTTTAGTTTCAAGGTAGTAAGCTTTTCAACACTCCTAGGGGCCTTGCTTCAGCACCCGTTTCAGTACCAGAACACTGCGTACAACCAGGAAGCTCTGCTCCTGCGTGTATGCTGCGTGTCAACCTAGAAATTAGAGACTGAAGGCACAAGGCTAGTTTTCCCATTATGAAAGCTCCGTTGATGCGGCCCCGAAGCTACCTGAAAAGCACTGTTGTTACCGTGCTTTTACTTACAGCCGGCATGGTTCATAGAAGAAAATGAGTTTTCTCGAAAGAAACCTTGTGCTTCCAGTTCCTAGTTGGAAGCTCACCCTGCTCTGCTCTATACCAAACGTGAAAGTCAATGTGAGCACTAGCCTCGAAGTAAGGCCCTAATTATCCTGGCAAAACGGGAGGCGTGCAGCAGCTCCATGAGGCCTTCATCGCTGTTCTGCTTTAGTTTCACGGTAGTAAGCTTTCCAACATTCCTAGGGACTTTGCTTAAGCAACCGTTTCGGTACCAGAACCCTGCGTAGAGACAGTAAACGCTGGTCCTGCGTGTATGCTGCGTGTCAACCTAGAAATTGGAGACTGATGGCATAAGGCTTCTTTTCCCATTATGAAAGCTCCGTTCATGCGGCCTCGAAGCTACCTGAAAAGCATTGTTGTTGCCGGGGTTTTCCTCACTGCCGGCATGGTTCTGAGAAGAAAATGAGTTTTCTCCTAAGAAACCTTGGGTTTCCAGTTCCTTGTTGGAAGCTCACCCTGCTCTGCGCTATACCTAAAATGAAAGTCAACGTGAGCCCAAGCTTCGAAGTAAGGCCCTGATTATCCTTGCAAAACGAGAGGCGTGCAGCAGCTCCATGAGGCCTTCATCGCTGTTCTGCTTTAGTTTCAAGGTAGTAAGCTTTTCAACACTCCTAGGGGCCTTGCTTCAGCACCCGTTTCAGTACCAGAACACTGCGTAGAACCAGGAAGCTCTGCTCCTGCGTGTATGCTGCGTGTCAACCTAGAAATTAGAGACCGATGGCACAAGGCTAGTTTTCCCATTATGAAAGCTCCGTTGATGCGGCCCCGAAGCTACCTGAAAAGCACTGTTGTTACCGTGCTTTTACTTACAGCCGGCATGGTTCATAGAAGAAAATGAGTTTTCTCGAAAGAAACCTTGTGCTTCCAGTTCCTAGTTGGAAGCTCACCCTGCTCTGCTCTATACCAAACGTGAAAGTCAATGTGAGCACTAGCCTCGAAGTAAGGCCCTGATTATCCTGGCAAAACGGGAGGCGTGCAGCAGCTCCATGAGGCCTTCATCGCTGTTCTGCTTTAGTTTCACGGTAGTAAGCTTTCCAAGACTCCTAGGGACTTTGCTTAAGCAACCGTTTCGGTACCAGAACACTGCGTAGAGACAGTAAGCTCTGGTCCTGCGTGTATGCTGCGTGTCAACCTAGAAATTGGAGACTGATGGCATAAGGCTTCTTTTCCCATTATGAAAGCTCTGTTCATGCGGCCTCGAAGCTACCTGAAAAGCATTGTTGTTGCCGGGGTTTTCCTCACTGCCGGCATGGTTCTGAGAAGAAAATGAGTTTTCTCCTAAGAAACCTGGGTTTTCCAGTTCCTTGTTGGAAGCTCACCCTGCTCTGCGCTATACCTAAAATGAAAGTCAACGTGAGCCCAAGCTTCGAAGTAAGGCCCTGATTATCCTTGCAAAACGAGAGGTGTGCAGCAGCTCCATGAGGCCTTCATCGTTGTTCTGCTTTAGTTTCAAGGTAGTAAGCTTTTCAACACTCCTAGGGGCCTTGCTTCAGCACCCGTTTCAATCAGAACACTGCGTAGAACCAGGAAGCTCTGCTCCTGCGTGTATGCTGCGTGTCAACCTAGAAATTAGAGACTGATGGCACAAGGCTAGTTTTCCCATTATGAAAGCTCCGTTGATGCGGCCCCGAAGCTACCTGAAAAGCACTGTTGTTACCGTGCTTTTACTTACAGCCGGCATGGTTCATAGAAGAAAATGAGTTTTCTCGAAAGAAACCTTGTGCTTCCAGTTCCTAGTTGGAAGCTCACCCTGCTCTGCTCTATACCAAACGTGAAAGTCAATGTGAGCACTAGCCTCGAAGTAAGGCCCTGATTATCCTGGCAAAACGGGAGGCGTGCAGCAGCTCCATGAGGCCTTCATCGCTGTTCTGCTTTAGTTTCACGGTAGTAAGCTTTCCAACATTCCTAGGGACTTTGCTTAAGCAACCGTTTCGGTACCAGAACACTGCGTAGAGACAGTAAGCTCTGGTCCTGCGTGTATGCTGCGTGTCAACCTAGAAATTGGAGACTGATGGCATAAGGCTTCTTTTCCCATTATGAAAGCTCCGTTCATGCGGCCTCGAATCTACCTGAAAAGCATTGTTGTTGCCGGGGTTTTCCTCACTGCCGGCATGGTTCTGAGAAGAAAATGAGTTTTCTCCTAAGAAACCTTGGGTTTCCAGTTCCTTGTTGGAAGCTCACCCTGCTCTGCTCTATACCTAATGTGAAAGTCAACGTGAGCCCAAGCTTCGAAGTAAGGCCCTGATTATCCTTGCAAAACGGGAGGCGTGCAGCAGCTCCATGAGGCCTTCATCGTTGTTCTGCTTTAGTTTCAAGGTAGTAAGCTTTGCAACACTCCTAGGGGACTTGCTTCAGCACCCGTTTTAGTACCAGAACACTGCGTAGAACCAGGAAGCTCTGCTCCTGCGTGTATGCTGCGTGTCAACCTAGAAATTAGAGACCGATGGCACAAGGCTAGTTTTCCCATTATGAAAGCTCCGTTGATGCGGCGCCGAAGCTACCTGAAAAGCACTGTTGTTACCGTGCTTTTACTTACAGCCGGCATGGTTCATAGAAGAAAATGAGTTTTCTCGAAAGAAACCTTGTGCTTCCAGTTCCTAGTTGGAAGCTCACCCGGCTCTGCTCTATACCAAACGTGAAAGTCAATGTGAGCACTAGCCTCGAAGTAAGGCCCTGATTATCCTGGCAAAACGGGAGGCGTGCAGCAGCTCCATGAGGCCTTCATCGCTGTTCTGCTTTAGTTTCACGGTAGTAAGCTTTCCAACATTCCTAGGGACTTTGCTTAAGCAACCGTTTCGGTACCAGAACACTGCGTAGAGACAGTAAGCTCTGGTCCTGCGTGTATGCTGCGTGTCAACCTAGAAATTGGAGACTGATGGCATAAAGCTTCTTTTCCCATTATGAAAGCTCCGTTCATGCGGCCTCGAAGCTACCTGAAAAGCATGGTTGTTGCCGGGGTTTTCCTCACTGCCGGCATGGTTCTGAGAAGAAAATGAGTTTTCTCCTAAGTAACATTGGGTTTCCAGTTCCTTGTTGGAAGCTCACCCTGCTCTGCTCTATACCTAATGTGAAAGTCAACGTGAGCCCAAGCTTCGAAGTAAGGCCCTGATTATCCTTGCAAAACGAGAGGCGTGCAGCAGCTCCATGAGGCCTTCATCGTTGTTCTGCTTTAGTTTCAAGGTAGTAAGCTTTGCAACACTCCTAGGGGACTTGCTTCAGCACCCGTTTCAGTACCAGAACACTGCGTAGAACCAGGAAGCTCTGCTCCTGCGTGTATGCTGCGTGTCAACCTAGAAATTAGAGACCGATGGCACAAGGCTAGTTTTCCCATTATGAAAGCTCCGTTGATGCGGCCCCGAAGCTACCTGAAAAGCACTGTTGTTACCGTGCTTTTACTTACAGCCGGCATGGTTCATAGAAGAAAATGAGTTTTCTCGAAAGAAACCTTCTGCTTCCAGTTCCTAGTTGGAAGCTCACCCTGCTCTGCTCTATACCAAACGTGAAAGTCAATGTGAGCACTAGCCTCGAAGTAAGGCCCTGATTATCCTGGCAAAACGGGAGGCGTGCAGCAGCTCCATGAGGCCTTCATCGCTGTTCTGCTTTAGTTTCACGGTAGTAAGCTTTCCAAGACTCCTAGGGACTTTGCTTAAGCAACCGTTTCGGTACCAGAACACTGCGTAGAGACAGTAAGCTCTGGTCCTGCGTGTATGCTGCGTGTCAACCTAGAAATTGGAGACTGATGGCATAAGGCTTCTTTTCCCATTATGAAAGCTCCGTTCATGCGGCCTCGAAGCTACCTGAAAAGCATTGTTGTTGCCGGGGTTTTCCTCACTGCCGGCATGGTTCTGAGAAGAAAATGAGTTTTCTCCTAAGAAACCTTGGGTTTCCAGTTCCTTGTTGGAAGCTCACCCTGCTCTGCTCTATACCTAATGTGAAAGTCAACGTGAGCCCAAGCTTCGAAGTAAGGCCCTGATTATCCTTGCAAAACGAGAGGCGTGCAGCAGCTCCATGAGGCCTTCATCGTTGTTCTGCTTTAGTTTCAAGGTAGTAAGCTTTGCAACACTCCTAGGGGACTTGCTTCAGCACCCGTTTTAGTACCAGAACACTGCGTAGAACCAGGAAGCTCTGCTCCTGCGTGTATGCTGCGTGTCAACCTAGAAATTAGAGACCGATGGCACAAGGCTAGTTTTCCCATTATGAAAGCTCCGTTGATGCGGCCCCGAAGCTACCTGAAAAGCACTGTTGTTACCGTGCTTTTACTTACAGCCGGCATGGTTCATAGAAGAAAATGAGTTTTCTCGAAAGAAACCTTGTGCTTCCAGTTCCTAGTTGGAAGCTCACCCGGCTCTGCTCTATACCAAACGTGAAAGTCAATGTGAGCACTAGCCTCGAAGTAAGGCCCTGATTATCCTGGCAAAACGGGAGGCGTGCAGCAGCTCCATGAGGCCTTCATCGCTGTTCTGCTTTAGTTTCACGGTAGTAAGCTTTCCAACATTCCTAGGGACTTTGCTTAAGCAACCGTTTCGGTACCAGAACACTGCGTAGAGACAGTAAGCTCTGGTCCTGCGTGTATGCTGCGTGTCAACCTAGAAATTGGAGACTGATGGCATAAAGCTTCTTTTCCCATTATGAAAGCTCCGTTCATGCGGCCTCGAAGCTACCTGAAAAGCATGGTTGTTGCCGGGGTTTTCCTCACTGCCGGCATGGTTCTGAGAAGAAAATGAGTTTTCTCCTAAGTAACATTGGGTTTCCAGTTCCTTGTTGGAAGCTCACCCTGCTCTGCTCTATACCTAATGTGAAAGTCAACGTGAGCCCAAGCTTCGAAGTAAGGCCCTGATTATCCTTGCAAAACGAGAGGCGTGCAGCAGCTCCATGAGGCCTTCATCGTTGTTCTGCTTTAGTTTCAAGGTAGTAAGCTTTGCAACACTCCTAGGGGACTTGCTTCAGCACCCGTTTCAGTACCAGAACACTGCGTAGAACCAGGAAGCTCTGCTCCTGCGTGTATGCTGCGTGTCAACCTAGAAATTAGAGACTGATGGCACAAGGCTAGTTTTCCCATTATGAAAGCTCCGTTGATGCGGCCCCGAAGCTACCTGAAAAGCACTGTTGTTACCGTGCTTTTACTTACAGCCGGCATGGTTCATAGAAGAAAATGAGTTTTCTCGAAAGAAACCTTGTGCTTCCAGTTCCTAGTTGGAAGCTCACCCTGCTCTGCTCTATACCAAACGTGAAAGTCAATGTGAGCACTAGCCTCGAAGTAAGGCCCTGATTATCCTGGCAAAACGGGAGGCGTGCAGCAGCTCCATGAGGCCTTCATCGCTGTTCTGCTTTAGTTTCACGGTAGTAAGCTTTCCAACATTCCTAGGGACTTTGCTTAAGCAACCGTTTCGGTACCAGAACACTGCGTAGAGACAGTAAGCTCTGGTCCTGCGTGTATGCTGCGTGTCAACCTAGAAATTGGAGACTGATGGCATAAGGCTTCTTTTCCCATTATGAAAGCTCCGTTCATGCGGCCTCGAATCTACCTGAAAAGCATTGTTGTTGCCGGGGTTTTCCTCACTGCCGGCATGGTTCTGAGAAGAAAATGAGTTTTCTCCTAAGAAACCTTGGGTTTCCAGTTCCTTGTTGGAAGCTCACCCTGCTCTGCTCTATACCTAATGTGAAAGTCAACGTGAGCCCAAGCTTCGAAGTAAGGCCCTGATTATCCTTGCAAAACGAGAGGCGTGCAGCAGCTCCATGAGGCCTTCATCGTTGTTCTGCTTTAGTTTCAAGGTAGTAAGCTTTGCAACACTCCTAGGGGACTTGCTTCAGCACCCGTTTTAGTACCAGAACACTGCGTAGAACCAGGAAGCTCTGCTCCTGCGTGTATGCTGCGTGTCAACCTAGAAATTAGAGACCGATGGCACAAGGCTAGTTTTCCCATTATGAAAGCTCCGTTGATGCGGCCCCGAAGCTACCTGAAAAGCACTGTTGTTACCGTGCTTTTACTTACAGCCGGCATGGTTCATAGAAGAAAATGAGTTTTCTCGAAAGAAACCTTGTGCTTCCAGTTCCTAGTTGGAAGCTCACCCGGCTCTGCTCTATACCAAACGTGAAAGTCAATGTGAGCACTAGCCTCGAAGTAAGGCCCTGATTATCCTGGCAAAACGGGAGGCGTGCAGCAGCTCCATGAGGCCTTCATCGCTGTTCTGCTTTAGTTTCACGGTAGTAAGCTTTCCAACATTCCTAGGGACTTTGCTTAAGCAACCGTTTCGGTACCAGAACACTGCGTAGAGACAGTAAGCTCTGGTCCTGCGTGTATGCTGCGTGTCAACCTAGAAATTGGAGACTGATGGCATAAAGCTTCTTTTCCCATTATGAAAGCTCCGTTCATGCGGCCTCGAAGCTACCTGAAAAGCATGGTTGTTGCCGGGGTTTTCCTCACTGCCGGCATGGTTCTGAGAAGAAAATGAGTTTTCTCCTAAGTAACATTGGGTTTCCAGTTCCTTGTTGGAAGCTCACCCTGCTCTGCTCTATACCTAATGTGAAAGTCAACGTGAGCCCAAGCTTCAAAGTAAGGCCCTGATTATCCTTGCAAAACGAGAGGCGTGCAGCAGCTCCATGAGGCCTTCATCGTTGTTCTGCTTTAGTTTCAAGGTAGTAAGCTTTGCAACACTCCTAGGGGACTTGCTTCAGCACCCGTTTCAGTACCAGAACACTGCGTAGAACCAGGAAGCTCTGCTCCTGCGTGTATGCTGCGTGTCAACCTAGAAATTAGAGACCGATGGCACAAGGCTAGTTTTCCCATTATGAAAGCTCCGTTGATGCGGCCCCGAAGCTACCTGAAAAGCACTGTTGTTACCGTGCTTTTACTTACAGCCGGCATGGTTCATAGAAGAAAATGAGTTTTCTCGAAAGAAACCTTCTGCTTCCAGTTCCTAGTTGGAAGCTCACCCTGCTCTGCTCTATACCAAACGTGAAAGTCAATGTGAGCACTAGCCTCGAAGTAAGGCCCTGATTATCCTGGCAAAACGGGAGGCGTGCAGCAGCTCCATGAGGCCTTCATCGCTGTTCTGCTTTAGTTTCACGGTAGTAAGCTTTCCAAGACTCCTAGGGACTTTGCTTAAGCAACCGTTTCGGTACCAGAACACTGCGTAGAGACAGTAAGCTCTGGTCCTGCGTGTATGCTGCGTGTCAACCTAGAAATTGGAGACTGATGGCATAAGGCTTCTTTTCCCATTATGAAAGCTCCGTTCATGCGGCCTCGAAGCTACCTGAAAAGCATTGTTGTTGCCGGGGTTTTCCTCACTGCCGGCATGGTTCTGAGAAGAAAATGAGTTTTCTCCTAAGAAACCTTGGGTTTCCAGTTCCTTGTTGGAAGCTCACCCTGCTCTGCTCTATACCTAATGTGAAAGTCAACGTGAGCCCAAGCTTCGAAGTAAGGCCCTGATTATCCTTGCAAAACGAGAGGCGTGCAGCAGCTCCATGAGGCCTTCATCGTTGTTCTGCTTTAGTTTCAAGGTAGTAAGCTTTGCAACACTCCTAGGGGACTTGCTTCAGCACCCGTTTTAGTACCAGAACACTGCGTAGAACCAGGAAGCTCTGCTCCTGCGTGTATGCTGCGTGTCAACCTAGAAATTAGAGACCGATGGCACAAGGCTAGTTTTCCCATTATGAAAGCTCCGTTGATGCGGCCCCGAAGCTACCTGAAAAGCACTGTTGTTACCGTGCTTTTACTTACAGCCGGCATGGTTCATAGAAGAAAATGAGTTTTCTCGAAAGAAACCTTGTGCTTCCAGTTCCTAGTTGGAAGCTCACCCGGCTCTGCTCTATACCAAACGTGAAAGTCAATGTGAGCACTAGCCTCGAAGTAAGGCCCTGATTATCCTGGCAAAACGGGAGGCGTGCAGCAGCTCCATGAGGCCTTCATCGCTGTTCTGCTTTAGTTTCACGGTAGTAAGCTTTCCAACATTCCTAGGGACTTTGCTTAAGCAACCGTTTCGGTACCAGAACACTGCGTAGAGACAGTAAGCTCTGGTCCTGCGTGTATGCTGCGTGTCAACCTAGAAATTGGAGACTGATGGCATAAAGCTTCTTTTCCCATTATGAAAGCTCCGTTCATGCGGCCTCGAAGCTACCTGAAAAGCATGGTTGTTGCCGGGGTTTTCCTCACTGCCGGCATGGTTCTGAGAAGAAAATGAGTTTTCTCCTAAGTAACATTGGGTTTCCAGTTCCTTGTTGGAAGCTCACCCTGCTCTGCTCTATACCTAATGTGAAAGTCAACGTGAGCCCAAGCTTCGAAGTAAGGCCCTGATTATCCTTGCAAAACGAGAGGCGTGCAGCAGCTCCATGAGGCCTTCATCGTTGTTCTGCTTTAGTTTCAAGGTAGTAAGCTTTGCAACACTCCTAGGGGACTTGCTTCAGCACCCGTTTCAGTACCAGAACACTGCGTAGAACCAGGAAGCTCTGCTCCTGCGTGTATGCTGCGTGTCAACCTAGAAATTAGAGACCGATGGCACAAGGCTAGTTTTCCCATTATGAAAGCTCCGTTGATGCGGCCCCGAAGCTACCTGAAAAGCACTGTTGTTACCGTGCTTTTACTTATAGCCGGCATGGTTCATAGAAGAAAATGAGTTTTCTCGAAAGAAACCTTGTGCTTCCAGTTCCTAGTTGGAAGCTCACCCTGCTCTGCTCTATACCAAACGTGAAAGTCAATGTGAGCACTAGCCTCGAAGTAAGGCCCTGATTATCCTAGCAAAACGGGAGGCGTGCAGCAGCTCCATGAGGCCTTCATCGCTGTTCTGCTTTAGTTTCACGGTAGTAAGCTTTCCAAGACTCCTAGGGACTTTGCTTAAGCAACCGTTTCGGTACCAGAACACTGCGTAGAGACAGTAAGCTCTGGTCCTGCGTGTATGCTGCGTGTCAACCTAGAAATTGGAGACTGATGGCATAAGGCTTCTTTTCCCATTATGAAAGCTCCGTTCATGCGGCCTCGAAGCTACCTGAAAAGCATTGTTGTTGCCGGGGTTTTCCTCACTGCCGGCATGGTTCTGAGAAGAAAATGAGTTTTCTCCTAAGAAACCTTGGGTTTCCAGTTCCTTGTTGGAAGCTCACCCTGCTCTGCGCTATACCTAAAATGAAAGTCAACGTGAGCCCAAGCTTCGAAGTAAGGCCCTGATTATCCTTGCAAAACGAGAGGCGTGCAGCAGCTCCATGAGGCCTTCATCGTTGTTCTGCTTTAGTTTCAAGGTAGTAAGCTTTTCAACACTCCTAGGGGCCTTGCTTCAGCACCCGTTTCAGTACCAGAACACTGCGTAGAACCAGGAAGTTCTGGTCCTGCGTGTATGCTGCGTGTCAACCTAGAAATTGGAGACTGATGGCATAAAGCTTCTTTTCCCATTATGAAAGCTCCGTTCATGCGGCCTCGAAGCTACCTGAAAAGCATTGTTGTTGCCGGGGTTTTCCTCACTGCCGGCATGGTTCTGAGAAGAAAATGAGTTTTCTCCTAAGAAACCTTGGGTTTCCCGTTCCTTGTTGGAAGCTCAACATGCTCTGCTCTATACCTAAAATGAAAGTCAACGTGAGCCCAAGCTTCGAAGTAAGGCCCTGATTATCCTTGCAAAACGAGAGGCGTGCAGCAGCTCCATGAGGCCTTCATCGTTGTTCTGCTTTAGTTTCAAGGTAGTAAGCTTTTCAACACTCCTAGGGGCCTTGCTTCAGCACCCGTTTCAGTCAGAACACTGCGTAGAACCAGGAAGCTCTGCTCCTGCGTGTATGCTGCGTGTCAACCTAGAAATTAGAGACCGATGGCACAAGGCTAGTTTTCCCATTATGAAAGCTCCATTCATGCGGCCCCGAAGCTACCTGAAAAGCACTGTTGTTACCGTGCTTTTACTTACAGCCGGCATGTTTCATAGAAGAAAATGAGTTTTCTCGAAAGAAACCTTGTGCTTCCAGTTCCTAGTTGGAAGCTCACCCGGCTCTGCTCTATACCAAACGTGAAAGTCAATGTGAGCACTAGCCTCGAAGTAAGGCCCTGATTATCCTGGCAAAACGGGAGGCGTGCAGCAGCTCCATGAGGCCTTCATCGCTGTTCTGCTTTAGTTTCACGGTAGTAAGCTTTCCAACATTCCTAGGGACTTTGCTTAAGCAACCGTTTCGGTACCAGAACACTGCGTAGAGACAGTAAGCTCTGGTCCTGCGTGTATGCTGCGTGTCAACCTAGAAATTGGAGACTGATGGCATAAGGCTTCTTTTCCCATTATGAAAGCTCCGTTCATGCGGCCTCGAAGCTACCTGAAAAGCATTGTTGTTGCCGGGGTTTTCCTCACTGCCGGCATGGTTCTGAGAAGAAAATGAGTTTTCTCCTAAGTAACATTGGGTTTCCAGTTCCTTGTTGGAAGCTCACCGTGCTCTGCTCTATACCTAATGTGAAAGTCAACGTGAGCCCAAGCTTCGAAGTAAGGCCCTGATTATCCTTGCAAAACGAGAGGCGTGCAGCAGCTCCATGAGGCCTTCATCGTTGTTCTGCTTTAGTTTCAAGGTAGTAAGCTTTGCAACACTCCTAGGGGACTTGCTTCAGCACCCGTTTCAGTACCAGAACACTGCGTAGAACCAGGAAGCTCTGCTCCTGCGTGTATGCTGCGTGTCAACCTAGAAATTAGAGACCGATGGCACAAGGCTAGTTTTCCCATTATGAAAGCTCCGTTGATGCGGCCCCGAAGCTACCTGAAAAGCACTGTTGTTACCGTGCTTTTACTTACAGCCGGCATGGTTCATAGAAGAAAATGAGTTTTCTCGAAAGAAACCTTGTGCTTCCAGTTCCTAGTTGGAAGCTCACCCTGTTCTGCTCTATACCAAACGTGAAAGTCAATGTGAGCACTAGCCTCGAAGTAAGGCCCTGATTATCCTGGCAAAACGGGAGGCGTGCAGCAGCTCCATGAGGCCTTCATCGCTGTTCTGCTTTAGTTTCACGGTAGTAAGCTTTCCAAGACTCCTAGGGACTTTGCTTAAGCAACCGTTTCGGTACCAGAACACTGCGTAGAGACAGTAAGCTCTGGTCCTGCGTGTATGCTGCGTGTCAACCTAGAAATTGGAGACTGATGGCATAAGGCTTCTTTTCCCATTATGAAAGCTCCGTTCATGCGGCCTCGAAGCTACCTGAAAAGCATGGTTGTTGCCGGGGTTTTCCTCACTGCCTGCATGGTTCTGAGAAGAAAATGAGTTTTCTCCTAAGAAACCTTGGGTTTCCAGTTCCTTGTTGGAAGCTCACCCTGCTCTGCTCTATACCTAATGTGAAAGTCAACGTGAGCCCAAGCTTCGAAGTAAGGCCCTGATTATCCTTGCAAAACGAGAGGCGTGCAGCAGCTCCATGAGGCCTTCATCGTTGTTCTGCTTTAGTTTCAAGGTAGTAAGCTTTTCACCACTCCTAGGGGCCTTGCTTCAGCACCCGTTTCAGTACCAGAACACTGCGTAGAACCAGGAAGCTCTGCTCCTGCGTGTATGCTGCGTGTCAACCTAGAAATTAGAGACCGATGGCACAAGGCTAGTTTTCCCATTATGAAAGCTCCGTTGATGCGGCCCCGAAGCTACCTGAAAAGCACTGTTGTTACCGTGCTTTTACTTACAGCCGGCATGGTTCATAGAAGAAAATGAGTTTTCTCGAAAGAAACCTTGTGCTTCCAGTTCCTAGTTGGAAGCTCACCCTGTTCTGCCCTATACCAAACGTGAAAGTCAATGTGAGCACTAGCCTCGAAGTAAGGCCCTGATTATCCTGGCAAAACGGGAGGCGTGCAGCAGCTCCATGAGGCCTTCATCGCTGTTCTGCTTTAGTTTCACGGTAGTAAGCTTTCCAGGACTCCTAGGGACTTTGCTTAAGCAACCGTTTCCGTACCAGAACACTGCGTAGAGACAGTAAGCTCTGGTCCTGCGTGTATGCTGCGTGTCAACCTAGAAATTGGAGACTGATGGCATAAGGCTTCTTTTCCCATTATGAAAGCTCCGTTCATGCGGCCTCGAAGCTACCTGAAAAGCATGGTTGTTGCCGGGGTTTTCCTCACTGCCGGCATGGTTCTGAGAAGAAAATGAGTTTTCTCCTAAGAAACCTTGGGTTTCCAGTTCCTTGTTGGAAGCTCACCCTGCTCTGCGCTATACCTAAAATGAAAGTCAACGTGAGCCCAAGCTTCGAAGTAAGGCCCTGATTATCCTTGCAAAACGAGAGGCGTGCAGCAGCTCCATGAGGCCTTCATCGTTGTTCTGCTTTAGTTTCAAGGTAGTAAGCTTTTCAACACTCCTAGGGGCCTTGCTTCAGCACCCGTTTCAGTCAGAACACTGCGTAGAACCAGGAAGCTCTGCTCCTGCGTGTATGCTGCGTGTCAACCTAGAAATTAGAGACTGATGGCACAAGGCTTGTTTTCCCATTTTGAAAGCTCCATTCATGCGGCCCCGAAGCTACCTGAAAAGCACTGTTGTTACCGTGCTTTTACTTACAGCCGGCATGGCACATAGAAGAAAATGAGTTTTCTCGGAAGAAACCTTCTGCTTCCAGTTCCTAGTTGAAAGCTCACCCTGCTCTGCTCTATACCTCAAGTGAAAGTCAACGTGAGCCCAAGCTTCGAAGTAAGGCCCTGATTATCCTTGCAAAACGAGAGGCGTGCAGCAGCTCCATGAGGCCCTCATCGTTGTTCTGCTTTAGTTTCAAGGTAGTAAGCTTTTCAACACTCCTAGGGGCCTTGCTTCAGCACCCGTTTCAGTACCAGAACACTGCGTAGAACCAGGAAGCTCTGCTCCTGCGTGTATGCTGCGTGTCAACCTAGAAATTGGAGACTGATGGCATAAGGCTTCTTTTCCCATTATGAAAGCTCCGTTCATGCGGCCTCGAAGCTACCTGAAAAGGATGGTTGTTGCCGGGGTTTTCCTCACTGCCGGCATGGTTCTGAGAAGAAAATGAGTTTTCTCCTAAGAAACCTTGGGTTTCCAGTTCCTTGTTGGAAGCTCACCCTGCTCTGCTCTATACCTAATGTGAAAGTCAACGTGAGCCCAAGCTTCGAAGTAGGGCCCTGATTATCCTTGCAAAACGAGAGGCGTGCAGCAGCTCCATGAGGCCTTCATCGTTGTTCTGCTTTAGTTTCAAGGTAGTAAGCTTTGCAACACTCCTAGGGGACTTGCTTCAGCACCCGTTTCGGTACCAGAACACTGCGTAGAGACAGTAAGCTCTGGTCCTGCGTGTATGCTGCGTGTCAACCTAGAAATTGGAGACTGATGGCATAAGGCTTCTTTTCCCATTATGAAAGCTCCGTTCATGCGGCCTCGAAGCTACCTGAAAAGCATGGTTGTTGCCGGGGTTTTCCTCACTGCCGGCATGGTTCTGAGAAGAAAATGAGTTTTCTCCTAAGAAACCTGGGATTTCCAGTTCCTTGTTGGAAGCTCACCCTGCTCTGCGCTATACCTAAAATGAAAGTCAACGTGAGCCCAAGCTTCGAAGTAAGGCCCTGATTATCCTTGCAAAACGAGAGGCGTGCAGCAGCTCCATGAGGTCTTCATCGTTGTTCTGCTTTAGTTTCAAGGTAGTAAGCTTTTCAACACTCCTAGGGGCCTTGCTTCAGCACCCGTTTCAGTACCAGAACACTGCGTAGAACCAGGAAGCTCTGCTCCTGCGTGTATGCTGCGTGTCAACCTAGAAATTAGAGACTGATGGCACAAGGCTAGTTTTCCCATTATGAAAGCTCCGTTGATGCGGCCCCGAAGCTACCTGAAAAGCACTGTTGTTACCGTGCTTTTACTTACAGCCGGCATGGTTCATAGAAGAAAATGAGTTTTCTCGAAAGAAACCTTGTGCTTCCAGTTCCTAGTTGGAAGCTCACCCGGCTCTGCTCTATACCAAACGTGAAAGTCAATGTGAGCACTAGCCTCGAAGTAAGGCCCTGATTATCCTGGCAAAACGGGAGGCGTGCAGCAGCTCCATGAGGCCTTCATCGCTGTTCTGCTTTAGTTTCACGGTAGTAAGCTTTCCAACATTCCTAGGGACTTTGCTTAAGCAACCGTTTCGGTACCAGAACACTGCGTAGAGACAGTAAGCTCTGGTCCTGCGTGTATGCTGCGTGTCAACCTAGAAATTGGAGACTGATGGCATAAGGCTTCTTTTCCCATTATGAAAGCTCCGTTCATGCGGCCTCGAAGCTACCTGAAAAGCATTGTTGTTGCCGGGGTTTTCCTCACTGCCGGCATGGTTCTGAGAAGAAAATGAGTTTTCTCCTAAGTAACATTGGGTTTCCAGTTCCTTGTTGGAAGCTCACCGTGCTCTGCTCTATACCTAATGTGAAAGTCAACGTGAGCCCAAGCTTCGAAGTAAGGCCCTGATTATCCTTGCAAAACGAGAGGCGTGCAGCAGCTCCATGAGGCCTTCATCGTTGTTCTGCTTTAGTTTCAAGGTAGTAAGCTTTGCAACACTCCTAGGGGACTTGCTTCAGCATCCGTTTCAGTACCAGAACACTGCGTAGAACCAGGAAGCTCTGCTCCTGCGTGTATGCTGCGTGTCAACCTAGAAATTAGAGACCGATGGCACAAGGCTAGTTTTCCCATTATGAAAGCTCCGTTGATGCGGCCCCGAAGCTACCTGAAAAGCACTGTTGTTACCTTGCTTTTACTTACAGCCGGCATGGTTCATAGAAGAAAATGAGTTTCTCGAAAGAAACCTTGTGCTTCCAGTTCCTAGTTGGAAGCTCACCCTGTTCTGCTCTATACCAAACGTGAAAGTCAATGTGAGCACTAGCCTCGAAGTAAGGCCCTGATTATCCTGGCAAAACGGGAGGCGTGCAGCAGCTCCATGAGGCCTTCATCGCTGTTCTGCTTTAGTTTCACGGTAGTAAGCTTTCCAAGACTCCTAGGGACTTTGCTTAAGCAACCGTTTCGGTACCAGAACACTGCGTAGAGACAGTAAGCTCTGGTCCTGCGTGTATGCTGCGTGTCAACCTAGAAATTGGAGACTGATGGCATAAGGCTTCTTTTCCCATTATGAAAGCTCCGTTCATGCGGCCTCGAAGCTACCTGAAAAGCATGGTTGTTGCCGGGGTTTTCCTCACTGCCGGCATGGTTCTGAGAAGAAAATGAGTTTTCTCCTAAGAAACCTTGGGTTTCCAGTTCCTTGTTGGAAGCTCACCCTGCTCTGCTCTATACCTAATGTGAAAGTCAACGTGAGCCCAAGCTTCGAAGTAAGGCCCTGATTATCCTTGCAAAACGAGAGGCGTGCAGCAGCTCCATGAGGCCTTCATCGTTGTTCTGCTTTAGTTTCAAGGTAGTAAGCTTTGCAACACTCCTAGGGGACTTGCTTCAGCACCCGTTTTAGTACCAGAACACTGCGTAGAACCAGGAAGCTCTGCTCCTGCGTGTATGCTGCGTGTCAACCTAGAAATTAGAGACCGATGGCACAAGGCTAGTTTTCCCATTATGAAAGCTCCGTTGATGCGGCCCCGAAGCTACCTGAAAAGCACTGTTGTTACCGTGCTTTTACTTACAGCCGGCATGGTTCATAGAAGAAAATGAGTTTTCTCGAAAGAAACCTTGTGCTTCCAGTTCCTAGTTGGAAGCTCACCCGGCTCTGCTCTATACCAAACGTGAAAGTCAATGTGAGCACTAGCCTCGAAGTAAGGCCCTGATTATCCTGGCAAAACGGGAGGCGTGCAGCAGCTCCATGAGGCCTTCATCGCTGTTCTGCTTTAGTTTCACGGTAGTAAGCTTTCCAACATTCCTAGGGACTTTGCTTAAGCAACCGTTTCGGTACCAGAACACTGCGTAGAGACAGTAAGCTCTGGTCCTGCGTGTATGCTGCGTGTCAACCTAGAAATTGGAGACTGATGGCATAAAGCTTCTTTTCCCATTATGAAAGCTCCGTTCATGCGGCCTCGAAGCTACCTGAAAAGCATGGTTGTTGCCGGGGTTTTCCTCACTGCCGGCATGGTTCTGAGAAGAAAATGAGTTTTCTCCTAAGTAACATTGGGTTTCCAGTTCCTTGTTGGAAGCTCACCCTGCTCTGCTCTATACCTAATGTGAAAGTCAACGTGAGCCCAAGCTTCGAAGTAAGGCCCTGATTATCCTTGCAAAACGAGAGGCGTGCAGCAGCTCCATGAGGCCTTCATCGTTGTTCTGCTTTAGTTTCAAGGTAGTAAGCTTTGCAACACTCCTAGGGGACTTGCTTCAGCACCCGTTTCAGTACCAGAACACTGCGTAGAACCAGGAAGCTCTGCTCCTGCGTGTATGCTGCGTGTCAACCTAGAAATTAGAGACCGATGGCACAAGGCTAGTTTTCCCATTATGAAAGCTCCGTTGATGCGGCCCCGAAGCTACCTGAAAAGCACTGTTGTTACCGTGCTTTTACTTACAGCCGGCATGGTTCATAGAAGAAAATGAGTTTTCTCGAAAGAAACCTTGTGCTTCCAGTTCCTAGTTGGAAGCTCACCCTGCTCTGCTCTATACCAAACGTGAAAGTCAATGTGAGCACTAGCCTCGAAGTAAGGCCCTGATTATCCTGGCAAAACGGGAGGCGTGCAGCAGCTCCATGAGGCCTTCATCGCTGTTCTGCTTTAGTTTCACGGTAGTAAGCTTTCCAAGACTCCTAGGGACTTTGCTTAAGCAACCGTTTCGGTACCAGAACACTGCGTAGAGACAGTAAGCTCTGGTCCTGCGTGTATGCTGCGTGTCAACCTAGAAATTGGAGACTGATGGCATAAGGCTTCTTTTCCCATTATGAAAGCTCCGTTCATGCGGCCTCGAAGCTACCTGAAAAGCATTGTTGTTGCCGGGGTTTTCCTCACTGCCGGCATGGTTCTGAGAAGAAAATGAGTTTTCTCCTAAGAAACCTTGGGTTTCCAGTTCCTTGTTGGAAGCTCACCCTGCTCTGCGCTATACCTAAAATGAAAGTCAACGTGAGCCCAAGCTTCGAAGTAAGGCCCTGATTATCCTTGCAAAACGAGAGGCGTGCAGCAGCTCCATGAGGCCTTCATCGTTGTTCTGCTTTAGTTTCAAGGTAGTAAGCTTTTCAACACTCCTAGGGGCCTTGCTTCAGCACCCGTTTCAGTACCAGAACACTGCGTAGAACCAGGAAGCTCTGGTCCTGCGTGTATGCTGCGTGTCAACCTAGAAATTGGAGACTGATGGCATAAAGCTTCTTTTCCCATTATGAAAGCTCCGTTCATGCGGCCTCGAAGCTACCTGAAAAGCATTGTTGTTGCCGGGGTTTTCCTCACTGCCGGCATGGTTCTGAGAAGAAAATGAGTTTTCTCCTAAGAAACCTTGGGTTTCCCGTTCCTTGTTGGAAGCTCAACATGCTCTGCTCTATACCTAAAATGAAAGTCAACGTGAGCCCAAGCTTCGAAGTAAGGCCCTGATTATCCTTGCAAAACGAGAGGCGTGCAGCAGCTCCATGAGGCCTTCATCGTTGTTCTGCTTTAGTTTCAAGGTAGTAAGCTTTTCAACACTCCTAGGGGCCTTGCTTCAGCACCCGTTTCAGTACCAGAACACTGCGTAGAACCAGGAAGCTCTGCTCCTGCGTGTATGCTGCGTGTCAACCTAGAAATTAGAGACTGATGGCACAAGGCTAGTTTTCCCATTATGAAAGCTCCGTTGATGCGGCCCCGAAGCTACCTGAAAAGCACTGTTGTTACCGTGCTTTTACTTACAGCCGGCATGGTTCATAGAAGAAAATGAGATTTCTCGAAAGAAACCTTCTGCTTCCAGTTCCTAGTTGGAAGCTCACCCTGCTCTGCTCTATACCAAACGTGAAAGTCAATGTGAGCACTAGCCTCGAAGTAAGGCCCTGATTATCCTGGCAAAACGGGAGGCGTGCAGCAGCTCCATGAGGCCTTCATCGCTGTTCTGCTTTAGTTTCACGGTAGTAAGCTTTCCAAGACTCCTAGGGACTTTGCTTAAGCAACCGTTCGGTACCAGAACACTGCGTAGAGACAGTAAGCTCTGGTCCTGCGTGTATGCTGCGTGTCAACCTAGAAATTGGAGACTGATGGCATAAGGCTTCTTTTCCCATTATGAAAGCTCCGTTCATGCGGCCTCGAAGCTACCTGAAAAGGATGGTTGTTGCCGGGGTTTTCCTCACTGCCGGCATGGTTCTGAGAAGAAAATGAGTTTTCTCCTAAGAAACCTTGGGTTTCCAGTTCCTTGTTGGAAGCTCACCCTGCTCTGCTCTATACCTAATGTGAAAGTCAACGTGAGCCCAAGCTTCGAAGTAAGGCCCTGATTATCCTTGCAAAACGAGAGGCGTGCAGCAGCTCCATGAGGCCTTCATCGTTGTTCTGCTTTAGTTTCAAGGTAGTAAGCTTTTCAACACTCCTAGGGGCCTTGCTTCAGCACCCGTTTCAGTACCAGAACACTGCGTAGAACCAGGAAGCTCTGCTCCTGCGTGTATGCTGCGTGTCAACCTAGAAATTGGAGACTGATGGCATAAGGCTTCTTTTCCCATTATGAAAGCTCCGTTCATGCGGCCTCGAAGCTACCTGAAAAGGATGGTTGTTGCCGGGGTTTTCCTCACTGCCGGCATGGTTCTGAGAAGAAAATGAGTTTTCTCCTAAGAAACCTTGGGTTTCCAGTTCCTTGTTGGAAGCTCACCCTGCTCTGCTCTATACCTAATGTGAAAGTCAACGTGAGCCCAAGCTTCGAAGTAAGGCCCTGATTATCCTTGCAAAACGAGAGGCGTGCAGCAGCTCCATGAGGCCTTCATCGTTGTTCTGCTTTAGTTTCAAGGTAGTAAGCTTTGCAACACTCCTAGGGGACTTGCTTCAGCACCCGTTTTAGTACCAGAACACTGCGTAGAACCAGGAAGCTCTGGTCCTGCGTGTATGCTGCGTGTCAACCTAGAAATTGGAGACTGATGGCATAAAGCTTCTTTTCCCATTATGAAAGCTCCGTTCATGCGGCCTCGAAGCTACCTGAAAAGCATTGTTGTTGCCGGGGTTTTCCTCACTGCCGGCATGGTTCTGAGAAGAAAATGAGTTTTCTCCTAAGAAACCTTGGGTTTCCCGTTCCTTGTTGGAAGCTCAACATGCTCTGCTCTATACCTAAAATGAAAGTCAACGTGAGCCCAAGCTTCGAAGTAAGGCCCTGATTATCCTTGCAAAACGAGAGGCGTGCAGCAGCTCCATGAGGCCTTCATCGTTGTTCTGCTTTAGTTTCAAGGTAGTAAGCTTTTCAACACTCCTAGGGGCCTTGCTTCAGCACCCGTTTCAGTCAGAACACTGCGTAGAACCAGGAAGCTCTGCTCCTGCGTGTATGCTGCGTGTCAACCTAGAAATTAGAGACCGATGGCACAAGGCTAGTTTTCCCATTATGAAAGCTCCATTCATGCGGCCCCGAAGCTACCTGAAAAGCACTGTTGTTACCGTGCTTTTACTTACAGCCGGCATGGTTCATAGAAGAAAATGAGTTTTCTCGAAAGAAACCTTGTGCTTCCAGTTCCTAGTTGGAAGCTCACCCGGCTCTGCTCTATACCAAACGTGAAAGTCAATGTGAGCACTAGCCTCGAAGTAAGGCCCTGATTATCCTGGCAAAACGGGAGGCGTGCAGCAGCTCCATGAGGCCTTCATCGCTGTTCTGCTTTAGTTTCACGGTAGTAAGCTTTCCAACATTCCTAGGGACTTTGCTTAAGCAACCGTTTCGGTACCAGAACACTGCGTAGAGACAGTAAGCTCTGGTCCTGCGTGTATGCTGCGTGTCAACCTAGAAATTGGAAACTGATGGCATAAGGCTTCTTTTCCCATTATGAAAGCTCCGTTCATGCGGCCTCGAAGCTACCTGAAAAGCATTGTTGTTGCCGGGGTTTTCCTCACTGCCGGCATGGTTCTGAGAAGAAAATGAGTTTTCTCCTAAGTAACATTGGGTTTCCAGTTCCTTGTTGGAAGCTCACCGTGCTCTGCTCTATACCTAATGTGAAAGTCAACGTGAGCCCAAGCTTCGAAGTAAGGCCCTGATTATCCTTGCAAAACGAGAGGCGTGCAGCAGCTCCATGAGGCCTTCATCGTTGTTCTGCTTTAGTTTCAAGGTAGTAAGCTTTGCAACACTCCTAGGGGACTTGCTTCAGCACCCGTTTCAGTACCAGAACACTGCGTAGAACCAGGAAGCTCTGCTCCTGCGTGTATGCTGCGTGTCAACCTAGAAATTAGAGACCGATGGCACAAGGCTAGTTTTCCCATTATGAAAGCTCCGTTGATGCGGCCCCGAAGCTACCTGAAAAGCACTGTTGTTACCGTGCTTTTACTTACAGCCGGCATGGTTCATAGAAGAAAATGAGTTTTCTCGAAAGAAACCTTGTGCTTCCAGTTCCTAGTTGGAAGCTCACCCTGTTCTGCCCTATACCAAACGTGAAAGTCAATGTGAGCACTAGCCTCGAAGTAAGGCCCTGATTATCCTGGCAAAACGGGAGGCGTGCAGCAGCTCCATGAGGCCTTCATCGCTGTTCTGCTTTAGTTTCACGGTAGTAAGCTTTCCAGGACTCCTAGGGACTTTGCTTAAGCAACCGTTTCCGTACCAGAACACTGCGTAGAGACAGTAAGCTCTGGTCCTGCGTGTATGCTGCGTGTCAACCTAGAAATTGGAGACTGATGGCATAAGGCTTCTTTTCCCATTATGAAAGCTCCGTTCATGCGGCCTCGAAGCTACCTGAAAAGCATGGTTGTTGCCGGGGTTTTCCTCACTGCCGGCATGGTTCTGAGAAGAAAATGAGTTTTCTCCTAAGAAACCTTGGGTTTCCAGTTCCTTGTTGGAAGCTCACCCTGCTCTGCGCTATACCTAAAATGAAAGTCAACGTGAGCCCAAGCTTCGAAGTAAGGCCCTGATTATCCTTGCAAAACGAGAGGCGTGCAGCAGCTCCATGAGGCCTTCATCGTTGTTCTGCTTTAGTTTCAAGGTAGTAAGCTTTTCAACACTCCTAGGGGCCTTGCTTCAGCACCCGTTTCAGTCAGAACACTGCGTAGAACCAGGAAGCTCTGCTCCTGCGTGTATGCTGCGTGTCAACCTAGAAATTAGAGACTGATGGCACAAGGCTTGTTTTCCCATTTTGAAAGCTCCATTCATGCGGCCCCGAAGCTACCTGAAAAGCACTGTTGTTACCGTGCTTTTACTTACAGCCGGCATGGCACATAGAAGAAAATGAGTTTTCTCGGAAGAAACCTTCTGCTTCCAGTTCCTAGTTGAAAGCTCACCCTGCTCTGCTCTATACCTCAAGTGAAAGTCAACGTGAGCCCAAGCTTCGAAGTAAGGCCCTGATTATCCTTGCAAAACGAGAGGCGTGCAGCAGCTCCATGAGGCCCTCATCGTTGTTCTGCTTTAGTTTCAAGGTAGTAAGCTTTTCAACACTCCTAGGGGCCTTGCTTCAGCACCCGTTTCAGTACCAGAACACTGCGTAGAACCAGGAAGCTCTGCTCCTGCGTGTATGCTGCGTGTCAACCTAGAAATTGGAGACTGATGGCATAAGGCTTCTTTTCCCATTATGAAAGCTCCGTTCATGCGGCCTCGAAGCTACCTGAAAAGGATGGTTGTTGCCGGGGTTTTCCTCACTGCCGGCATGGTTCTGAGAAGAAAATGAGTTTTCTCCTAAGAAACCTTGGGTTTCCAGTTCCTTGTTGGAAGCTCACCCTGCTCTGCTCTATACCTAATGTGAAAGTCAACGTGAGCCCAAGCTTCGAAGTAGGGCCCTGATTATCCTTGCAAAACGAGAGGCGTGCAGCAGCTCCATGAGGCCTTCATCGTTGTTCTGCTTTAGTTTCAAGGTAGTAAGCTTTGCAACACTCCTAGGGGACTTGCTTCAGCACCCGTTTCGGTACCAGAACACTGCGTAGAGACAGTAAGCTCTGGTCCTGCGTGTATGCTGCGTGTCAACCTAGAAATTGGAGACTGATGGCATAAGGCTTCTTTTCCCATTATGAAAGCTCCGTTCATGCGGCCTCGAAGCTACCTGAAAAGCATGGTTGTTGCCGGGGTTTTCCTCACTGCCGGCATGGTTCTGAGAAGAAAATGAGTTTTCTCCTAAGAAACCTGGGATTTCCAGTTCCTTGTTGGAAGCTCACCCTGCTCTGCGCTATACCTAAAATGAAAGTCAACGTGAGCCCAAGCTTCGAAGTAAGGCCCTGATTATCCTTGCAAAACGAGAGGCGTGCAGCAGCTCCATGAGGTCTTCATCGTTGTTCTGCTTTAGTTTCAAGGTAGTAAGCTTTTCAACACTCCTAGGGGCCTTGCTTCAGCACCCGTTTCAGTACCAGAACACTGCGTAGAACCAGGAAGCTCTGCTCCTGCGTGTATGCTGCGTGTCAACCTAGAAATTAGAGACTGATGGCACAAGGCTAGTTTTCCCATTATGAAAGCTCCGTTGATGCGGCCCCGAAGCTACCTGAAAAGCACTGTTGTTACCGTGCTTTTACTTACAGCCGGCATGGTTCATAGAAGAAAATGAGTTTTCTCGAAAGAAACCTTGTGCTTCCAGTTCCTAGTTGGAAGCTCACCCGGCTCTGCTCTATACCAAACGTGAAAGTCAATGTGAGCACTAGCCTCGAAGTAAGGCCCTGATTATCCTGGCAAAACGGGAGGCGTGCAGCAGCTCCATGAGGCCTTCATCGCTGTTCTGCTTTAGTTTCACGGTAGTAAGCTTTCCAACATTCCTAGGGACTTTGCTTAAGCAACCGTTTCGGTACCAGAACACTGCGTAGAGACAGTAAGCTCTGGTCCTGCGTGTATGCTGCGTGTCAACCTAGAAATTGGAGACTGATGGCATAAGGCTTCTTTTCCCATTATGAAAGCTCCGTTCATGCGGCCTCGAAGCTACCTGAAAAGCATTGTTGTTGCCGGGGTTTTCCTCACTGCCGGCATGGTTCTGAGAAGAAAATGAGTTTTCTCCTAAGTAACATTGGGTTTCCAGTTCCTTGTTGGAAGCTCACCGTGCTCTGCTCTATACCTAATGTGAAAGTCAACGTGAGCCCAAGCTTCGAAGTAAGGCCCTGATTATCCTTGCAAAACGAGAGGCGTGCAGCAGCTCCATGAGGCCTTCATCGTTGTTCTGCTTTAGTTTCAAGGTAGTAAGCTTTGCAACACTCCTAGGGGACTTGCTTCAGCATCCGTTTCAGTACCAGAACACTGCGTAGAACCAGGAAGCTCTGCTCCTGCGTGTATGCTGCGTGTCAACCTAGAAATTAGAGACCGATGGCACAAGGCTAGTTTTCCCATTATGAAAGCTCCGTTGATGCGGCCCCGAAGCTACCTGAAAAGCACTGTTGTTACCTTGCTTTTACTTACAGCCGGCATGGTTCATAGAAGAAAATGAGTTTCTCGAAAGAAACCTTGTGCTTCCAGTTCCTAGTTGGAAGCTCACCCTGTTCTGCTCTATACCAAACGTGAAAGTCAATGTGAGCACTAGCCTCGAAGTAAGGCCCTGATTATCCTGGCAAAACGGGAGGCGTGCAGCAGCTCCATGAGGCCTTCATCGCTGTTCTGCTTTAGTTTCACGGTAGTAAGCTTTCCAAGACTCCTAGGGACTTTGCTTAAGCAACCGTTTCGGTACCAGAACACTGCGTAGAGACAGTAAGCTCTGGTCCTGCGTGTATGCTGCGTGTCAACCTAGAAATTGGAGACTGATGGCATAAGGCTTCTTTTCCCATTATGAAAGCTCCGTTCATGCGGCCTCGAAGCTACCTGAAAAGCATGGTTGTTGCCGGGGTTTTCCTCACTGCCGGCATGGTTCTGAGAAGAAAATGAGTTTTCTCCTAAGAAACCTTGGGTTTCCAGTTCCTTGTTGGAAGCTCACCCTGCTCTGCTCTATACCTAATGTGAAAGTCAACGTGAGCCCAAGCTTCGAAGTAAGGCCCTGATTATCCTTGCAAAACGAGAGGCGTGCAGCAGCTCCATGAGGCCTTCATCGTTGTTCTGCTTTAGTTTCAAGGTAGTAAGCTTTGCAACACTCCTAGGGGACTTGCTTCAGCACCCGTTTTAGTACCAGAACACTGCGTAGAACCAGGAAGCTCTGCTCCTGCGTGTATGCTGCGTGTCAACCTAGAAATTAGAGACCGATGGCACAAGGCTAGTTTTCCCATTATGAAAGCTCCGTTGATGCGGCCCCGAAGCTACCTGAAAAGCACTGTTGTTACCGTGCTTTTACTTACAGCCGGCATGGTTCATAGAAGAAAATGAGTTTTCTCGAAAGAAACCTTGTGCTTCCAGTTCCTAGTTGGAAGCTCACCCGGCTCTGCTCTATACCAAACGTGAAAGTCAATGTGAGCACTAGCCTCGAAGTAAGGCCCTGATTATCCTGGCAAAACGGGAGGCGTGCAGCAGCTCCATGAGGCCTTCATCGCTGTTCTGCTTTAGTTTCACGGTAGTAAGCTTTCCAACATTCCTAGGGACTTTGCTTAAGCAACCGTTTCGGTACCAGAACACTGCGTAGAGACAGTAAGCTCTGGTCCTGCGTGTATGCTGCGTGTCAACCTAGAAATTGGAGACTGATGGCATAAAGCTTCTTTTCCCATTATGAAAGCTCCGTTCATGCGGCCTCGAAGCTACCTGAAAAGCATGGTTGTTGCCGGGGTTTTCCTCACTGCCGGCATGGTTCTGAGAAGAAAATGAGTTTTCTCCTAAGTAACATTGGGTTTCCAGTTCCTTGTTGGAAGCTCACCCTGCTCTGCTCTATACCTAATGTGAAAGTCAACGTGAGCCCAAGCTTCGAAGTAAGGCCCTGATTATCCTTGCAAAACGAGAGGCGTGCAGCAGCTCCATGAGGCCTTCATCGTTGTTCTGCTTTAGTTTCAAGGTAGTAAGCTTTGCAACACTCCTAGGGGACTTGCTTCAGCACCCGTTTCAGTACCAGAACACTGCGTAGAACCAGGAAGCTCTGCTCCTGCGTGTATGCTGCGTGTCAACCTAGAAATTAGAGACCGATGGCACAAGGCTAGTTTTCCCATTATGAAAGCTCCGTTGATGCGGCCCCGAAGCTACCTGAAAAGCACTGTTGTTACCGTGCTTTTACTTACAGCCGGCATGGTTCATAGAAGAAAATGAGTTTTCTCGAAAGAAACCTTGTGCTTCCAGTTCCTAGTTGGAAGCTCACCCTGCTCTGCTCTATACCAAACGTGAAAGTCAATGTGAGCACTAGCCTCGAAGTAAGGCCCTGATTATCCTGGCAAAACGGGAGGCGTGCAGCAGCTCCATGAGGCCTTCATCGCTGTTCTGCTTTAGTTTCACGGTAGTAAGCTTTCCAAGACTCCTAGGGACTTTGCTTAAGCAACCGTTTCGGTACCAGAACACTGCGTAGAGACAGTAAGCTCTGGTCCTGCGTGTATGCTGCGTGTCAACCTAGAAATTGGAGACTGATGGCATAAGGCTTCTTTTCCCATTATGAAAGCTCCGTTCATGCGGCCTCGAAGCTACCTGAAAAGCATTGTTGTTGCCGGGGTTTTCCTCACTGCCGGCATGGTTCTGAGAAGAAAATGAGTTTTCTCCTAAGAAACCTTGGGTTTCCAGTTCCTTGTTGGAAGCTCACCCTGCTCTGCGCTATACCTAAAATGAAAGTCAACGTGAGCCCAAGCTTCGAAGTAAGGCCCTGATTATCCTTGCAAAACGAGAGGCGTGCAGCAGCTCCATGAGGCCTTCATCGTTGTTCTGCTTTAGTTTCAAGGTAGTAAGCTTTTCAACACTCCTAGGGGCCTTGCTTCAGCACCCGTTTCAGTACCAGAACACTGCGTAGAACCAGGAAGCTCTGGTCCTGCGTGTATGCTGCGTGTCAACCTAGAAATTGGAGACTGATGGCATAAAGCTTCTTTTCCCATTATGAAAGCTCCGTTCATGCGGCCTCGAAGCTACCTGAAAAGCATTGTTGTTGCCGGGGTTTTCCTCACTGCCGGCATGGTTCTGAGAAGAAAATGAGTTTTCTCCTAAGAAACCTTGGGTTTCCCGTTCCTTGTTGGAAGCTCAACATGCTCTGCTCTATACCTAAAATGAAAGTCAACGTGAGCCCAAGCTTCGAAGTAAGGCCCTGATTATCCTTGCAAAACGAGAGGCGTGCAGCAGCTCCATGAGGCCTTCATCGTTGTTCTGCTTTAGTTTCAAGGTAGTAAGCTTTTCAACACTCCTAGGGGCCTTGCTTCAGCACCCGTTTCAGTACCAGAACACTGCGTAGAACCAGGAAGCTCTGCTCCTGCGTGTATGCTGCGTGTCAACCTAGAAATTAGAGACTGATGGCACAAGGCTAGTTTTCCCATTATGAAAGCTCCGTTGATGCGGCCCCGAAGCTACCTGAAAAGCACTGTTGTTACCGTGCTTTTACTTACAGCCGGCATGGTTCATAGAAGAAAATGAGATTTCTCGAAAGAAACCTTCTGCTTCCAGTTCCTAGTTGGAAGCTCACCCTGCTCTGCTCTATACCAAACGTGAAAGTCAATGTGAGCACTAGCCTCGAAGTAAGGCCCTGATTATCCTGGCAAAACGGGAGGCGTGCAGCAGCTCCATGAGGCCTTCATCGCTGTTCTGCTTTAGTTTCACGGTAGTAAGCTTTCCAAGACTCCTAGGGACTTTGCTTAAGCAACCGTTCGGTACCAGAACACTGCGTAGAGACAGTAAGCTCTGGTCCTGCGTGTATGCTGCGTGTCAACCTAGAAATTGGAGACTGATGGCATAAGGCTTCTTTTCCCATTATGAAAGCTCCGTTCATGCGGCCTCGAAGCTACCTGAAAAGGATGGTTGTTGCCGGGGTTTTCCTCACTGCCGGCATGGTTCTGAGAAGAAAATGAGTTTTCTCCTAAGAAACCTTGGGTTTCCAGTTCCTTGTTGGAAGCTCACCCTGCTCTGCTCTATACCTAATGTGAAAGTCAACGTGAGCCCAAGCTTCGAAGTAAGGCCCTGATTATCCTTGCAAAACGAGAGGCGTGCAGCAGCTCCATGAGGCCTTCATCGTTGTTCTGCTTTAGTTTCAAGGTAGTAAGCTTTTCAACACTCCTAGGGGCCTTGCTTCAGCACCCGTTTCAGTACCAGAACACTGCGTAGAACCAGGAAGCTCTGCTCCTGCGTGTATGCTGCGTGTCAACCTAGAAATTGGAGACTGATGGCATAAGGCTTCTTTTCCCATTATGAAAGCTCCGTTCATGCGGCCTCGAAGCTACCTGAAAAGGATGGTTGTTGCCGGGGTTTTCCTCACTGCCGGCATGGTTCTGAGAAGAAAATGAGTTTTCTCCTAAGAAACCTTGGGTTTCCAGTTCCTTGTTGGAAGCTCACCCTGCTCTGCTCTATACCTAATGTGAAAGTCAACGTGAGCCCAAGCTTCGAAGTAAGGCCCTGATTATCCTTGCAAAACGAGAGGCGTGCAGCAGCTCCATGAGGCCTTCATCGTTGTTCTGCTTTAGTTTCAAGGTAGTAAGCTTTGCAACACTCCTAGGGGACTTGCTTCAGCACCCGTTTTAGTACCAGAACACTGCGTAGAACCAGGAAGCTCTGGTCCTGCGTGTATGCTGCGTGTCAACCTAGAAATTGGAGACTGATGGCATAAAGCTTCTTTTCCCATTATGAAAGCTCCGTTCATGCGGCCTCGAAGCTACCTGAAAAGCATTGTTGTTGCCGGGGTTTTCCTCACTGCCGGCATGGTTCTGAGAAGAAAATGAGTTTTCTCCTAAGAAACCTTGGGTTTCCCGTTCCTTGTTGGAAGCTCAACATGCTCTGCTCTATACCTAAAATGAAAGTCAACGTGAGCCCAAGCTTCGAAGTAAGGCCCTGATTATCCTTGCAAAACGAGAGGCGTGCAGCAGCTCCATGAGGCCTTCATCGTTGTTCTGCTTTAGTTTCAAGGTAGTAAGCTTTTCAACACTCCTAGGGGCCTTGCTTCAGCACCCGTTTCAGTCAGAACACTGCGTAGAACCAGGAAGCTCTGCTCCTGCGTGTATGCTGCGTGTCAACCTAGAAATTAGAGACCGATGGCACAAGGCTAGTTTTCCCATTATGAAAGCTCCATTCATGCGGCCCCGAAGCTACCTGAAAAGCACTGTTGTTACCGTGCTTTTACTTACAGCCGGCATGGTTCATAGAAGAAAATGAGTTTTCTCGAAAGAAACCTTGTGCTTCCAGTTCCTAGTTGGAAGCTCACCCGGCTCTGCTCTATACCAAACGTGAAAGTCAATGTGAGCACTAGCCTCGAAGTAAGGCCCTGATTATCCTGGCAAAACGGGAGGCGTGCAGCAGCTCCATGAGGCCTTCATCGCTGTTCTGCTTTAGTTTCACGGTAGTAAGCTTTCCAACATTCCTAGGGACTTTGCTTAAGCAACCGTTTCGGTACCAGAACACTGCGTAGAGACAGTAAGCTCTGGTCCTGCGTGTATGCTGCGTGTCAACCTAGAAATTGGAAACTGATGGCATAAGGCTTCTTTTCCCATTATGAAAGCTCCGTTCATGCGGCCTCGAAGCTACCTGAAAAGCATTGTTGTTGCCGGGGTTTTCCTCACTGCCGGCATGGTTCTGAGAAGAAAATGAGTTTTCTCCTAAGTAACATTGGGTTTCCAGTTCCTTGTTGGAAGCTCACCGTGCTCTGCTCTATACCTAATGTGAAAGTCAACGTGAGCCCAAGCTTCGAAGTAAGGCCCTGATTATCCTTGCAAAACGAGAGGCGTGCAGCAGCTCCATGAGGCCTTCATCGTTGTTCTGCTTTAGTTTCAAGGTAGTAAGCTTTGCAACACTCCTAGGGGACTTGCTTCAGCACCCGTTTCAGTACCAGAACACTGCGTAGAACCAGGAAGCTCTGCTCCTGCGTGTATGCTGCGTGTCAACCTAGAAATTAGAGACCGATGGCACAAGGCTAGTTTTCCCATTATGAAAGCTCCGTTGATGCGGCCCCGAAGCTACCTGAAAAGCACTGTTGTTACCGTGCTTTTACTTACAGCCGGCATGGTTCATAGAAGAAAATGAGTTTTCTCGAAAGAAACCTTGTGCTTCCAGTTCCTAGTTGGAAGCTCACCCTGTTCTGCTCTATACCAAACGTGAAAGTCAATGTGAGCACTAGCCTCGAAGTAAGGCCCTGATTATCCTGGCAAAACGGGAGGCGTGCAGCAGCTCCATGAGGCCTTCATCGCTGTTCTGCTTTAGTTTCACGGTAGTAAGCTTTCCAAGACTCCTAGGGACTTTGCTTAAGCAACCGTTTCGGTACCAGAACACTGCGTAGAGACAGTAAGCTCTGGTCCTGCGTGTATGCTGCGTGTCAACCTAGAAATTGGAGACTGATGGCATAAGGCTTCTTTTCCCATTATGAAAGCTCCGTTCATGCGGCCTCGAAGCTACCTGAAAAGCATGGTTGTTGCCGGGGTTTTCCTCACTGCCTGCATGGTTCTGAGAAGAAAATGAGTTTTCTCCTAAGAAACCTTGGGTTTCCAGTTCCTTGTTGGAAGCTCACCCTGCTCTGCTCTATACCTAATGTGAAAGTCAACGTGAGCCCAAGCTTCGAAGTAAGGCCCTGATTATCCTTGCAAAACGAGAGGCGTGCAGCAGCTCCATGAGGCCTTCATCGTTGTTCTGCTTTAGTTTCAAGGTAGTAAGCTTTTCACCACTCCTAGGGGCCTTGCTTCAGCACCCGTTTCAGTACCAGAACACTGCGTAGAACCAGGAAGCTCTGCTCCTGCGTGTATGCTGCGTGTCAACCTAGAAATTAGAGACCGATGGCACAAGGCTAGTTTTCCCATTATGAAAGCTCCGTTGATGCGGCCCCGAAGCTACCTGAAAAGCACTGTTGTTACCGTGCTTTTACTTACAGCCGGCATGGTTCATAGAAGAAAATGAGTTTTCTCGAAAGAAACCTTGTGCTTCCAGTTCCTAGTTGGAAGCTCACCCGGCTCTGCTCTATACCAAACGTGAAAGTCAATGTGAGCACTAGCCTCGAAGTAAGGCCCTGATTATCCTGGCAAAACGGGAGGCGTGCAGCAGCTCCATGAGGCCTTCATCGCTGTTCTGCTTTAGTTTCACGGTAGTAAGCTTTCCAACATTCCTAGGGACTTTGCTTAAGCAACCGTTTCGGTACCAGAACACTGCGTAGAGACAGTAAGCTCTGGTCCTGCGTGTATGCTGCGTGTCAACCTAGAAATTGGAGACTGATGGCATAAAGCTTCTTTTCCCATTATGAAAGCTCCGTTCATGCGGCCTCGAAGCTACCTGAAAAGCATGGTTGTTGCCGGGGTTTTCCTCACTGCCGGCATGGTTCTGAGAAGAAAATGAGTTTTCTCCTAAGTAACATTGGGTTTCCAGTTCCTTGTTGGAAGCTCACCCTGCTCTGCTCTATACCTAATGTGAAAGTCAACGTGAGCCCAAGCTTCGAAGTAAGGCCCTGATTATCCTTGCAAAACGAGAGGCGTGCAGCAGCTCCATGAGGCCTTCATCGTTGTTCTGCTTTAGTTTCAAGGTAGTAAGCTTTGCAACACTCCTAGGGGACTTGCTTCAGCACCCGTTTCAGTACCAGAACACTGCGTAGAACCAGGAAGCTCTGCTCCTGCGTGTATGCTGCGTGTCAACCTAGAAATTAGAGACCGATGGCACAAGGCTAGTTTTCCCATTATGAAAGCTCCGTTGATGCGGCCCCGAAGCTACCTGAAAAGCACTGTTGTTACCGTGCTTTTACTTACAGCCGGCATGGTTCATAGAAGAAAATGAGTTTTCTCGAAAGAAACCTTGTGCTTCCAGTTCCTAGTTGGAAGCTCACCCTGCTCTGCTCTATACCAAACGTGAAAGTCAATGTGAGCACTAGCCTCGAAGTAAGGCCCTGATTATCCTGGCAAAACGGGAGGCGTGCAGCAGCTCCATGAGGCCTTCATCGCTGTTCTGCTTTAGTTTCACGGTAGTAAGCTTTCCAAGACTCCTAGGGACTTTGCTTAAGCAACCGTTTCGGTACCAGAACACTGCGTAGAGACAGTAAGCTCTGGTCCTGCGTGTATGCTGCGTGTCAACCTAGAAATTGGAGACTGATGGCATAAGGCTTCTTTTCCCATTATGAAAGCTCCGTTCATGCGGCCTCGAAGCTACCTGAAAAGCATTGTTGTTGCCGGGGTTTTCCTCACTGCCGGCATGGTTCTGAGAAGAAAATGAGTTTTCTCCTAAGAAACCTTGGGTTTCCAGTTCCTTGTTGGAAGCTCACCCTGCTCTGCGCTATACCTAAAATGAAAGTCAACGTGAGCCCAAGCTTCGAAGTAAGGCCCTGATTATCCTTGCAAAACGAGAGGCGTGCAGCAGCTCCATGAGGCCTTCATCGTTGTTCTGCTTTAGTTTCAAGGTAGTAAGCTTTTCAACACTCCTAGGGGCCTTGCTTCAGCACCCGTTTCAGTACCAGAACACTGCGTAGAACCAGGAAGCTCTGGTCCTGCGTGTATGCTGCGTGTCAACCTAGAAATTGGAGACTGATGGCATAAAGCTTCTTTTCCCATTATGAAAGCTCCGTTCATGCGGCCTCGAAGCTACCTGAAAAGCATTGTTGTTGCCGGGGTTTTCCTCACTGCCGGCATGGTTCTGAGAAGAAAATGAGTTTTCTCCTAAGAAACCTTGGGTTTCCCGTTCCTTGTTGGAAGCTCAACATGCTCTGCTCTATACCTAAAATGAAAGTCAACGTGAGCCCAAGCTTCGAAGTAAGGCCCTGATTATCCTTGCAAAACGAGAGGCGTGCAGCAGCTCCATGAGGCCTTCATCGTTGTTCTGCTTTAGTTTCAAGGTAGTAAGCTTTTCAACACTCCTAGGGGCCTTGCTTCAGCACCCGTTTCAGTACCAGAACACTGCGTAGAACCAGGAAGCTCTGCTCCTGCGTGTATGCTGCGTGTCAACCTAGAAATTAGAGACTGATGGCACAAGGCTAGTTTTCCCATTATGAAAGCTCCGTTGATGCGGCCCCGAAGCTACCTGAAAAGCACTGTTGTTACCGTGCTTTTACTTACAGCCGGCATGGTTCATAGAAGAAAATGAGATTTCTCGAAAGAAACCTTCTGCTTCCAGTTCCTAGTTGGAAGCTCACCCTGCTCTGCTCTATACCAAACGTGAAAGTCAATGTGAGCACTAGCCTCGAAGTAAGGCCCTGATTATCCTGGCAAAACGGGAGGCGTGCAGCAGCTCCATGAGGCCTTCATCGCTGTTCTGCTTTAGTTTCACGGTAGTAAGCTTTCCAAGACTCCTAGGGACTTTGCTTAAGCAACCGTTCGGTACCAGAACACTGCGTAGAGACAGTAAGCTCTGGTCCTGCGTGTATGCTGCGTGTCAACCTAGAAATTGGAGACTGATGGCATAAGGCTTCTTTTCCCATTATGAAAGCTCCGTTCATGCGGCCTCGAAGCTACCTGAAAAGGATGGTTGTTGCCGGGGTTTTCCTCACTGCCGGCATGGTTCTGAGAAGAAAATGAGTTTTCTCCTAAGAAACCTTGGGTTTCCAGTTCCTTGTTGGAAGCTCACCCTGCTCTGCTCTATACCTAATGTGAAAGTCAACGTGAGCCCAAGCTTCGAAGTAAGGCCCTGATTATCCTTGCAAAACGAGAGGCGTGCAGCAGCTCCATGAGGCCTTCATCGTTGTTCTGCTTTAGTTTCAAGGTAGTAAGCTTTTCAACACTCCTAGGGGCCTTGCTTCAGCACCCGTTTCAGTACCAGAACACTGCGTAGAACCAGGAAGCTCTGCTCCTGCGTGTATGCTGCGTGTCAACCTAGAAATTGGAGACTGATGGCATAAGGCTTCTTTTCCCATTATGAAAGCTCCGTTCATGCGGCCTCGAAGCTACCTGAAAAGGATGGTTGTTGCCGGGGTTTTCCTCACTGCCGGCATGGTTCTGAGAAGAAAATGAGTTTTCTCCTAAGAAACCTTGGGTTTCCAGTTCCTTGTTGGAAGCTCACCCTGCTCTGCTCTATACCTAATGTGAAAGTCAACGTGAGCCCAAGCTTCGAAGTAAGGCCCTGATTATCCTTGCAAAACGAGAGGCGTGCAGCAGCTCCATGAGGCCTTCATCGTTGTTCTGCTTTAGTTTCAAGGTAGTAAGCTTTGCAACACTCCTAGGGGACTTGCTTCAGCACCCGTTTTAGTACCAGAACACTGCGTAGAACCAGGAAGCTCTGGTCCTGCGTGTATGCTGCGTGTCAACCTAGAAATTGGAGACTGATGGCATAAAGCTTCTTTTCCCATTATGAAAGCTCCGTTCATGCGGCCTCGAAGCTACCTGAAAAGCATTGTTGTTGCCGGGGTTTTCCTCACTGCCGGCATGGTTCTGAGAAGAAAATGAGTTTTCTCCTAAGAAACCTTGGGTTTCCCGTTCCTTGTTGGAAGCTCAACATGCTCTGCTCTATACCTAAAATGAAAGTCAACGTGAGCCCAAGCTTCGAAGTAAGGCCCTGATTATCCTTGCAAAACGAGAGGCGTGCAGCAGCTCCATGAGGCCTTCATCGTTGTTCTGCTTTAGTTTCAAGGTAGTAAGCTTTTCAACACTCCTAGGGGCCTTGCTTCAGCACCCGTTTCAGTCAGAACACTGCGTAGAACCAGGAAGCTCTGCTCCTGCGTGTATGCTGCGTGTCAACCTAGAAATTAGAGACCGATGGCACAAGGCTAGTTTTCCCATTATGAAAGCTCCATTCATGCGGCCCCGAAGCTACCTGAAAAGCACTGTTGTTACCGTGCTTTTACTTACAGCCGGCATGGTTCATAGAAGAAAATGAGTTTTCTCGAAAGAAACCTTGTGCTTCCAGTTCCTAGTTGGAAGCTCACCCGGCTCTGCTCTATACCAAACGTGAAAGTCAATGTGAGCACTAGCCTCGAAGTAAGGCCCTGATTATCCTGGCAAAACGGGAGGCGTGCAGCAGCTCCATGAGGCCTTCATCGCTGTTCTGCTTTAGTTTCACGGTAGTAAGCTTTCCAACATTCCTAGGGACTTTGCTTAAGCAACCGTTTCGGTACCAGAACACTGCGTAGAGACAGTAAGCTCTGGTCCTGCGTGTATGCTGCGTGTCAACCTAGAAATTGGAAACTGATGGCATAAGGCTTCTTTTCCCATTATGAAAGCTCCGTTCATGCGGCCTCGAAGCTACCTGAAAAGCATTGTTGTTGCCGGGGTTTTCCTCACTGCCGGCATGGTTCTGAGAAGAAAATGAGTTTTCTCCTAAGTAACATTGGGTTTCCAGTTCCTTGTTGGAAGCTCACCGTGCTCTGCTCTATACCTAATGTGAAAGTCAACGTGAGCCCAAGCTTCGAAGTAAGGCCCTGATTATCCTTGCAAAACGAGAGGCGTGCAGCAGCTCCATGAGGCCTTCATCGTTGTTCTGCTTTAGTTTCAAGGTAGTAAGCTTTGCAACACTCCTAGGGGACTTGCTTCAGCACCCGTTTCAGTACCAGAACACTGCGTAGAACCAGGAAGCTCTGCTCCTGCGTGTATGCTGCGTGTCAACCTAGAAATTAGAGACCGATGGCACAAGGCTAGTTTTCCCATTATGAAAGCTCCGTTGATGCGGCCCCGAAGCTACCTGAAAAGCACTGTTGTTACCGTGCTTTTACTTACAGCCGGCATGGTTCATAGAAGAAAATGAGTTTTCTCGAAAGAAACCTTGTGCTTCCAGTTCCTAGTTGGAAGCTCACCCTGTTCTGCTCTATACCAAACGTGAAAGTCAATGTGAGCACTAGCCTCGAAGTAAGGCCCTGATTATCCTGGCAAAACGGGAGGCGTGCAGCAGCTCCATGAGGCCTTCATCGCTGTTCTGCTTTAGTTTCACGGTAGTAAGCTTTCCAAGACTCCTAGGGACTTTGCTTAAGCAACCGTTTCGGTACCAGAACACTGCGTAGAGACAGTAAGCTCTGGTCCTGCGTGTATGCTGCGTGTCAACCTAGAAATTGGAGACTGATGGCATAAGGCTTCTTTTCCCATTATGAAAGCTCCGTTCATGCGGCCTCGAAGCTACCTGAAAAGCATGGTTGTTGCCGGGGTTTTCCTCACTGCCTGCATGGTTCTGAGAAGAAAATGAGTTTTCTCCTAAGAAACCTTGGGTTTCCAGTTCCTTGTTGGAAGCTCACCCTGCTCTGCTCTATACCTAATGTGAAAGTCAACGTGAGCCCAAGCTTCGAAGTAAGGCCCTGATTATCCTTGCAAAACGAGAGGCGTGCAGCAGCTCCATGAGGCCTTCATCGTTGTTCTGCTTTAGTTTCAAGGTAGTAAGCTTTTCACCACTCCTAGGGGCCTTGCTTCAGCACCCGTTTCAGTACCAGAACACTGCGTAGAACCAGGAAGCTCTGCTCCTGCGTGTATGCTGCGTGTCAACCTAGAAATTAGAGACCGATGGCACAAGGCTAGTTTTCCCATTATGAAAGCTCCGTTGATGCGGCCCCGAAGCTACCTGAAAAGCACTGTTGTTACCGTGCTTTTACTTACAGCCGGCATGGTTCATAGAAGAAAATGAGTTTTCTCGAAAGAAACCTTGTGCTTCCAGTTCCTAGTTGGAAGCTCACCCTGTTCTGCCCTATACCAAACGTGAAAGTCAATGTGAGCACTAGCCTCGAAGTAAGGCCCTGATTATCCTGGCAAAACGGGAGGCGTGCAGCAGCTCCATGAGGCCTTCATCGCTGTTCTGCTTTAGTTTCACGGTAGTAAGCTTTCCAGGACTCCTAGGGACTTTGCTTAAGCAACCGTTTCCGTACCAGAACACTGCGTAGAGACAGTAAGCTCTGGTCCTGCGTGTATGCTGCGTGTCAACCTAGAAATTGGAGACTGATGGCATAAGGCTTCTTTTCCCATTATGAAAGCTCCGTTCATGCGGCCTCGAAGCTACCTGAAAAGCATGGTTGTTGCCGGGGTTTTCCTCACTGCCGGCATGGTTCTGAGAAGAAAATGAGTTTTCTCCTAAGAAACCTTGGGTTTCCAGTTCCTTGTTGGAAGCTCACCCTGCTCTGCGCTATACCTAAAATGAAAGTCAACGTGAGCCCAAGCTTCGAAGTAAGGCCCTGATTATCCTTGCAAAACGAGAGGCGTGCAGCAGCTCCATGAGGCCTTCATCGTTGTTCTGCTTTAGTTTCAAGGTAGTAAGCTTTTCAACACTCCTAGGGGCCTTGCTTCAGCACCCGTTTCAGTCAGAACACTGCGTAGAACCAGGAAGCTCTGCTCCTGCGTGTATGCTGCGTGTCAACCTAGAAATTAGAGACTGATGGCACAAGGCTTGTTTTCCCATTTTGAAAGCTCCATTCATGCGGCCCCGAAGCTACCTGAAAAGCACTGTTGTTACCGTGCTTTTACTTACAGCCGGCATGGCACATAGAAGAAAATGAGTTTTCTCGGAAGAAACCTTCTGCTTCCAGTTCCTAGTTGAAAGCTCACCCTGCTCTGCTCTATACCTCAAGTGAAAATCAACGTGAGCCCAAGCTTCGAAGTAAGGCCCTGATTATCCTTGCAAAACGAGAGGCGTGCAGCAGCTCCATGAGGCCCTCATCGTTGTTCTGCTTTAGTTTCAAGGTAGTAAGCTTTTCAACACTCCTAGGGGCCTTGCTTCAGCACCCGTTTCAGTACCAGAACACTGCGTAGAACCAGGAAGCTCTGCTCCTGCGTGTATGCTGCGTGTCAACCTAGAAATTGGAGACTGATGGCATAAGGCTTCTTTTCCCATTATGAAAGCTCCGTTCATGCGGCCTCGAAGCTACCTGAAAAGGATGGTTGTTGCCGGGGTTTTCCTCACTGCCGGCATGGTTCTGAGAAGAAAATGAGTTTTCTCCTAAGAAACCTTGGGTTTCCAGTTCCTTGTTGGAAGCTCACCCTGCTCTGCTCTATACCTAATGTGAAAGTCAACGTGAGCCCAAGCTTCGAAGTAGGGCCCTGATTATCCTTGCAAAACGAGAGGCGTGCAGCAGCTCCATGAGGCCTTCATCGTTGTTCTGCTTTAGTTTCAAGGTAGTAAGCTTTGCAACACTCCTAGGGGACTTGCTTCAGCACCCGTTTCGGTACCAGAACACTGCGTAGAGACAGTAAGCTCTGGTCCTGCGTGTATGCTGCGTGTCAACCTAGAAATTGGAGACTGATGGCATAAGGCTTCTTTTCCCATTATGAAAGCTCCGTTCATGCGGCCTCGAAGCTACCTGAAAAGCATGGTTGTTGCCGGGGTTTTCCTCACTGCCGGCATGGTTCTGAGAAGAAAATGAGTTTTCTCCTAAGAAACCTGGGATTTCCAGTTCCTTGTTGGAAGCTCACCCTGCTCTGCGCTATACCTAAAATGAAAGTCAACGTGAGCCCAAGCTTCGAAGTAAGGCCCTGATTATCCTTGCAAAACGAGAGGCGTGCAGCAGCTCCATGAGGTCTTCATCGTTGTTCTGCTTTAGTTTCAAGGTAGTAAGCTTTTCAACACTCCTAGGGGCCTTGCTTCAGCACCCGTTTCAGTACCAGAACACTGCGTAGAACCAGGAAGCTCTGCTCCTGCGTGTATGCTGCGTGTCAACCTAGAAATTAGAGACTGATGGCACAAGGCTAGTTTTCCCATTATGAAAGCTCCGTTGATGCGGCCCCGAAGCTACCTGAAAAGCACTGTTGTTACCGTGCTTTTACTTACAGCCGGCATGGTTCATAGAAGAAAATGAGTTTTCTCGAAAGAAACCTTGTGCTTCCAGTTCCTAGTTGGAAGCTCACCCGGCTCTGCTCTATACCAAACGTGAAAGTCAATGTGAGCACTAGCCTCGAAGTAAGGCCCTGATTATCCTGGCAAAACGGGAGGCGTGCAGCAGCTCCATGAGGCCTTCATCGCTGTTCTGCTTTAGTTTCACGGTAGTAAGCTTTCCAACATTCCTAGGGACTTTGCTTAAGCAACCGTTTCGGTACCAGAACACTGCGTAGAGACAGTAAGCTCTGGTCCTGCGTGTATGCTGCGTGTCAACCTAGAAATTGGAGACTGATGGCATAAGGCTTCTTTTCCCATTATGAAAGCTCCGTTCATGCGGCCTCGAAGCTACCTGAAAAGCATTGTTGTTGCCGGGGTTTTCCTCACTGCCGGCATGGTTCTGAGAAGAAAATGAGTTTTCTCCTAAGTAACATTGGGTTTCCAGTTCCTTGTTGGAAGCTCACCGTGCTCTGCTCTATACCTAATGTGAAAGTCAACGTGAGCCCAAGCTTCGAAGTAAGGCCCTGATTATCCTTGCAAAACGAGAGGCGTGCAGCAGCTCCATGAGGCCTTCATCGTTGTTCTGCTTTAGTTTCAAGGTAGTAAGCTTTGCAACACTCCTAGGGGACTTGCTTCAGCATCCGTTTCAGTACCAGAACACTGCGTAGAACCAGGAAGCTCTGCTCCTGCGTGTATGCTGCGTGTCAACCTAGAAATTAGAGACCGATGGCACAAGGCTAGTTTTCCCATTATGAAAGCTCCGTTGATGCGGCCCCGAAGCTACCTGAAAAGCACTGTTGTTACCCTGCTTTTACTTACAGCCGGCATGGTTCATAGAAGAAAATGAGTTTCTCGAAAGAAACCTTGTGCTTCCAGTTCCTAGTTGGAAGCTCACCCTGTTCTGCTCTATACCAAACGTGAAAGTCAATGTGAGCACTAGCCTCGAAGTAAGGCCCTGATTATCCTGGCAAAACGGGAGGCGTGCAGCAGCTCCATGAGGCCTTCATCGCTGTTCTGCTTTAGTTTCACGGTAGTAAGCTTTCCAAGACTCCTAGGGACTTTGCTTAAGCAACCGTTTCGGTACCAGAACACTGCGTAGAGACAGTAAGCTCTGGTCCTGCGTGTATGCTGCGTGTCAACCTAGAAATTGGAGACTGATGGCATAAGGCTTCTTTTCCCATTATGAAAGCTCCGTTCATGCGGCCTCGAAGCTACCTGAAAAGCATGGTTGTTGCCGGGGTTTTCCTCACTGCCTGCATGGTTCTGAGAAGAAAATGAGTTTTCTCCTAAGAAACCTTGGGTTTCCAGTTCCTTGTTGGAAGCTCACCCTGCTCTGCTCTATACCTAATGTGAAAGTCAACGTGAGCCCAAGCTTCGAAGTAAGGCCCTGATTATCCTTGCAAAACGAGAGGCGTGCAGCAGCTCCATGAGGCCTTCATCGTTGTTCTGCTTTAGTTTCAAGGTAGTAAGCTTTTCACCACTCCTAGGGGCCTTGCTTCAGCACCCGTTTCAGTACCAGAACACTGCGTAGAACCAGGAAGCTCTGCTCCTGCGTGTATGCTGCGTGTCAACCTAGAAATTAGAGACCGATGGCACAAGGCTAGTTTTCCCATTATGAAAGCTCCGTTGATGCGGCCCCGAAGCTACCTGAAAAGCACTGTTGTTACCGTGCTTTTACTTACAGCCGGCATGGTTCATAGAAGAAAATGAGTTTTCTCGAAAGAAACCTTGTGCTTCCAGTTCCTAGTTGGAAGCTCACCCTGTTCTGCCCTATACCAAACGTGAAAGTCAATGTGAGCACTAGCCTCGAAGTAAGGCCCTGATTATCCTGGCAAAACGGGAGGCGTGCAGCAGCTCCATGAGGCCTTCATCGCTGTTCTGCTTTAGTTTCACGGTAGTAAGCTTTCCAGGACTCCTAGGGACTTTGCTTAAGCAACCGTTTCCGTACCAGAACACTGCGTAGAGACAGTAAGCTCTGGTCCTGCGTGTATGCTGCGTGTCAACCTAGAAATTGGAGACTGATGGCATAAGGCTTCTTTTCCCATTATGAAAGCTCCGTTCATGCGGCCTCGAAGCTACCTGAAAAGCATGGTTGTTGCCGGGGTTTTCCTCACTGCCGGCATGGTTCTGAGAAGAAAATGAGTTTTCTCCTAAGAAACCTTGGGTTTCCAGTTCCTTGTTGGAAGCTCACCCTGCTCTGCGCTATACCTAAAATGAAAGTCAACGTGAGCCCAAGCTTCGAAGTAAGGCCCTGATTATCCTTGCAAAACGAGAGGCGTGCAGCAGCTCCATGAGGCCTTCATCGTTGTTCTGCTTTAGTTTCAAGGTAGTAAGCTTTTCAACACTCCTAGGGGCCTTGCTTCAGCACCCGTTTCAGTCAGAACACTGCGTAGAACCAGGAAGCTCTGCTCCTGCGTGTATGCTGCGTGTCAACCTAGAAATTAGAGACTGATGGCACAAGGCTTGTTTTCCCATTTTGAAAGCTCCATTCATGCGGCCCCGAAGCTACCTGAAAAGCACTGTTGTTACCGTGCTTTTACTTACAGCCGGCATGGCACATAGAAGAAAATGAGTTTTCTTGGAAGAAACCTTCTGCTTCCAGTTCCTAGTTGAAAGCTCACCCTGCTCTGCTCTATACCTCAAGTGAAAGTCAACGTGAGCCCAAGCTTCGAAGTAAGGCCCTGATTATCCTTGCAAAACGAGAGGCGTGCAGCAGCTCCATGAGGCCTTCATCGTTGTTCTGCTTTAGTTTCAAGGTAGTAAGCTTTTCAACACTCCTAGGGGCCTTGCTTCAGCACCCGTTTCAGTACCAGAACACTGCGTAGAACCAGGAAGCTCTGCTCCTGCGTGTATGCTGCGTGTCAACCTAGAAATTGGAGACTGATGGCATAAGGCTTCTTTTCCCATTATGAAAGCTCCGTTCATGCGGCCTCGAAGCTACCTGAAAAGGATGGTTGTTGCCGGGGTTTTCCTCACTGCCGGCATGGTTCTGAGAAGAAAATGAGTTTTCTCCTAAGAAACCTTGGGTTTCCAGTTCCTTGTTGGAAGCTCACCCTGCTCTGCTCTATACCTAATGTGAAAGTCAACGTGAGCCCAAGCTTCGAAGTAGGGCCCTGATTATCCTTGCAAAACGAGAGGCGTGCAGCAGCTCCATGAGGCCTTCATCGTTGTTCTGCTTTAGTTTCAAGGTAGTAAGCTTTGCAACACTCCTAGGGGACTTGCTTCAGCACCCGTTTCGGTACCAGAACACTGCGTAGAGACAGTAAGCTCTGGTCCTGCGTGTATGCTGCGTGTCAACCTAGAAATTGGAGACTGATGGCATAAGGCTTCTTTTCCCATTATGAAAGCTCCGTTCATGCGGCCTCGAAGCTACCTGAAAAGCATGGTTGTTGCCGGGGTTTTCCTCACTGCCGGCATGGTTCTGAGAAGAAAATGAGTTTTCTCCTAAGAAACCTGGGATTTCCAGTTCCTTGTTGGAAGCTCACCCTGCTCTGCGCTATACCTAAAATGAAAGTCAACGTGAGCCCAAGCTTCGAAGTAAGGCCCTGATTATCTTTGCAAAACGAGAGGCGTGCAGCAGCTCCATGAGGCCTTCATCGTTGTTCTGCTTTAGTTTCAAGGTAGTAAGCTTTTCAACACTCCTAGGGGCCTTGCTTCAGCACCCGTTTCAGTACCAGAACACTGCGTAGAACCAGGAAGCTCTGCTCCTGCGTGTATGCTGCGTGTCAACCTAGAAATTAGAGACTGATGGCACAAGGCTAGTTTTCCCATTATGAAAGCTCCGTTGATGCGGCCCCGAAGCTACCTGAAAAGCACTGTTGTTACCGTGCTTTTACTTACAGCCGGCATGGTTCATAGAAGAAAATGAGTTTTCTCGAAAGAAACCTTGTGCTTCCAGTTCCTAGTTGGAAGCTCACCCTGCTCTGCTCTATACCAAACGTGAAAGTCAATGTGAGCACTAGCCTCGAAGTAAGGCCCTGATTATCCTGGCAAAACGGGAGGCGTGCAGCAGCTCCATGAGGCCTTCATCGCTGTTCTGCTTTAGTTTCACGGTAGTAAGCTTTCCAAGACTCCTAGGGACTTTGCTTAAGCAACCGTTTCGGTACCAGAACACTGCGTAGAGACAGTAAGCTCTGGTCCTGCGTGTATGCTGCGTGTCAACCTAGAAATTGGAGACTGATGGCATAAGGCTTCTTTTCCCATTATGAAAGCTCCGTTCATGCGGCCTCGAAGCTACCTGAAAAGCATGGTTGTTGCCGGGGTTTTCCTCACTGCCGGCATGGTTCTGAGAAGAAAATGAGTTTTCTCCTAAGAAACCTGGGGTTTCCAGTTCCTTGTTGGAAGCTCACCCTGCTCTGCGCTATACCTAAAATGAAAGTCAACGTGAGCCCAAGCTTCGAAGTAAGGCCCTGATTATCCTTGCAAAACGAGAGGCGTGCAGCAGCTCCATGAGGCCTTCATCGTTGTTCTGCTTTAGTTTCAAGGTAGTAAGCTTTTCAACACTCCTAGGGGCCTTGCTTCAGCACCCGTTTCAGTACCAGAACACTGCGTAGAACCAGGAAGCTCTGCTCCTGCGTGTATGCTGCGTGTCAACCTAGAAATTAGAGACTGATGGCACAAGGCTAGTTTTCCCATTATGAAAGCTCCGTTGATGCGGCCCCGAAGCTACCTGAAAAGCACTGTTGTTACCGTGCTTTTACTTACAGCCGGCATGGTTCATAGAAGAAAATGAGTTTTCTCGAAAGAAACCTTGTGCTTCCAGTTCCTAGTTGGAAGCTCACCCTGCTCTGCTCTATACCAAACGTGAAAGTCAATGTGAGCACTAGCCTCGAAGTAAGGCCCTGATTATCCTGGCAAAACGGGAGGCGTGCAGCAGCTCCATGAGGCCTTCATCGCTGTTCTGCTTTAGTTTCACGGTAGTAAGCTTTCCAACATTCCTAGGGACTTTGCTTAAGCAACCGTTTCGGTACCAGAACACTGCGTAGAGACAGTAAGCTCTGGTCCTGCGTGTATGCTGCGTGTCAACCTAGAAATTGGAGACTTATGGCATAAGGCTTCTTTTCCCATTATGAAAGCTCCGTTCATGCGGCCTCGAAGCTACCTGAAAAGCATTGTTGTTGCCGGGGTTTTCCTCACTGCCGGCATGGTTCTGAGAAGAAAATGAGTTTTCTCCTAAGAAACCTTGGGTTTCCAGTTCCTTGTTGGAAGCTCACCCTGCTCTGCGCTATACCTAAAATGAAAGTCAACGTGAGCCCAAGCTTCGAAGTAAGGCCCTGATTATCCTTGCAAAACGAGAGGCGTGCAGCAGCTCCATGAGGCCTTCATCGCTGTTCTGCTTTAGTTTCAAGGTAGTAAGCTTTTCAACACTCCTAGGGGCCTTGCTTCAGCACCCGTTTCAGTCAGAACACTGCGTAGAACCAGGAAGCTCTGCTCCTGCGTGTATGCTACGTGTCAACCTAGAAATTAGAGACTGATGGCACAAGGCTTGTTTTCCCATTTTGAAAGCTCCATTCATGCGGCCCCGAAGCTACCTGAAAAGCACTGTTGTTACCGTGCTTTTACTTACAGCCGGCATGGTTCATAGAAGAAAATGAGTTTTCTCGAAAGAAACCTTCTGCTTCCAGTTCCTAGTTGGAAGCTCACCCGGCTCTGCTCTATACCAAACGTGAAAGTCAATGTGAGCACTAGCCTCGAAGTAAGGCCCTGATTATCCTGGCAAAACGGGAGGCGTGCAGCAGCTCCATGAGGCCTTCATCGCTGTTCTGCTTTAGTTTCACGGTAGTAAGCTTTCCAACATTCCTAGGGACTTTGCTTAAGCAACCGTTTCGGTACCAGAACACTGCGTAGAGACAGTAAGCTCTGGTCCTGCGTGTATGCTGCGTGTCAACCTAGAAATTGGAGACTGATGGCATAAGGCTTCTTTTCCCATTATGAAAGCTCCGTTCATGCGGCCTCGAAGCTACCTGAAAAGCATTGTTGTTGCCGGGGTTTTCCTCACTGCCGGCATGGTTCTGAGAAGAAAATGAGTTTTCTCCTAAGTAACATTGGGTTTCCAGTTCCTTGTTGGAAGCTCACCGTGCTCTGCTCTATACCTAATGTGAAAGTCAACGTGAGCCCAAGCTTCGAAGTAAGGCCCTGATTATCCTTGCAAAACGAGAGGCGTGCAGCAGCTCCATGAGGCCTTCAACGTTGTTCTGCTTTAGTTTCAAGGTAGTAAGCTTTGCAACACTCCTAGGGGACTTGCTTCAGCATCCGTTTCAGTACCAGAACACTGCGTAGAACCAGGAAGCTCTGCTCCTGCGTGTATGCTGCGTGTCAACCTAGAAATTAGAGACCGATGGCACAAGGCTAGTTTTCCCATTATGAAAGCTCCGTTGATGCGGCCCCGAAGCTACCTGAAAAGCACTGTTGTTACCGTGCTTTTACTTACAGCCGGCATGGTTCATAGAAGAAAATGAGTTTTCTCGAAAGAAACCTTGTGCTTCCAGTTCCTAGTTGGAAGCTCACCCTGCTCTGCTCTATACCAAACGTGAAAGTCAATGTGAGCACTAGCTTCGAAGTAAGGCCCTGATTATCCTGGCAAAACGGGAGGCGTGCAGCAGCTCCATGAGGCCTTCATCGCTGTTCTGCTTTAGTTTCACGGTAGTAAGCTTTCCAAGACCCCTAGGGACTTTGCTTAAGCAACCGTTTCGGTACCAGAACACTGCGTAGAGACAGTAAGCTCTGGTCCTGCGTGTATGCTGCGTGTCAACCTAGAAATTGGAGACTGATGGCATAAGGCTTCTTTTCCCATTATGAAAGCTCCGTTCATGCGGCCTCGAAGCTACCTGAAAAGCATGGTTGTTGCCGGGGTTTTCCTCACTGCCTGCATGGTTCTGAGAAGAAAATGAGTTTTCTCCTAAGAAACCTTGGGTTTCCAGTTCCTTGTTGGAAGCTCACCCTGCTCTGCTCTATACCTAATGTGAAAGTCAACGTGAGCCCAAGCTTCGAAGTAAGGCCCTGATTATCCTTGCAAAACGAGAGGCGTGCAGCAGCTCCATGAGGCCTTCATCGTTGTTCTGCTTTAGTTTCAAGGTAGTAAGCTTTTCACCACTCCTAGGGGCCTTGCTTCAGCACCCGTTTCAGTACCAGAACACTGCGTAGAACCAGGAAGCTCTGCTCCTGCGTGTATGCTGCGTGTCAACCTAGAAATTAGAGACCGATGGCACAAGGCTAGTTTTCCCATTATGAAAGCTCCGTTGATGCGGCCCCGAAGCTACCTGAAAAGCACTGTTGTTACCGTGCTTTTACTTACAGCCGGCATGGTTCATAGAAGAAAATGAGTTTTCTCGAAAGAAACCTTGTGCTTCCAGTTCCTAGTTGGAAGCTCACCCTGTTCTGCCCTATACCAAACGTGAAAGTCAATGTGAGCACTAGCCTCGAAGTAAGGCCCTGATTATCCTGGCAAAACGGGAGGCGTGCAGCAGCTCCATGAGGCCTTCATCGTTGTTCTGCTTTAGTTTCACGGTAGTAAGCTTTCCAGGACTCCTAGGGACTTTGCTTAAGCAACCGTTTCCGTACCAGAACACTGCGTAGAGACAGTAAGCTCTGGTCCTGCGTGTATGCTGCGTGTCAACCTAGAAATTGGAGACTGATGGCATAAGGCTTCTTTTCCCATTATGAAAGCTCCGTTCATGCGGCCTCGAAGCTACCTGAAAAGCATGGTTGTTGCCGGGGTTTTCCTCACTGCCGGCATGGTTCTGAGAAGAAAATGAGTTTTCTCCTAAGAAACCTTGGGTTTCCAGTTCCTTGTTGGAAGCTCACCCTGCTCTGCGCTATACCTAAAATGAAAGTCAACGTGAGCCCAAGCTTCGAAGTAAGGCCCTGATTATCCTTGCAAAACGAGAGGCGTGCAGCAGCTCCATGAGGCCTTCATCGTTGTTCTGCTTTAGTTTCAAGGTAGTAAGCTTTTCAACACTCCTAGGGGCCTTGCTTCAGCACCCGTTTCAGTCAGAACACTGCGTAGAACCAGGAAGCTCTGCTCCTGCGTGTATGCTGCGTGTCAACCTAGAAATTAGAGACTGATGGCACAAGGCTTGTTTTCCCATTTTGAAAGCTCCATTCATGCGGCCCCGAAGCTACCTGAAAAGCACTGTTGTTACCGTGCTTTTACTTACAGCCGGCATGGCACATAGAAGAAAATGAGTTTTCTCGGAAGAAACCTTCTGCTTCCAGTTCCTAGTTGAAAGCTCACCCTGCTCTGCTCTATACCTCAAGTGAAAGTCAACGTGAGCCCAAGCTTCGAAGTAAGGCCCTGATTATCCTTGCAAAACGAGAGGCGTGCAGCAGCTCCATGAGGCCTTCATCGTTGTTCTGCTTTAGTTTCAAGGTAGTAAGCTTTTCAACACTCCTAGGGGCCTTGCTTCAGCACCCGTTTCAGTACCAGAACACTGCGTAGAACCAGGAAGCTCTGCTCCTGCGTGTATGCTGCGTGTCAACCTAGAAATTGGAGACTGATGGCATAAGGCTTCTTTTCCCATTATGAAAGCTCCGTTCATGCGGCCTCGAAGCTACCTGAAAAGGATGGTTGTTGCCGGGGTTTTCCTCACTGCCGGCATGGTTCTGAGAAGAAAATGAGTTTTCTCCTAAGAAACCTTGGGTTTCCAGTTCCTTGTTGGAAGCTCACCCTGCTCTGCTCTATACCTAATGTGAAAGTCAACGTGAGCCCAAGCTTCGAAGTAGGGCCCTGATTATCCTTGCAAAACGAGAGGCGTGCAGCAGCTCCATGAGGCCTTCATCGTTGTTCTGCTTTAGTTTCAAGGTAGTAAGCTTTTCAACACTCCTAGGGGACTTGCTTCAGCACCCGTTTCGGTACCAGAACACTGCGTAGAGACAGTAAGCTCTGGTCCTGCGTGTATGCTGCGTGTCAACCTAGAAATTGGAGACTGATGGCATAAGGCTTCTTTTCCCATTATGAAAGCTCCGTTCATGCGGCCTCGAAGCTACCTGAAAAGCATGGTTGTTGCCGGGGTTTTCCTCACTGCCGGCATGGTTCTGAGAAGAAAATGAGTTTTCTCCTAAGAAACCTGGGATTTCCAGTTCCTTGTTGGAAGCTCACCCTGCTCTGCGCTATACCTAAAATGAAAGTCAACGTGAGCCCAAGCTTCGAAGTAAGGCCCTGATTATCTTTGCAAAACGAGAGGCGTGCAGCAGCTCCATGAGGCCTTCATCGTTGTTCTGCTTTAGTTTCAAGGTAGTAAGCTTTTCAACACTCCTAGGGGCCTTGCTTCAGCACCCGTTTCAGTACCAGAACACTGCGTAGAACCAGGAAGCTCTGCTCCTGCGTGTATGCTGCGTGTCAACCTAGAAATTAGAGACTGATGGCACAAGGCTAGTTTTCCCATTATGAAAGCTCCGTTGATGCGGCCCCGAAGCTACCTGAAAAGCACTGTTGTTACCGTGCTTTTACTTACAGCCGGCATGGTTCATAGAAGAAAATGAGTTTTCTCGAAAGAAACCTTGTGCTTCCAGTTCCTAGTTGGAAGCTCACCCTGCTCTGCTCTATACCAAACGTGAAAGTCAATGTGAGCACTAGCCTCGAAGTAAGGCCCTGATTATCCTGGCAAAACGGGAGGCGTGCAGCAGCTCCATGAGGCCTTCATCGCTGTTCTGCTTTAGTTTCACGGTAGTAAGCTTTCCAAGACTCCTAGGGACTTTGCTTAAGCAACCGTTTCGGTACCAGAACACTGCGTAGAGACAGTAAGCTCTGGTCCTGCGTGTATGCTGCGTGTCAACCTAGAAATTGGAGACTGATGGCATAAGGCTTCTTTTCCCATTATGAAAGCTCCGTTCATGCGGCCTCGAAGCTACCTGAAAAGCATGGTTGTTGCCGGGGTTTTCCTCACTGCCGGCATGGTTCTGAGAAGAAAATGAGTTTTCTCCTAAGAAACCTGGGGTTTCCAGTTCCTTGTTGGAAGCTCACCCTGCTCTGCGCTATACCTAAAATGAAAGTCAACGTGAGCCCAAGCTTCGAAGTAAGGCCCTGATTATCCTTGCAAAACGAGAGGCGTGCAGCAGCTCCATGAGGCCTTCATCGTTGTTCTGCTTTAGTTTCAAGGTAGTAAGCTTTTCAACACTCCTAGGGGCCTTGCTTCAGCACCCGTTTCAGTACCAGAACACTGCGTAGAACCAGGAAGCTCTGCTCCTGCGTGTATGCTGCGTGTCAACCTAGAAATTAGAGACTGATGGCACAAGGCTAGTTTTCCCATTATGAAAGCTCCGTTGATGCGGCCCCGAAGCTACCTGAAAAGCACTGTTGTTACCGTGCTTTTACTTACAGCCGGCATGGTTCATAGAAGAAAATGAGTTTTCTCGAAAGAAACCTTGTGCTTCCAGTTCCTAGTTGGAAGCTCACCCTGCTCTGCTCTATACCAAACGTGAAAGTCAATGTGAGCACTAGCCTCGAAGTAAGGCCCTGATTATCCTGGCAAAACGGGAGGCGTGCAGCAGCTCCATGAGGCCTTCATCGCTGTTCTGCTTTAGTTTCACGGTAGTAAGCTTTCCAACATTCCTAGGGACTTTGCTTAAGCAACCGTTTCGGTACCAGAACACTGCGTAGAGACAGTAAGCTCTGGTCCTGCGTGTATGCTGCGTGTCAACCTAGAAATTGGAGACTTATGGCATAAGGCTTCTTTTCCCATTATGAAAGCTCCGTTCATGCGGCCTCGAAGCTACCTGAAAAGCATTGTTGTTGCCGGGGTTTTCCTCACTGCCGGCATGGTTCTGAGAAGAAAATGAGTTTTCTCCTAAGAAACCTTGGGTTTCCAGTTCCTTGTTGGAAGCTCACCCTGCTCTGCGCTATACCTAAAATGAAAGTCAACGTGAGCCCAAGCTTCGAAGTAAGGCCCTGATTATCCTTGCAAAACGAGAGGCGTGCAGCAGCTCCATGAGGCCTTCATCGCTGTTCTGCTTTAGTTTCAAGGTAGTAAGCTTTTCAACACTCCTAGGGGCCTTGCTTCAGCACCCGTTTCAGTCAGAACACTGCGTAGAACCAGGAAGCTCTGCTCCTGCGTGTATGCTACGTGTCAACCTAGAAATTAGAGACTGATGGCACAAGGCTTGTTTTCCCATTTTGAAAGCTCCATTCATGCGGCCCCGAAGCTACCTGAAAAGCACTGTTGTTACCGTGCTTTTACTTACAGCCGGCATGGTTCATAGAAGAAAATGAGTTTTCTCGAAAGAAACCTTCTGCTTCCAGTTCCTAGTTGGAAGCTCACCCGGCTCTGCTCTATACCAAACGTGAAAGTCAATGTGAGCACTAGCCTCGAAGTAAGGCCCTGATTATCCTGGCAAAACGGGAGGCGTGCAGCAGCTCCATGAGGCCTTCATCGCTGTTCTGCTTTAGTTTCACGGTAGTAAGCTTTCCAACATTCCTAGGGACTTTGCTTAAGCAACCGTTTCGGTACCAGAACACTGCGTAGAGACAGTAAGCTCTGGTCCTGCGTGTATGCTGCGTGTCAACCTAGAAATTGGAGACTGATGGCATAAGGCTTCTTTTCCCATTATGAAAGCTCCGTTCATGCGGCCTCGAAGCTACCTGAAAAGCATTGTTGTTGCCGGGGTTTTCCTCACTGCCGGCATGGTTCTGAGAAGAAAATGAGTTTTCTCCTAAGTAACATTGGGTTTCCAGTTCCTTGTTGGAAGCTCACCGTGCTCTGCTCTATACCTAATGTGAAAGTCAACGTGAGCCCAAGCTTCGAAGTAAGGCCCTGATTATCCTTGCAAAACGAGAGGCGTGCAGCAGCTCCATGAGGCCTTCAACGTTGTTCTGCTTTAGTTTCAAGGTAGTAAGCTTTGCAACACTCCTAGGGGACTTGCTTCAGCATCCGTTTCAGTACCAGAACACTGCGTAGAACCAGGAAGCTCTGCTCCTGCGTGTATGCTGCGTGTCAACCTAGAAATTAGAGACCGATGGCACAAGGCTAGTTTTCCCATTATGAAAGCTCCGTTGATGCGGCCCCGAAGCTACCTGAAAAGCACTGTTGTTACCGTGCTTTTACTTACAGCCGGCATGGTTCATAGAAGAAAATGAGTTTTCTCGAAAGAAACCTTGTGCTTCCAGTTCCTAGTTGGAAGCTCACCCTGCTCTGCTCTATACCAAACGTGAAAGTCAATGTGAGCACTAGCCTCGAAGTAAGGCCCTGATTATCCTGGCAAAACGGGAGGCGTGCAGCAGCTCCATGAGGCCTTCATCGCTGTTCTGCTTTAGTTTCACGGTAGTAAGCTTTCCAAGACCCCTAGGGACTTTGCTTAAGCAACCGTTTCGGTACCAGAACACTGCGTAGAGACAGTAAGCTCTGGTCCTGCGTGTATGCTGCGTGTCAACCTAGAAATTGGAGACTGATGGCATAAGGCTTCTTTTCCCATTATGAAAGCTCCGTTCATGCGGCCTCGAAGCTACCTGAAAAGCATGGTTGTTGCCGGGGTTTTCCTCACTGCCTGCATGGTTCTGAGAAGAAAATGAGTTTTCTCCTAAGAAACCTTGGGTTTCCAGTTCCTTGTTGGAAGCTCACCCTGCTCTGCTCTATACCTAATGTGAAAGTCAACGTGAGCCCAAGCTTCGAAGTAAGGCCCTGATTATCCTTGCAAAACGAGAGGCGTGCAGCAGCTCCATGAGGCCTTCATCGTTGTTCTGCTTTAGTTTCAAGGTAGTAAGCTTTTCACCACTCCTAGGGGCCTTGCTTCAGCACCCGTTTCAGTACCAGAACACTGCGTAGAACCAGGAAGCTCTGCTCCTGCGTGTATGCTGCGTGTCAACCTAGAAATTAGAGACCGATGGCACAAGGCTAGTTTTCCCATTATGAAAGCTCCGTTGATGCGGCCCCGAAGCTACCTGAAAAGCACTGTTGTTACCGTGCTTTTACTTACAGCCGGCATGGTTCATAGAAGAAAATGAGTTTTCTCGAAAGAAACCTTGTGCTTCCAGTTCCTAGTTGGAAGCTCACCCTGTTCTGCCCTATACCAAACGTGAAAGTCAATGTGAGCACTAGCCTCGAAGTAAGGCCCTGATTATCCTGGCAAAACGGGAGGCGTGCAGCAGCTCCATGAGGCCTTCATCGCTGTTCTGCTTTAGTTTCACGGTAGTAAGCTTTCCAGGACTCCTAGGGACTTTGCTTAAGCAACCGTTTCCGTACCAGAACACTGCGTAGAGACAGTAAGCTCTGGTCCTGCGTGTATGCTGCGTGTCAACCTAGAAATTGGAGACTGATGGCATAAGGCTTCTTTTCCCATTATGAAAGCTCCGTTCATGCGGCCTCGAAGCTACCTGAAAAGCATGGTTGTTGCCGGGGTTTTCCTCACTGCCGGCATGGTTCTGAGAAGAAAATGAGTTTTCTCCTAAGAAACCTTGGGTTTCCAGTTCCTTGTTGGAAGCTCACCCTGCTCTGCGCTATACCTAAAATGAAAGTCAACGTGAGCCCAAGCTTCGAAGTAAGGCCCTGATTATCCTTGCAAAACGAGAGGCGTGCAGCAGCTCCATGAGGCCTTCATCGTTGTTCTGCTTTAGTTTCAAGGTAGTAAGCTTTTCAACACTCCTAGGGGCCTTGCTTCAGCACCCGTTTCAGTCAGAACACTGCGTAGAACCAGGAAGCTCTGCTCCTGCGTGTATGCTGCGTGTCAACCTAGAAATTAGAGACTGATGGCACAAGGCTTGTTTTCCCATTTTGAAAGCTCCATTCATGCGGCCCCGAAGCTACCTGAAAAGCACTGTTGTTACCGTGCTTTTACTTACAGCCGGCATGGCACATAGAAGAAAATGAGTTTTCTCGGAAGAAACCTTCTGCTTCCAGTTCCTAGTTGAAAGCTCACCCTGCTCTGCTCTATACCTCAAGTGAAAGTCAACGTGAGCCCAAGCTTCGAAGTAAGGCCCTGATTATCCTTGCAAAACGAGAGGCGTGCAGCAGCTCCATGAGGCCTTCATCGTTGTTCTGCTTTAGTTTCAAGGTAGTAAGCTTTTCAACACTCCTAGGGGCCTTGCTTCAGCACCCGTTTCAGTACCAGAACACTGCGTAGAACCAGGAAGCTCTGCTCCTGCGTGTATGCTGCGTGTCAACCTAGAAATTGGAGACTGATGGCATAAGGCTTCTTTTCCCATTATGAAAGCTCCGTTCATGCGGCCTCGAAGCTACCTGAAAAGGATGGTTGTTGCCGGGGTTTTCCTCACTGCCGGCATGGTTCTGAGAAGAAAATGAGTTTTCTCCTAAGAAACCTTGGGTTTCCAGTTCCTTGTTGGAAGCTCACCCTGCTCTGCTCTATACCTAATGTGAAAGTCAACGTGAGCCCAAGCTTCGAAGTAGGGCCCTGATTATCCTTGCAAAACGAGAGGCGTGCAGCAGCTCCATGAGGCCTTCATCGTTGTTCTGCTTTAGTTTCAAGGTAGTAAGCTTTTCAACACTCCTAGGGGACTTGCTTCAGCACCCGTTTCGGTACCAGAACACTGCGTAGAGACAGTAAGCTCTGGTCCTGCGTGTATGCTGCGTGTCAACCTAGAAATTGGAGACTGATGGCATAAGGCTTCTTTTCCCATTATGAAAGCTCCGTTCATGCGGCCTCGAAGCTACCTGAAAAGCATGGTTGTTGCCGGGGTTTTCCTCACTGCCGGCATGGTTCTGAGAAGAAAATGAGTTTTCTCCTAAGAAACCTGGGATTTCCAGTTCCTTGTTGGAAGCTCACCCTGCTCTGCGCTATACCTAAAATGAAAGTCAACGTGAGCCCAAGCTTCGAAGTAAGGCCCTGATTATCTTTGCAAAACGAGAGGCGTGCAGCAGCTCCATGAGGCCTTCATCGTTGTTCTGCTTTAGTTTCAAGGTAGTAAGCTTTTCAACACTCCTAGGGGCCTTGCTTCAGCACCCGTTTCAGTACCAGAACACTGCGTAGAACCAGGAAGCTCTGCTCCTGCGTGTATGCTGCGTGTCAACCTAGAAATTAGAGACTGATGGCACAAGGCTAGTTTTCCCATTATGAAAGCTCCGTTGATGCGGCCCCGAAGCTACCTGAAAAGCACTGTTGTTACCGTGCTTTTACTTACAGCCGGCATGGTTCATAGAAGAAAATGAGTTTTCTCGAAAGAAACCTTGTGCTTCCAGTTCCTAGTTGGAAGCTCACCCTGCTCTGCTCTATACCAAACGTGAAAGTCAATGTGAGCACTAGCCTCGAAGTAAGGCCCTGATTATCCTGGCAAAACGGGAGGCGTGCAGCAGCTCCATGAGGCCTTCATCGCTGTTCTGCTTTAGTTTCACGGTAGTAAGCTTTCCAAGACTCCTAGGGACTTTGCTTAAGCAACCGTTTCGGTACCAGAACACTGCGTAGAGACAGTAAGCTCTGGTCCTGCGTGTATGCTGCGTGTCAACCTAGAAATTGGAGACTGATGGCATAAGGCTTCTTTTCCCATTATGAAAGCTCCGTTCATGCGGCCTCGAAGCTACCTGAAAAGCATGGTTGTTGCCGGGGTTTTCCTCACTGCCGGCATGGTTCTGAGAAGAAAATGAGTTTTCTCCTAAGAAACCTGGGGTTTCCAGTTCCTTGTTGGAAGCTCACCCTGCTCTGCGCTATACCTAAAATGAAAGTCAACGTGAGCCCAAGCTTCGAAGTAAGGCCCTGATTATCCTTGCAAAACGAGAGGCGTGCAGCAGCTCCATGAGGCCTTCATCGTTGTTCTGCTTTAGTTTCAAGGTAGTAAGCTTTTCAACACTCCTAGGGGCCTTGCTTCAGCACCCGTTTCAGTACCAGAACACTGCGTAGAACCAGGAAGCTCTGCTCCTGCGTGTATGCTGCGTGTCAACCTAGAAATTAGAGACTGATGGCACAAGGCTAGTTTTCCCATTATGAAAGCTCCGTTGATGCGGCCCCGAAGCTACCTGAAAAGCACTGTTGTTACCGTGCTTTTACTTACAGCCGGCATGGTTCATAGAAGAAAATGAGTTTTCTCGAAAGAAACCTTGTGCTTCCAGTTCCTAGTTGGAAGCTCACCCTGCTCTGCTCTATACCAAACGTGAAAGTCAATGTGAGCACTAGCCTCGAAGTAAGGCCCTGATTATCCTGGCAAAACGGGAGGCGTGCAGCAGCTCCATGAGGCCTTCATCGCTGTTCTGCTTTAGTTTCACGGTAGTAAGCTTTCCAACATTCCTAGGGACTTTGCTTAAGCAACCGTTTCGGTACCAGAACACTGCGTAGAGACAGTAAGCTCTGGTCCTGCGTGTATGCTGCGTGTCAACCTAGAAATTGGAGACTTATGGCATAAGGCTTCTTTTCCCATTATGAAAGCTCCGTTCATGCGGCCTCGAAGCTACCTGAAAAGCATTGTTGTTGCCGGGGTTTTCCTCACTGCCGGCATGGTTCTGAGAAGAAAATGAGTTTTCTCCTAAGAAACCTTGGGTTTCCAGTTCCTTGTTGGAAGCTCACCCTGCTCTGCGCTATACCTAAAATGAAAGTCAACGTGAGCCCAAGCTTCGAAGTAAGGCCCTGATTATCCTTGCAAAACGAGAGGCGTGCAGCAGCTCCATGAGGCCTTCATCGCTGTTCTGCTTTAGTTTCAAGGTAGTAAGCTTTGCAACACTCCTAGGGGCCTTGCTTCAGCACCCGTTTCAGTCAGAACACTGCGTAGAACCAGGAAGCTCTGCTCCTGCGTGTATGCTACGTGTCAACCTAGAAATTAGAGACTGATGGCACAAGGCTTGTTTTCCCATTTTGAAAGCTCCATTCATGCGGCCCCGAAGCTACCTGAAAAGCACTGTTGTTACCGTGCTTTTACTTACAGCCGGCATGGTTCATAGAAGAAAATGAGTTTTCTCGAAAGAAACCTTCTGCTTCCAGTTCCTAGTTGGAAGCTCACCCTGCTCTGCTCTATACCAAACGTGAAAGTCAATGTGAGCACTAGCCTCGAAGTAAGGCCCTGATTATCCTGGCAAAACGAGAGGCGTGCAGCAGCTCCATAAGGCCTTCATCGTTGTTCTGCTTTAGTTTCACGGTAGTAAGCTTTTCAACACTCCTAGGGACTTTGCTTAAGCAACCGTTTCGGTACCAGAACACTGCGTAGAACCAGGAAGCTCTGCTCCTGCGTGTATGCTGCGTGTCAACCTAGAAATTGGAGACTGATGGCATAAGGCTTCTTTTCCCATTATGAAAGCTCCGTTCATGCGGCCTCGAAGCTACCTGAAAAGCATTGTTGTTGCCGGGGTTTTCCTCACTGCCGGCATGGTTCTGAGAAGAAAATGAGTTTTCTCCTAAGAAACCTTGGGTTTCCCGTTCCTTGTTGGAAGCTCACCCTGCTCTGCTCTATACCTAAAATGAAAGTCAACGTGAGCCCAAGCTTCGAAGTAAGGCCCTGATTATCCTTGCAAAACGAGAGGCGTGCAGCAGCTCCATGAGGCCTTCATCGTTGTTCTGCTTTAGTTTCAAGGTAGTAAGCTTTGCAACACTCCTAGGGGACTTGCTTCAGCACCCGTTTCATTACCAGAACACTGCGTAGAACCAGGAAGCTCTGCTCCTGCGTGTATGCTGCGTGTCAACCTAGAAATTAGAGACCGATGGCACAAGGCTAGTTTTCCCATTATGAAAGCTCCGTTGATGCGGCCCCGAAGCTACCTGAAAAGCACTGTTGTTACCGTGCTTTTACTTACAGCCGGCATGGTTCATAGAAGAAAATGAGTTTTCTCGAAAGAAACCTTGTGCTTCCAGTTCCTAGTTGGAAGCTCACCCGGCTCTGCTCTATACCAAACGTGAAAGTCAATGTGAGCACTAGCCTCGAAGTAAGGCCCTGATTATCCTGGCAAAACGGGAGGCGTGCAGCAGCTCCATGAGGCCTTCATCGCTGTTCTGCTTTAGTTTCACGGTAGTAAGCTTTCCAACATTCCTAGGGACTTTGCTTAAGCAACCGTTTCGGTACCAGAACACTGCGTAGAGACAGTAAGCTCTGGTCCTGCGTGTATGCTGCGTGTCAACCTAGAAATTGGAGACTGATGGCATAAGGCTTCTTTTCCCATTATGAAAGCTCCGTTCATGCGGCCTCGAAGCTACCTGAAAAGCATGGTTGTTGCCGGGGTTTTCCTCACTGCCGGCATGGTTCTGAGAAGAAAATGAGTTTTCTCCTAAGTAACATTGGGTTTCCAGTTCCTTGTTGGAAGCTCACCCTGCTCTGCTCTACACCTAATGTGAAAGTCAACGTGAGCCCAAGCTTCGAAGTAAGGCCCTGATTATCCTGGCAAAACGAGAGGCGTGCAGCAGCTCCATGAGGCCTTCATCGTTGTTCTGCTTTAGTTTCAAGGTAGTAAGCTTTGCAACACTCCTAGGGGACTTGCTTCAGCACCCGTTTCAGTACCAGAACACTGCGTAGAACCAGGAAGCTCTGGTCCTGCGTGTATGCTGCGTGTCAACCTAGAAATTAGAGACCGATGGCACAAGGCTAGTTTTCCCATTATGAAAGCTCCGTTGATGCGGCCCCGAAGCTACCTGAAAAGCACTGTTTTTACCGTGCTTTTACTTACAGCCGGCATGGTTCATAGAAGAAAATGAGTTTTCTCGAAAGAAACCTTCTGCTTCCAGTTCCTAGTTGGAAGCTCACCCTGCTCTGCTCTATACCAAACATGAAAGTCAATGTGAGCACTAGCCTCGAAGTAAGGCCCTGATTATCCTGGCAAAACGGGAGGCGTGCAGCAGCTCCATGAGGCCTTCATCGCTGTTCTGCTTTAGTTTCACGGTAGTAAGCTTTCCAAGACTCCTAGGGACTTTGCTTAAGCAACCGTTTCGGTACCAGAACACTGCGTAGAGACAGTAAGCTCTGGTCCTGCGTGTATGCTGCGTGTCAACCTAGAAATTGGAGACTGATGGCATAAGGCTTCTTTTCCCATTATGAAAGCTCCGTTCATGCGGCCTCGAAGCTACCTGAAAAGCATTGTTGTTGCCGGGGTTTTCCTCACTGCCGGCATGGTTCTGAGAAGAAAATGAGTTTTCTCCTAAGAAACCTTGGGTTTCCAGTTCCTTGTTGGAAGCTCACCCTGCTCTGCGCTATACCTAAAATGAAAGTCAACGTGAGCCCAAGCTTCGAAGTAAGGCCCTGATTATCCTTGCAAAACGAGAGGCGTGCAGCAGATCCATGAGGCCTTCATCGTTGTTCTGCTTTAGTTTCAAGGTAGTAAGCTTTTCACCACTCCTAGGGGCCTTGCTTCAGCACCCGTTTCAGTACCAGAACACTGCGTAGAACCAGGAAGCTCTGGTCCTGCGTGTATGCTGCGTGTCAACCTAGAAATTGGAGACTGATGGCTTAAAGCTTCTTTTCCCATTATGAAAGCTCCGTTCATGCGGCCTCGAAGCTACCTGAAAAGCATTGTTGTTGCCGGGATTTTCCTCACTGCCGGCATGGTTCTGAGAAGAAAATGAGTTTTCTCCTAAGAAACCTTTGGTTTCCAGTTCCTTGTTGGAAGCTCACCCTGCTCTGCTCTATACCTAATGTGAAAGTCAACGTGAGCCCAAGCTTCGAAGTAAGGCCCTGATTATCCTTGCAAAACGAGAGGCGTGCAGCAGCTCCATGAGGCCTTCATCGTTGTTCTGCTTTAGTTTCAAGGTAGTAAGCTCTTCAACACTCCTAGGGGACTTGCTTCCTCACCCGTTTCAGTACCAGAACACTGCGTAGAACCAGGAAGCTCTGCTCCTGCGTGTATGCTGCATGTCAACCTAGAAATTAGAGACCGATGGCACAAGGCTAGTTTTCCCATTATGAAAGCTCCGTTGATGCGGCCCCGAAGCTACCTGAAAAGCACTGTTGTTACCGTGCTTTTACTTACAGCCGGCATGGTTCATAGAAGAAAATGAGTTTTCTCGAAAGAAACCTTGTGCTTCCAGTTCCTAGTTGGAAGCTCACCCGGCTCTGCTCTATACCAAACGTGAAAGTCAATGTGAGCACTAGCCTCGAAGTAAGGCCCTGATTATCCTGGCAAAACGGGAGGCGTGCAGCAGCTCCATGAGGCCTTCATCGCTGTTCTGCTTTAGTTTCACGGTAGTAAGCTTTCCAACATTCCTAGGGACTTTGCTTAAGCAACCGTTTCGGTACCAGAACACTGCGTAGAGACAGTAAGCTCTGGTCCTGCGTGTATGCTGCGTGTCAACCTAGAAATTGCAGACTGATGGCATAAGGCTTCTTTTCCCATTATGAAAGCTCCGTTCATGCGGCCTCGAAGCTACCTGAAAAGCATGGTTGTTGCCGGGGTTTTCCTCACTGCCGGCATGGTTCTGAGAAGAAAATGAGTTTTCTCCTAAGTAACATTGGGTTTCCAGTTCCTTGTTGGAAGCTCACCCTGCTCTGCTCTACACCTAATGTGAAAGTCAACGTGAGCCCAAGCTTCGAAGTAAGGCCTTGATTATCCTGGCAAAACGAGAGGCGTGCAGCAGCTCCATGAGGCCTTCATCGTTGTTCTGCTTTAGTTTCAAGGTAGTAAGCTTTGCAACACTCCTAGGGGACTTGCTTCAGCACCCGTTTCAGTACCAGAACACTGCGTAGAACCAGGAAGCTCTGCTCCTGCGTGTATGCTGCGTGTCAACCTAGAAATTAGAGACCGATGGCACAAGGCTAGTTTTCCCATTATGAAAGCTCCGTTGATGCGGCCCCGAAGCTACCTGAAAAGCACTGTTGTTACCGTGCTTTTACTTACAGCCGGCATGGTTCATAGAAGAAAATGAGTTTTCTCGAAAGAAACCTTCTGCTTCCAGTTCCTAGTTGGAAGCTCACCCTGCTCTGCTCTATACCAAACGTGAAAGTCAATGTGAGCACTAGCCTCGAAGTAAGGCCCTGATTATCCTGGCAAAACGGGAGGCATGCAGCAGCTCCATGAGGACTTCATCGCTGTTCTGCTTTAGTTTCACGGTAGTAAGCTTTCCAAGACTCCTAGGGACTTTGCTTAAGCAACCGTTTCGGTACCAGAACACTGCGTAGAGACAGTAAGCTCTGGTCCTGCGTGTATGCTGCGTGTCAACCTAGAAATTGGAGACTGATGGCATAAGGCTTCTTTTCCCATTATGAAAGCTCCGTTCATGCGGCCTCGAAGCTACCTGAAAAGCATTGTTGTTGCCGGGGTTTTCCTCACTGCCGGCATGGTTCTGAGAAGAAAATGAGTTTTCTCCTAAGAAACCTTGGGTTTCCAGTTCCTTGTTGGAAGCTCACCCTGCTCTGCGCTATACCTAAAATGAAAGTCAACGTGAGCCCAAGCTTCGAAGTAAGGCCCTGATTATCCTTGCAAAACGAGAGGCGTGCAGCAGCTCCATGAGGCCTTCATCGTTGTTCTGCTTTAGTTTCAAGGTAGTAAGCTTTTCAACACTCCTAGGGGCCTTGCTTCAGCACCCGTTTCAGTACCAGAACACTGCGTAGAACCAGGAAGCTCTGGTCCTGCGTGTATGCTGCGTGTCAACCTAGAAATTGGAGACTGATGGCATAAAGCTTCTTTTCCCATTATGAAAGCTCCGTTCATGCGGCCTCGAAGCTACCTGAAAAGCATTGTTGTTGCCGGGGTTTTCCTCACTGCCGGCATGGTTCTGAGAAGAAAATGAGTTTTCTCCTAAGAAACCTTGGGTTTCCCGTTCCTTGTTGGAAGCTCAACCTGCTCTGCTCTATACCTAAAATGAAAGTCAACGTGAGCCCAAGCTTCGAAGTAAGGCCCTGATTATCCTTGCAAAACGAGAGGCGTGCAGCAGCTCCACGAGGCCTTCATCGTTGTTCTGCTTTAGTTTCAAGGTAGTAAGCTTTTCAACACTCCTAGGGGCCTTGCTTCAGCACCCGTTTCAGTCAGAACACTGCGTAGAACCAGGAAGCTCTGCTCCTGCGTGTATGCTGCGTGTCAACCTAGAAATTAGAGACTGATGGCACAAGGCTAGTTTTCCCATTATGAAAGCTCCGTTGATGCGGCCCCGAAGCTACCTGAAAAGCACTGTTGTTACCGTGCTTTTACTTACAGCCGGCATGGTTCATAGAAGAAAATGAGTTTTCTCGAAAGAAACCTTGTGCTTCCAGTTCCTAGTTGGAAGCTCACCCGGCTCTGCTCTATACCAAACGTGAAAGTCAATGTGAGCACTAGCCTCGAAGTAAGGCCCTGATTATCCTGGCAAACGGGAGGCGTGCAGCAGCTCCATGAGGCCTTCATCGCTGTTCTGCTTTAGTTTCACGGTAGTAAGCTTTCCAACATTCCTAGGGACTTTGCTTAAGCAACCGTTTCGGTACCAGAACACTGCGTAGAGACAGTAAGCTCTGGTCCTGCGTGTATGCTGCGTGTCAACCTAGAAATTGGAGACTGATGGCATAAGGCTTCTTTTCCCATTATGAAAGCTCCGTTCATGCGGCCTCGAAGCTACCTGAAAAGCATGGTTGTTGCCGGGGTTTTCCTCACTGCCGGCATGGTTCTGAGAAGAAAATGAGTTTTCTCCTAAGTAACATTGGGTTTCCAGTTCCTTGTTGGAAGCTCACCCTGCTCTGCTCTACACCTAATGTGAAAGTCAACGTGAGCCCAAGCTTCGAAGTAAGGCCCTGATTATCCTGGCAAAACGAGAGGCGTGCAGCAGCTCCATGAGGCCTTCATCGTTGTTCTGCTTTAGTTTCAAGGTAGTAAGCTTTGCAACACTCCTAGGGGACTTGCTTCAGCACCCGTTTCAGTACCAGAACACTGCGTAGAACCAGGAAGCTCTGCTCCTGCGTGTATGCTGCGTGTCAACCTAGAAATTAGAGACCGATGGCACAAGGCTAGTTTTCCCATTATGAAAGCTCCGTTGATGCGGCCCCGAAGCTACCTGAAAAGCACTGTTGTTACCGTGCTTTTACTTACAGCCGGCATGGTTCATAGAAGAAAATGAGTTTTCTCGAAAGAAACCTTCTGCTTCCAGTTCCTAGTTGGAAGCTCACCCTGCTCTGCTCTATACCAAACATGAAAGTCAATGTGAGCACTAGCCTCGAAGTAAGGCCCTGATTATCCTGGCAAAACGGGAGGCGTGCAGCAGCTCCATGAGGCCTTCATCGCTGTTCTGCTTTAGTTTCACGGTAGTAAGCTTTCCAAGACTCCTAGGGACTTTGCTTAAGCAACCGTTTCGGTACCAGAACACTGCGTAGAGACAGTAAGCTCTGGTCCTGCGTGTATGCTGCGTGTCAACCTAGAAATTGGAGACTGATGGCATAAGGCTTCTTTTCCCATTATGAAAGCTCCGTTCATGCGGCCTCGAAGCTACCTGAAAAGCATTGTTGTTGCCGGGGTTTTCCTCACTGCCGGCATGGTTCTGAGAAGAAAATGAGTTTTCTCCTAAGAAACCTTTGGTTTCCAGTTCCTTGTTGGAAGCTCACCCTGCTCTGCTCTATACCTAATGTGAAAGTCAACGTGAGCCCAAGCTTCGAAGTAAGGCCCTGATTATCCTTGCAAAACGAGAGGCGTGCAGCAGCTCCATGAGGCCTTCATCGTTGTTCTGCTTTAGTTTCAAGGTAGTAAGCTCTTCAACACTCCTAGGGGACTTGCTTCCTCACCCGTTTCAGTACCAGAACACTGCGTAGAACCAGGAAGCTCTGCTCCTGCGTGTATGCTGCGTGTCAACCTAGAAATTAGAGACCGATGGCACAAGGCTAGTTTTCCCATTATGAAAGCTCCGTTGATGCGGCCCCGAAGCTACCTGAAAAGCACTGTTGTTACCGTGCTTTTACTTACAGCCGGCATGGTTCATAGAAGAAAATGAGTTTTCTCGAAAGAAACCTTGTGCTTCCAGTTCCTAGTTGGAAGCTCACCCGGCTCTGCTCTATACCAAACGTGAAAGTCAATGTGAGCACTAGCCTCGAAGTAAGGCCCTGATTATCCTGGCAAAACGGGAGGCGTGCAGCAGCTCCATGAGGCCTTCATCGCTGTTCTGCTTTAGTTTCACGGTAGTAAGCTTTCCAACATTCCTAGGGACTTTGCTTAAGCAACCGTTTCGGTACCAGAACACTGCGTAGAGACAGTAAGCTCTGGTCCTGCGTGTATGCTGCGTGTCAACCTAGAAATTGCAGACTGATGGCATAAGGCTTCTTTTCCCATTATGAAAGCTCCGTTCATGCGGCCTCGAAGCTACCTGAAAAGCATGGTTGTTGCCGGGGTTTTCCTCACTGCCGGCATGGTTCTGAGAAGAAAATGAGTTTTCTCCTAAGTAACATTGGGTTTCCAGTTCCTTGTTGGAAGCTCACCCTGCTCTGCTCTACACCTAATGTGAAAGTCAACGTGAGCCCAAGCTTCGAAGTAAGGCCCTGATTATCCTGGCAAAACGAGAGGCGTGCAGCAGCTCCATGAGGCTTTCATCGTTGTTCTGCTTTAGTTTCAAGGTAGTAAGCTTTGCAACACTCCTAGGGGCCTTGCTTCAGCACCCGTTTCAGTACCAGAACACTGCGTAGAACCAGGAAGCTCTGCTCCTGCGTGTATGCTGCGTGTCAACCTAGAAATTAGAGACCGATGGCACAAGGCTAGTTTTCCCATTATGAAAGCTCCGTTGATGCGGCCCCGAAGCTACCTGAAAAGCACTGTTGTTACCGTGCTTTTACTTACAGCCGGCATGGTTCATAGAAGAAAATGAGTTTTCTCGAAAGAAACCTTGTGCTTCCAGTTCCTAGTTGGAAGCTCACCCTGCTCTGCTCTATACCAAACGTGAAAGTCAATGTGAGCACTAGCCTCGAAGTAAGGCCCTGATTATCCTGGCAAAACGGGAGGCATGCAGCAGCTCCATGAGGCCTTCATCGCTGTTCTGCTTTAGTTTCACGGTAGTAAGCTTTCCAAGACTCCTAGGGACTTTGCTTAAGCAACCGTTTCGGTACCAGAACACTGCGTAGAGACAGTAAGCTCTGGTCCTGCGTGTATGCTGCGTGTCAACCTAGAAATTGGAGACTGATGGCATAAGGCTTCTTTTCCCATTATGAAAGCTCCGTTCATGCGGCCTCGAAGCTACCTGAAAAGCATTGTTGTTGCCGGGGTTTTCCTCACTGCCGGCATGGTTCTGAGAAGAAAATGAGTTTTCTCCTAAGAAACCTTGGGTTTCCAGTTCCTTGTTGGAAGCTCACCCTGCTCTGCGCTATACCTAAAATGAAAGTCAACGTGAGCCCAAGCTTCGAAGTAAGGCCCTGATTATCCTTGCAAAACGAGAGGCGTGCAGCAGCTCCATGAGGCCTTCATCGTTGTTCTGCTTTAGTTTCAAGGTAGTAAGCTTTGCAACACTCCTAGGGGCCTTGCTTCAGCACCCGTTTCAGTACCAGAACACTGCGTAGAACCAGGAAGCTCTGCTCCTGCGTGTATGCTGCGTGTCAACCTAGAAATTAGAGACTGATGGCACAAGGCTAGTTTTCCCATTATGAAAGCTCCGTTGATGCGGCCCCGAAGCTACCTGAAAAGCACTGTTGTTACCGTGCTTTTACTTACAGCCGGCATGGTTCATAGAAGAAAATGAGTTTTCTCGAAAGAAACCTTGTGCTTCCAGTTCCTAGTTGGAAGCTCACCCTGCTCTGCTCTATACCAAACGTGAAAGTCAATGTGAGCACTAGCCTCGAAGTAAGGCCCTGATTATCCTGGCAAAACGGGAGGCGTGCAGCAGCTCCATGAGGCCTTCATCGCTGTTCTGCTTTAGTTTCACGGTAGTAAGCTTTCCAACATTCCTAGGGACTTTGCTTAAGCAACCGTTTCGGTACCAGAACACTGCGTAGAGACAGTAAGCTCTGGTCCTGCGTGTATGCTGCGTGTCAACCTAGAAATTGGAGACTTATGGCATAAGGCTTCTTTTCCCATTATGAAAGCTCCGTTCATGCGGCCTCGAAGCTACCTGAAAAGCATTGTTGTTGCCGGGGTTTTCCTCACTGCCGGCATGGTTCTGAGAAGAAAATGAGTTTTCTCCTAAGAAACCTTGGGTTTCCAGTTCCTTGTTGGAAGCTCACCCTGCTCTGCGCTATACCTAAAATGAAAGTCAACGTGAGCCCAAGCTTCGAAGTAAGGCCCTGATTATCCTTGCAAAACGAGAGGCGTGCAGCAGCTCCATGAGGCCTTCATCGTTGTTCTGCTTTAGTTTCAAGGTAGTAAGCTTTGCAACACTCCTAGGGGCCTTGCTTCAGCACCCGTTTCAGTACCAGAACACTGCGTAGAACCAGGAAGCTCTGCTCCTGCGTGTATGCTGCGTGTCAACCTAGAAATTAGAGACTGATGGCACAAGGCTAGTTTTCCCATTATGAAAGCTCCGTTGATGCGGCCCCGAAGCTACCTGAAAAGCACTGTTGTTACCGTGCTTTTACTTACAGCCGGCATGGTTCATAGAAGAAAATGAGTTTTCTCGAAAGAAACCTTCTGCTTCCAGTTCCTAGTTGGAAGCTCACCCGGCTCTGCTCTATACCAAACGTGAAAGTCAATGTGAGCACTAGCCTCGAAGTAAGGCCCTGATTATCCTGGCAAAACGGGAGGCGTGCAGCAGCTCCATGAGGCCTTCATCGCTGTTCTGCTTTAGTTTCACGGTAGTAAGCTTTCCAACATTCCTAGGGACTTTGCTTAAGCAACCGTTTCGGTACCAGAACACTGCGTAGAGACAGTAAGCTCTGGTCCTGCGTGTATGCTGCGTGTCAACCTAGAAATTGCAGACTGATGGCATAAGGCTTCTTTTCCCATTATGAAAGCTCCGTTCATGCGGCCTCGAAGCTACCTGAAAAGCATGGTTGTTGCCGGGGTTTTCCTCACTGCCGGCATGGTTCTGAGAAGAAAATGAGTTTTCTCCTAAGTAACATTGGGTTTCCAGTTCCTTGTTGGAAGCTCACCCTGCTCTGCTCTACACCTAATGTGAAAGTCAACGTGAGCCCAAGCTTCGAAGTAAGGCCTTGATTATCCTGGCAAAACGAGAGGCGTGCAGCAGCTCCATGAGGCCTTCATCGTTGTTCTGCTTTAGTTTCAAGGTAGTAAGCTTTGCAACACTCCTAGGGGACTTGCTTCAGCACCCGTTTCAGTACCAGAACACTGCGTAGAACCAGGAAGCTCTGCTCCTGCGTGTATGCTGCGTGTCAACCTAGAAATTAGAGACCGATGGCACAAGGCTAGTTTTCCCATTATGAAAGCTCCGTTGATGCGGCCCCGAAGCTACCTGAAAAGCACTGTTGTTACCGTGCTTTTACTTACAGCCGGCATGGTTCATAGAAGAAAATGAGTTTTCTCGAAAGAAACCTTCTGCTTCCAGTTCCTAGTTGGAAGCTCACCCTGCTCTGCTCTATACCAAACGTGAAAGTCAATGTGAGCACTAGCCTCGAAGTAAGGCCCTGATTATCCTGGCAAAACGGGAGGCATGCAGCAGCTCCATGAGGACTTCATCGCTGTTCTGCTTTAGTTTCACGGTAGTAAGCTTTCCAAGACTCCTAGGGACTTTGCTTAAGCAACCGTTTCGGTACCAGAACACTGCGTAGAGACAGTAAGCTCTGGTCCTGCGTGTATGCTGCGTGTCAACCTAGAAATTGGAGACTGATGGCATAAGGCTTCTTTTCCCATTATGAAAGCTCCGTTCATGCGGCCTCGAAGCTACCTGAAAAGCATTGTTGTTGCCGGGGTTTTCCTCACTGCCGGCATGGTTCTGAGAAGAAAATGAGTTTTCTCCTAAGAAACCTTGGGTTTCCAGTTCCTTGTTGGAAGCTCACCCTGCTCTGCGCTATACCTAAAATGAAAGTCAACGTGAGCCCAAGCTTCGAAGTAAGGCCCTGATTATCCTTGCAAAACGAGAGGCGTGCAGCAGCTCCATGAGGCCTTCATCGTTGTTCTGCTTTAGTTTCAAGGTAGTAAGCTTTTCAACACTCCTAGGGGCCTTGCTTCAGCACCCGTTTCAGTACCAGAACACTGCGTAGAACCAGGAAGCTCTGGTCCTGCGTGTATGCTGCGTGTCAACCTAGAAATTGGAGACTGATGGCATAAAGCTTCTTTTCCCATTATGAAAGCTCCGTTCATGCGGCCTCGAAGCTACCTGAAAAGCATTGTTGTTGCCGGGGTTTTCCTCACTGCCGGCATGGTTCTGAGAAGAAAATGAGTTTTCTCCTAAGAAACCTTGGGTTTCCCGTTCCTTGTTGGAAGCTCAACCTGCTCTGCTCTATACCTAAAATGAAAGTCAACGTGAGCCCAAGCTTCGAAGTAAGGCCCTGATTATCCTTGCAAAACGAGAGGCGTGCAGCAGCTCCACGAGGCCTTCATCGCTGTTCTGCTTTAGTTTCAAGGTAGTAAGCTTTGCAACACTCCTAGGGGCCTTGCTTCAGCACCCGTTTCAGTCAGAACACTGCGTAGAACCAGGAAGCTCTGCTCCTGCGTGTATGCTACGTGTCAACCTAGAAATTAGAGACTGATGGCACAAGGCTTGTTTTCCCATTTTGAAAGCTCCATTCATGCGGCCCCGAAGCTACCTGAAAAGCACTGTTGTTACCGTGCTTTTACTTACAGCCGGCATGGTTCATAGAAGAAAATGAGTTTTCTCGAAAGAAACCTTCTGCTTCCAGTTCCTAGTTGGAAGCTCACCCTGCTCTGCTCTATACCAAACGTGAAAGTCAATGTGAGCACTAGCCTCGAAGTAAGGCCCTGATTATCCTGGCAAAACGAGAGGCGTGCAGCAGCTCCATAAGGCCTTCATCGTTGTTCTGCTTTAGTTTCACGGTAGTAAGCTTTTCAACACTCCTAGGGACTTTGCTTAAGCAACCGTTTCGGTACCAGAACACTGCGTAGAACCAGGAAGCTCTGCTCCTGCGTGTATGCTGCGTGTCAACCTAGAAATTGGAGACTGATGGCATAAGGCTTCTTTTCCCATTATGAAAGCTCCGTTCATGCGGCCTCGAAGCTACCTGAAAAGCATTGTTGTTGCCGGGGTTTTCCTCACTGCCGGCATGGTTCTGAGAAGAAAATGAGTTTTCTCCTAAGAAACCTTGGGTTTCCCGTTCCTTGTTGGAAGCTCACCCTGCTCTGCTCTATACCTAAAATGAAAGTCAACGTGAGCCCAAGCTTCGAAGTAAGGCCCTGATTATCCTTGCAAAACGAGAGGCGTGCAGCAGCTCCATGAGGCCTTCATCGTTGTTCTGCTTTAGTTTCAAGGTAGTAAGCTTTGCAACACTCCTAGGGGACTTGCTTCAGCACCCGTTTCATTACCAGAACACTGCGTAGAACCAGGAAGCTCTGCTCCTGCGTGTATGCTGCGTGTCAACCTAGAAATTAGAGACCGATGGCACAAGGCTAGTTTTCCCATTATGAAAGCTCCGTTGATGCGGCCCCGAAGCTACCTGAAAAGCACTGTTGTTACCGTGCTTTTACTTACAGCCGGCATGGTTCATAGAAGAAAATGAGTTTTCTCGAAAGAAACCTTGTGCTTCCAGTTCCTAGTTGGAAGCTCACCCGGCTCTGCTCTATACCAAACGTGAAAGTCAATGTGAGCACTAGCCTCGAAGTAAGGCCCTGATTATCCTGGCAAAACGGGAGGCGTGCAGCAGCTCCATGAGGCCTTCATCGCTGTTCTGCTTTAGTTTCACGGTAGTAAGCTTTCCAACATTCCTAGGGACTTTGCTTAAGCAACCGTTTCGGTACCAGAACACTGCGTAGAGACAGTAAGCTCTGGTCCTGCGTGTATGCTGCGTGTCAACCTAGAAATTGGAGACTGATGGCATAAGGCTTCTTTTCCCATTATGAAAGCTCCGTTCATGCGGCCTCGAAGCTACCTGAAAAGCATGGTTGTTGCCGGGGTTTTCCTCACTGCCGGCATGGTTCTGAGAAGAAAATGAGTTTTCTCCTAAGTAACATTGGGTTTCCAGTTCCTTGTTGGAAGCTCACCCTGCTCTGCTCTACACCTAATGTGAAAGTCAACGTGAGCCCAAGCTTCGAAGTAAGGCCCTGATTATCCTTGCAAAACGAGAGGCGTGCAGCAGCTCCATGAGGCCTTCATCGTTGTTCTGCTTTAGTTTCAAGGTAGTAAGCTTTGCAACACTCCTAGGGGACTTGCTTCAGCACCCGTTTCAGTACCAGAACACTGCGTAGAACCAGGAAGCTCTGCTCCTGCGTGTATGCTGCGTGTCAACCTAGAAATTAGAGACCGATGGCACAAGGCTAGTTTTCCCATTATGAAAGCTCCGTTGATGCGGCCCCGAAGCTACCTGAAAAGCACTGTTTTTACCGTGCTTTTACTTACAGCCGGCATGGTTCATAGAAGAAAATGAGTTTTCTCGAAAGAAACCTTCTGCTTCCAGTTCCTAGTTGGAAGCTCACCCTGCTCTGCTCTATACCAAACATGAAAGTCAATGTGAGCACTAGCCTCGAAGTAAGGCCCTGATTATCCTGGCAAAACGGGAGGCGTGCAGCAGCTCCATGAGGCCTTCATCGCTGTTCTGCTTTAGTTTCACGGTAGTAAGCTTTCCAAGACTCCTAGGGACTTTGCTTAAGCAACCGTTTCGGTACCAGAACACTGCGTAGAGACAGTAAGCTCTGGTCCTGCGTGTATGCTGCGTGTCAACCTAGAAATTGGAGACTGATGGCATAAGGCTTCTTTTCCCATTATGAAAGCTCCGTTCATGCGGCCTCGAAGCTACCTGAAAAGCATTGTTGTTGCCGGGGTTTTCCTCACTGCCGGCATGGTTCTGAGAAGAAAATGAGTTTTCTCCTAAGAAACCTTGGGTTTCCAGTTCCTTGTTGGAAGCTCACCCTGCTCTGCGCTATACCTAAAATGAAAGTCAACGTGAGCCCAAGCTTCGAAGTAAGGCCCTGATTATCCTTGCAAAACGAGAGGCGTGCAGCAGATCCATGAGGCCTTCATCGTTGTTCTGCTTTAGTTTCAAGGTAGTAAGCTTTTCACCACTCCTAGGGGCCTTGCTTCAGCACCCGTTTCAGTACCAGAACACTGCGTAGAACCAGGAAGCTCTGGTCCTGCGTGTATGCTGCGTGTCAACCTAGAAATTGGAGACTGATGGCTTAAAGCTTCTTTTCCCATTATGAAAGCTCCGTTCATGCGGCCTCGAAGCTACCTGAAAAGCATTGTTGTTGCCGGGATTTTCCTCACTGCCGGCATGGTTCTGAGAAGAAAATGAGTTTTCTCCTAAGAAACCTTTGGTTTCCAGTTCCTTGTTGGAAGCTCACCCTGCTCTGCTCTATACCTAATGTGAAAGTCAACGTGAGCCCAAGCTTCGAAGTAAGGCCCTGATTATCCTTGCAAAACGAGAGGCGTGCAGCAGCTCCATGAGGCCTTCATCGTTGTTCTGCTTTAGTTTCAAGGTAGTAAGCTCTTCAACACTCCTAGGGGACTTGCTTCCTCACCCGTTTCAGTACCAGAACACTGCGTAGAACCAGGAAGCTCTGCTCCTGCGTGTATGCTGCATGTCAACCTAGAAATTAGAGACCGATGGCACAAGGCTAGTTTTCCCATTATGAAAGCTCCGTTGATGCGGCCCCGAAGCTACCTGAAAAGCACTGTTGTTACCGTGCTTTTACTTACAGCCGGCATGGTTCATAGAAGAAAATGAGTTTTCTCGAAAGAAACCTTGTGCTTCCAGTTCCTAGTTGGAAGCTCACCCGGCTCTGCTCTATACCAAACGTGAAAGTCAATGTGAGCACTAGCCTCGAAGTAAGGCCCTGATTATCCTGGCAAAACGGGAGGCGTGCAGCAGCTCCATGAGGCCTTCATCGCTGTTCTGCTTTAGTTTCACGGTAGTAAGCTTTCCAACATTCCTAGGGACTTTGCTTAAGCAACCGTTTCGGTACCAGAACACTGCGTAGAGACAGTAAGCTCTGGTCCTGCGTGTATGCTGCGTGTCAACCTAGAAATTGCAGACTGATGGCATAAGGCTTCTTTTCCCATTATGAAAGCTCCGTTCATGCGGCCTCGAAGCTACCTGAAAAGCATGGTTGTTGCCGGGGTTTTCCTCACTGCCGGCATGGTTCTGAGAAGAAAATGAGTTTTCTCCTAAGTAACATTGGGTTTCCAGTTCCTTGTTGGAAGCTCACCCTGCTCTGCTCTACACCTAATGTGAAAGTCAACGTGAGCCCAAGCTTCGAAGTAAGGCCTTGATTATCCTGGCAAAACGAGAGGCGTGCAGCAGCTCCATGAGGCCTTCATCGTTGTTCTGCTTTAGTTTCAAGGTAGTAAGCTTTGCAACACTCCTAGGGGACTTGCTTCAGCACCCGTTTCAGTACCAGAACACTGCGTAGAACCAGGAAGCTCTGCTCCTGCGTGTATGCTGCGTGTCAACCTAGAAATTAGAGACCGATGGCACAAGGCTAGTTTTCCCATTATGAAAGCTCCGTTGATGCGGCCCCGAAGCTACCTGAAAAGCACTGTTGTTACCGTGCTTTTACTTACAGCCGGCATGGTTCATAGAAGAAAATGAGTTTTCTCGAAAGAAACCTTCTGCTTCCAGTTCCTAGTTGGAAGCTCACCCTGCTCTGCTCTATACCAAACGTGAAAGTCAATGTGAGCACTAGCCTCGAAGTAAGGCCCTGATTATCCTGGCAAAACGGGAGGCATGCAGCAGCTCCATGAGGACTTCATCGCTGTTCTGCTTTAGTTTCACGGTAGTAAGCTTTCCAAGACTCCTAGGGACTTTGCTTAAGCAACCGTTTCGGTACCAGAACACTGCGTAGAGACAGTAAGCTCTGGTCCTGCGTGTATGCTGCGTGTCAACCTAGAAATTGGAGACTGATGGCATAAGGCTTCTTTTCCCATTATGAAAGCTCCGTTCATGCGGCCTCGAAGCTACCTGAAAAGCATTGTTGTTGCCGGGGTTTTCCTCACTGCCGGCATGGTTCTGAGAAGAAAATGAGTTTTCTCCTAAGAAACCTTGGGTTTCCAGTTCCTTGTTGGAAGCTCACCCTGCTCTGCGCTATACCTAAAATGAAAGTCAACGTGAGCCCAAGCTTCGAAGTAAGGCCCTGATTATCCTTGCAAAACGAGAGGCGTGCAGCAGCTCCATGAGGCCTTCATCGTTGTTCTGCTTTAGTTTCAAGGTAGTAAGCTTTTCAACACTCCTAGGGGCCTTGCTTCAGCACCCGTTTCAGTACCAGAACACTGCGTAGAACCAGGAAGCTCTGGTCCTGCGTGTATGCTGCGTGTCAACCTAGAAATTGGAGACTGATGGCATAAAGCTTCTTTTCCCATTATGAAAGCTCCGTTCATGCGGCCTCGAAGCTACCTGAAAAGCATTGTTGTTGCCGGGGTTTTCCTCACTGCCGGCATGGTTCTGAGAAGAAAATGAGTTTTCTCCTAAGAAACCTTGGGTTTCCCGTTCCTTGTTGGAAGCTCAACCTGCTCTGCTCTATACCTAAAATGAAAGTCAACGTGAGCCCAAGCTTCGAAGTAAGGCCCTGATTATCCTTGCAAAACGAGAGGCGTGCAGCAGCTCCACGAGGCCTTCATCGTTGTTCTGCTTTAGTTTCAAGGTAGTAAGCTTTTCAACACTCCTAGGGGCCTTGCTTCAGCACCCGTTTCAGTCAGAACACTGCGTAGAACCAGGAAGCTCTGCTCCTGCGTGTATGCTGCGTGTCAACCTAGAAATTAGAGACTGATGGCACAAGGCTAGTTTTCCCATTATGAAAGCTCCGTTGATGCGGCCCCGAAGCTACCTGAAAAGCACTGTTGTTACCGTGCTTTTACTTACAGCCGGCATGGTTCATAGAAGAAAATGAGTTTTCTCGAAAGAAACCTTGTGCTTCCAGTTCCTAGTTGGAAGCTCACCCGGCTCTGCTCTATACCAAACGTGAAAGTCAATGTGAGCACTAGCCTCGAAGTAAGGCCCTGATTATCCTGGCAAAACGGGAGGCGTGCAGCAGCTCCATGAGGCCTTCATCGCTGTTCTGCTTTAGTTTCACGGTAGTAAGCTTTCCAACATTCCTAGGGACTTTGCTTAAGCAACCGTTTCGGTACCAGAACACTGCGTAGAGACAGTAAGCTCTGGTCCTGCGTGTATGCTGCGTGTCAACCTAGAAATTGGAGACTGATGGCATAAGGCTTCTTTTCCCATTATGAAAGCTCCGTTCATGCGGCCTCGAAGCTACCTGAAAAGCATGGTTGTTGCCGGGGTTTTCCTCACTGCCGGCATGGTTCTGAGAAGAAAATGAGTTTTCTCCTAAGTAACATTGGGTTTCCAGTTCCTTGTTGGAAGCTCACCCTGCTCTGCTCTACACCTAATGTGAAAGTCAACGTGAGCCCAAGCTTCGAAGTAAGGCCCTGATTATCCTGGCAAAACGAGAGGCGTGCAGCAGCTCCATGAGGCCTTCATCGTTGTTCTGCTTTAGTTTCAAGGTAGTAAGCTTTGCAACACTCCTAGGGGACTTGCTTCAGCACCCGTTTCAGTACCAGAACACTGCGTAGAACCAGGAAGCTCTGCTCCTGCGTGTATGCTGCGTGTCAACCTAGAAATTAGAGACCGATGGCACAAGGCTAGTTTTCCCATTATGAAAGCTCCGTTGATGCGGCCCCGAAGCTACCTGAAAAGCACTGTTGTTACCGTGCTTTTACTTACAGCCGGCATGGTTCATAGAAGAAAATGAGTTTTCTCGAAAGAAACCTTCTGCTTCCAGTTCCTAGTTGGAAGCTCACCCTGCTCTGCTCTATACCAAACATGAAAGTCAATGTGAGCACTAGCCTCGAAGTAAGGCCCTGATTATCCTGGCAAAACGGGAGGCGTGCAGCAGCTCCATGAGGCCTTCATCGCTGTTCTGCTTTAGTTTCACGGTAGTAAGCTTTCCAAGACTCCTAGGGACTTTGCTTAAGCAACCGTTTCGGTACCAGAACACTGCGTAGAGACAGTAAGCTCTGGTCCTGCGTGTATGCTGCGTGTCAACCTAGAAATTGGAGACTGATGGCATAAGGCTTCTTTTCCCATTATGAAAGCTCCGTTCATGCGGCCTCGAAGCTACCTGAAAAGCATTGTTGTTGCCGGGGTTTTCCTCACTGCCGGCATGGTTCTGAGAAGAAAATGAGTTTTCTCCTAAGAAACCTTTGGTTTCCAGTTCCTTGTTGGAAGCTCACCCTGCTCTGCTCTATACCTAATGTGAAAGTCAACGTGAGCCCAAGCTTCGAAGTAAGGCCCTGATTATCCTTGCAAAACGAGAGGCGTGCAGCAGCTCCATGAGGCCTTCATCGTTGTTCTGCTTTAGTTTCAAGGTAGTAAGCTCTTCAACACTCCTAGGGGACTTGCTTCCTCACCCGTTTCAGTACCAGAACACTGCGTAGAACCAGGAAGCTCTGCTCCTGCGTGTATGCTGCGTGTCAACCTAGAAATTAGAGACCGATGGCACAAGGCTAGTTTTCCCATTATGAAAGCTCCGTTGATGCGGCCCCGAAGCTACCTGAAAAGCACTGTTGTTACCGTGCTTTTACTTACAGCCGGCATGGTTCATAGAAGAAAATGAGTTTTCTCGAAAGAAACCTTGTGCTTCCAGTTCCTAGTTGGAAGCTCACCCGGCTCTGCTCTATACCAAACGTGAAAGTCAATGTGAGCACTAGCCTCGAAGTAAGGCCCTGATTATCCTGGCAAAACGGGAGGCGTGCAGCAGCTCCATGAGGCCTTCATCGCTGTTCTGCTTTAGTTTCACGGTAGTAAGCTTTCCAACATTCCTAGGGACTTTGCTTAAGCAACCGTTTCGGTACCAGAACACTGCGTAGAGACAGTAAGCTCTGGTCCTGCGTGTATGCTGCGTGTCAACCTAGAAATTGCAGACTGATGGCATAAGGCTTCTTTTCCCATTATGAAAGCTCCGTTCATGCGGCCTCGAAGCTACCTGAAAAGCATGGTTGTTGCCGGGGTTTTCCTCACTGCCGGCATGGTTCTGAGAAGAAAATGAGTTTTCTCCTAAGTAACATTGGGTTTCCAGTTCCTTGTTGGAAGCTCACCCTGCTCTGCTCTACACCTAATGTGAAAGTCAACGTGAGCCCAAGCTTCGAAGTAAGGCCCTGATTATCCTGGCAAAACGAGAGGCGTGCAGCAGCTCCATGAGGCTTTCATCGTTGTTCTGCTTTAGTTTCAAGGTAGTAAGCTTTGCAACACTCCTAGGGGCCTTGCTTCAGCACCCGTTTCAGTACCAGAACACTGCGTAGAACCAGGAAGCTCTGCTCCTGCGTGTATGCTGCGTGTCAACCTAGAAATTAGAGACCGATGGCACAAGGCTAGTTTTCCCATTATGAAAGCTCCGTTGATGCGGCCCCGAAGCTACCTGAAAAGCACTGTTGTTACCGTGCTTTTACTTACAGCCGGCATGGTTCATAGAAGAAAATGAGTTTTCTCGAAAGAAACCTTGTGCTTCCAGTTCCTAGTTGGAAGCTCACCCTGCTCTGCTCTATACCAAACGTGAAAGTCAATGTGAGCACTAGCCTCGAAGTAAGGCCCTGATTATCCTGGCAAAACGGGAGGCATGCAGCAGCTCCATGAGGCCTTCATCGCTGTTCTGCTTTAGTTTCACGGTAGTAAGCTTTCCAAGACTCCTAGGGACTTTGCTTAAGCAACCGTTTCGGTACCAGAACACTGCGTAGAGACAGTAAGCTCTGGTCCTGCGTGTATGCTGCGTGTCAACCTAGAAATTGGAGACTGATGGCATAAGGCTTCTTTTCCCATTATGAAAGCTCCGTTCATGCGGCCTCGAAGCTACCTGAAAAGCATTGTTGTTGCCGGGGTTTTCCTCACTGCCGGCATGGTTCTGAGAAGAAAATGAGTTTTCTCCTAAGAAACCTTGGGTTTCCAGTTCCTTGTTGGAAGCTCACCCTGCTCTGCGCTATACCTAAAATGAAAGTCAACGTGAGCCCAAGCTTCGAAGTAAGGCCCTGATTATCCTTGCAAAACGAGAGGCGTGCAGCAGCTCCATGAGGCCTTCATCGTTGTTCTGCTTTAGTTTCAAGGTAGTAAGCTTTGCAACACTCCTAGGGGCCTTGCTTCAGCACCCGTTTCAGTACCAGAACACTGCGTAGAACCAGGAAGCTCTGCTCCTGCGTGTATGCTGCGTGTCAACCTAGAAATTAGAGACTGATGGCACAAGGCTAGTTTTCCCATTATGAAAGCTCCGTTGATGCGGCCCCGAAGCTACCTGAAAAGCACTGTTGTTACCGTGCTTTTACTTACAGCCGGCATGGTTCATAGAAGAAAATGAGTTTTCTCGAAAGAAACCTTGTGCTTCCAGTTCCTAGTTGGAAGCTCACCCTGCTCTGCTCTATACCAAACGTGAAAGTCAATGTGAGCACTAGCCTCGAAGTAAGGCCCTGATTATCCTGGCAAAACGGGAGGCGTGCAGCAGCTCCATGAGGCCTTCATCGCTGTTCTGCTTTAGTTTCACGGTAGTAAGCTTTCCAACATTCCTAGGGACTTTGCTTAAGCAACCGTTTCAGTACCAGAACACTGCGTAGAGACAGTAAGCTCTGGTCCTGCGTGTATGCTGCGTGTCAACCTAGAAATTGGAGACTGATGGCATAAGGCTTCTTTTCCCATTATGAAAGCTCCGTTCATGCGGCCTCGAAGCTACCTGAAAAGCATTGTTGTTGCCGGGGTTTTCCTCACTGCCGGCATGGTTCTGAGAAGAAAATGAGTTTTCTCCTAAGAAACCTTGGGTTTCCAGTTCCTTGTTGGAAGCTCACCCTGCTTTGCGCTATACCTAAAATGAAAGTCAACGTGAGCCCAAGCTTCGAAGTAAGGCCCTGATTATCCTTGCAAAACGAGAGGCGTGCAGCAGCTCCATGAGGCCTTCATCGTTGTTCTGCTTTAGTTTCAAGGTAGTAAGCTTTTCAACACTCCTAGGGGCCTTGCTTCAGCACCCGTTTCAGTACCAGAACACTGCGTAGAACCAGGAAGCTCTGGTCCTGCGTGTATGCTGCGTGTCAACCTAGAAATTGGAGACTGATGGCATAAAGCTTCTTTTCCCATTATGAAAGCTCCGTTCATGCGGCCTCGAAGCTACCTGAAAAGCATTGTTGTTGCCGGGGTTTTCCTCACTGCCGGCATGGTTCTGAGAAGAAAATGAGTTTTCTCCTAAGAAACCTTGGGTTTCCCGTTCCTTGTTGGAAGCTCAACCTGCTCTGCTCTATACCTAAAATGAAAGTCAACGTGAGCCCAAGCTTCGAAGTAAGGCCCTGATTATCCTTGCAAAACGAGAGGCGTGCAGCAGCTCCATGAGGCCTTCATCGTTGTTCTGCTTTAGTTTCAAGGTAGTAAGCTTTGCAACACTCCTAGGGGCCTTGCTTCAGCACCCGTTTCAGTCAGAACACTGCGTAGAACCAGGAAGCTCTGCTCCTGCGTGTATGCTGCGTGTCAACCTAGAAATTAGAGACTGATGGCACAAGGCTAGTTTTCCCATTATGAAAGCTCCGTTGATGCGGCCCCGAAGCTACCTGAAAAGCACTGTTGTTGCCGGGGTTTTCCTCACTGCAGGCATGGTTCTGAGAAGAAAATGAGTTTTCTCCTAAGAAACCTTGGGTTTCCAGTTCCTTGTTGGAAGCTCACCCTGCTCTGCTCTATACCTAATGTGAAAGTCAACGTGAGCCCAAGCTTCGAAGTAAGGCCCTGATTATCCTTGCAAAACGAGAGGCGTGCAGCAGCTCCATGAGGCCTTCATCGTTGTTCTGCTTTAGTTTCAAGGTAGTAAGCTTTGCAACACTCCTAGGGGACTTGCTTCCTCACCCGTTTCAATACCGGAACACTGCGTAGAACCAGGAAGCTCTGCTCCTGCGTGTATGCTGCGTGTCAACCTAGAAATTAGAGACCGATGGCACAAGGCTAGTTTTCCCATTATGAAAGCTCCGTTGATGCGGCCCCGAAGCTACCTGAAAAGCACTGTTGTTACCGTGCTTTTACTTACAGCCGGCATGGTTCATAGAAGAAAATGAGTTTTCTCGAAAGAAACCTTGTGCTTCCAGTTCCTAGTTGGAAGCTCACCCGGCTCTGCTCTATACCAAACGTGAAAGTCAATGTGAGCACTAGCCTCGAAGTAAGGCCCTGATTATCCTGGCAAAACGGGAGGCGTGCAGCAGCTCCATGAGGCCTTCATCGCTGTTCTGCTTTAGTTTCACGGTAGTAAGCTTTCCAACATTCCTAGGGACTTTGCTTAAGCAACCGTTTCGGTACCAGAACACTGCGTAGAGACAGTAAGCTCTGGTCCTGCGTGTATGCTGCGTGTCAACCTAGAAATTGCAGACTGATGGCATAAGGCTTCTTTTCCCATTATGAAAGCTCCGTTCATGCGGCCTCGAAGCTACCTGAAAAGCATGGTTGTTGCCGGGGTTTTCCTCACTGCCGGCATGGTTCTGAGAAGAAAATGAGTTTTCTCCTAAGTAACATTGGGTTTCCAGTTCCTTGTTGGAAGCTCACCCTGCTCTGCTCTACACCTAATGTGAAAGTCAACGTGAGCCCAAGCTTCGAAGTAAGGCCCTGATTATCCTGGCAAAACGAGAGGCGTGCAGCAGCTCCATGAGGCCTTCATCGTTGTTCTGCTTTAGTTTCAAGGTAGTAAGCTTTGCAACACTCCTAGGGGACTTGCTTCAGCACCCGTTTCAGTACCAGAACACTGCGTAGAACCAGGAAGCTCTGCTCCTGCGTGTATGCTGCGTGTCAACCTAGAAATTAGAGACCGATGGCACAAGGCTAGTTTTCCCATTATGAAAGCTCCGTTGATGCGGCCCCGAAGCTACCTGAAAAGCACTGTTGTTACCGTGCTTTTACTTACAGCCGGCATGGTTCATAGAAGAAAATGAGTTTTCTCGAAAGAAACCTTGTGCTTCCAGTTCCTAGTTGGAAGCTCACCCTGCTCTGCGCTATACCTAAAATGAAAGTCAACGTGAGCCCAAGCTTCGAAGTAAGGCCCTGATTATCCTTGCAAAACGAGAGGCGTGCAGCAGCTCCATGAGGCCTTCATCGTTGTTCTGCTTTAGTTTCAAGGTAGTAAGCTTTTCAACACTCCTAGGGGCCTTGCTTCAGCACCCGTTTCAGTACCAGAACACTGCGTAGAACCAGGAAGCTCTGGTCCTGCGTGTATGCTGCGTGTCAACCTAGAAATTGGAGACTGATGGCATAAAGCTTCTTTTCCCATTATGAAAGCTCCGTTCATGCGGCCTCGAAGCTACCTGAAAAGCATTGTTGTTGCCGGGGTTTTCCTCACTGCCGGCATGGTTCTGAGAAGAAAATGAGTTTTCTCCTAAGAAACCTTGGGTTTCCCGTTCCTTGTTGGAAGCTCAACCTGCTCTGCTCTATACCTAAAATGAAAGTCAACGTGAGCCCAAGCTTCGAAGTAAGGCCCTGATTATCCTTGCAAAACGAGAGGCGTGCAGCAGCTCCATGAGGCCTTCATCGTTGTTCTGCTTTAGTTTCAAGGTAGTAAGCTTTTCAACACTCCTAGGGGCCTTGCTTCAGCACCCGTTTCAGTCAGAACACTGCGTAGAACCAGGAAGCTCTGCTCCTGCGTGTATGCTGCGTGTCAACCTAGAAATTAGAGACTGATGGCACAAGGCTAGTTTTCCCATTATGAAAGCTCCGTTGATGCGGCCCCGAAGCTACCTGAAAAGCACTGTTGTTACCGTGCTTTTACTTACAGCCGGCATGGTTCATAGAAGAAAATGAGTTTTCTCGAAAGAAACCTTGTGCTTCCAGTTCCTAGTTGGAAGCTCACCCGGCTCTGCTCTATACCAAACGTGAAAGTCAATGTGAGCACTAGCCTCGAAGTAAGGCCCTGATTATCCTGGCAAAACGGGAGGCGTGCAGCAGCTCCATGAGGCCTTCATCGCTGTTCTGCTTTAGTTTCACGGTAGTAAGCTTTCCAACATTCCTAGGGACTTTGCTTAAGCAACCGTTTCAGTACCAGAACACTGCGTAGAGACAGTAAGCTCTGGTCCTGCGTGTATGCTGCGTGTCAACCTAGAAATTGGAGACTGATGGCATAAGGCTTCTTTTCCCATTATGAAAGCTCCGTTCATGCGGCCTCGAAGCTACCTGAAAAGCATTGTTGTTGCCGGGGTTTTCCTCACTGCCGGCATGGTTCTGAGAAGAAAATGAGTTTTCTCCTAAGAAACCTTGGGTTTCCCGTTCCTTGTTGGAAGCTCAACCTGCTCTGCTCTATACCTAAAATGAAAGTCAACGTGAGCCCAAGCTTCGAAGTAAGGCCCTGATTATCCTTGCAAAACGAGAGGCGTGCAGCAGCTCCATGAGGCCTTCATCGTTGTTCTGCTTTAGTTTCAAGGTAGTAAGCTTTGCAACACTCCTAGGGGCCTTGCTTCAGCACCCGTTTCAGTACCAGAACACTGCGTAGAACCAGGAAGCTCTGGTCCTGCGTGTATGCTGCGTGTCAACCTAGAAATTAGAGACTGATGGCACAAGGCTAGTTTTCCCATTATGAAAGCTCCGTTGATGCGGCCCCGAAGCTACCTGAAAAGCACTGTTGTTGCCGGGGTTTTCCTCACTGCAGGCATGGTTCTGAGAAGAAAATGAGTTTTCTCCTAAGAAACCTTGGGTTTCCAGTTCCTTGTTGGAAGCTCACCCTGCTCTGCTCTATACCTAATGTGAAAGTCAACGTGAGCCCAAGCTTCGAAGTAAGGCCCTGATTATCCTGGCAAAACGAGAGGCGTGCAGCAGCTCCATGAGGCCTTCATCGTTGTTCTGCTTTAGTTTCAAGGTAGTAAGCTTTGCAACACTCCTAGGGGACTTGCTTCCTCACCCGTTTCAGTACCGGAACACTGCGTAGAACCAGGAAGCTCTGCTCCTGCGTGTATGCTGCGTGTCAACCTAGAAATTAGAGACCGATGGCACAAGGCTAGTTTTCCCATTATGAAAGCTCCGTTGATGCGGCCCCGAAGCTACCTGAAAAGCACTGTTGTTACCGTGCTTTTACTTACAGCCGGCATGGTTCATAGAAGAAAATGAGTTTTCTCGAAAGAAACCTTGTGCTTCCAGTTCCTAGTTGGAAGCTCACCCGGCTCTGCTCTATACCAAACGTGAAAGTCAATGTGAGCACTAGCCTCGAAGTAAGGCCCTGATTATCCTGGCAAAACGGGAGGCGTGCAGCAGCTCCATGAGGCCTTCATCGCTGTTCTGCTTTAGTTTCACGGTAGTAAGCTTTCCAACATTCCTAGGGACTTTGCTTAAGCAACCGTTTCGGTACCAGAACACTGCGTAGAGACAGTAAGCTCTGGTCCTGCGTGTATGCTGCGTGTCAACCTAGAAATTGCAGACTGATGGCATAAGGCTTCTTTTCCCATTATGAAAGCTCCGTTCATGCGGCCTCGAAGCTACCTGAAAAGCATGGTTGTTGCCGGGGTTTTCCTCACTGCCGGCATGGTTCTGAGAAGAAAATGAGTTTTCTCCTAAGTAACATTGGGTTTCCAGTTCCTTGTTGGAAGCTCACCCTGCTCTGCGCTATACCTAAAATGAAAGTCAACGTGAGCCCAAGCTTCGAAGTAAGGCCCTGATTATCCTGGCAAAACGAGAGGCGTGCAGCAGCTCCATGAGGCCTTCATCGTTGTTCTGCTTTAGTTTCAAGGTAGTAAGCTTTTCAACACTCCTAGGGGCCTTGCTTCAGCACCCGTTTCAGTACCAGAACACTGCGTAGAACCAGGAAGCTCTGGTCCTGCGTGTATGCTGCGTGTCAACCTAGAAATTGGAGACTGATGGCATAAAGCTTCTTTTCCCATTATGAAAGCTCCGTTCATGCGGCCTCGAAGCTACCTGAAAAGCATTGTTGTTGCCGGGGTTTTCCTCACTGCCGGCATGGTTCTGAGAAGAAAATGAGTTTTCTCCTAAGAAACCTTGGGTTTCCCGTTCCTTGTTGGAAGCTCAACCTGCTCTGCTCTATACCTAAAATGAAAGTCAACGTGAGCCCAAGCTTCGAAGTAAGGCCCTGATTATCCTTGCAAAACGAGAGGCGTGCAGCAGCTCCATGAGGCCTTCATCGTTGTTCTGCTTTAGTTTCAAGGTAGTAAGCTTTTCAACACTCCTAGGGGCCTTGCTTCAGCACCCGTTTCAGTCAGAACACTGCGTAGAACCAGGAAGCTCTGCTCCTGCGTGTATGCTGCGTGTCAACCTAGAAATTAGAGACTGATGGCACAAGGCTAGTTTTCCCATTATGAAAGCTCCGTTGATGCGGCCCCGAAGCTACCTGAAAAGCACTGTTGTTACCGTGCTTTTACTTACAGCCGGCATGGTTCATAGAAGAAAATGAGTTTTCTCGAAAGAAACCTTGTGCTTCCAGTTCCTAGTTGGAAGCTCACCCTGCTCTGCTCTATACCAAACGTGAAAGTCAATGTGAGCACTAGCCTCGAAGTAAGGCCCTGATTATCCTGGCAAAACGGGAGGCGTGCAGCAGCTCCATGAGGCCTTCATCGCTGTTCTGCTTTAGTTTCACGGTAGTAAGCTTTCCAACATTCCTAGGGACTTTGCTTAAGCAACCGTTTCGGTACCAGAACACTGCGTAGAGACAGTAAGCTCTGGTCCTGCGTGTATGCTGCGTGTCAACCTAGAAATTGGAGACTGATGGCATAAGGCTTCTTTTCCCATTATGAAAGCTCCGTTCATGCGGCCTCGAAGCTACCTGAAAAGCATTGTTGTTGCCGGGGTTTTCCTCACTGCCGGCATGGTTCTGAGAAGAAAATGAGTTTTCTCCTAAGAAACCTTGGGTTTCCAGTTCCTTGTTGGAAGCTCACCCTGCTCTGCGCTATACCTAAAATGAAAGTCAACGTGAGCCCAAGCTTCGAAGTAAGGCCCTGATTATCCTTGCAAAACGAGAGGCGTGCAGCAGCTCCATGAGGCCTTCATCGTTGTTCTGCTTTAGTTTCAAGGTAGTAAGCTTTTCAACACTCCTAGGGGCCTTGCTTCAGCACCCGTTTCAGTACCAGAACACTGCGTAGAACCAGGAAGCTCTGGTCCTGCGTGTATGCTGCGTGTCAACCTAGAAATTGGAGACTGATGGCATAAAGCTTCTTTTCCCATTATGAAAGCTCCGTTCATGCGGCCTCGAAGCTACCTGAAAAGCATTGTTGTTGCCGGGGTTTTCCTCACTGCCGGCATGGTTCTGAGAAGAAAATGAGTTTTCTCCTAAGAAACCTTGGGTTTCCCGTTCCTTGTTGGAAGCTCAACCTGCTCTGCTCTATACCTAAAATGAAAGTCAACGTGAGCCCAAGCTTCGAAGTAAGGCCCTGATTATCCTTGCAAAACGAGAGGCGTGCAGCAGCTCCATGAGGCCTTCATCGTTGTTCTGCTTTAGTTTCAAGGTAGTAAGCTTTTCAACACTCCTAGGGGCCTTGCTTCAGCACCCGTTTCAGTCAGAACACTGCGTAGAACCAGGAAGCTCTGCTCCTGCGTGTATGCTGCGTGTCAACCTAGAAATTAGAGACTGATGGCACAAGGCTAGTTTTCCCATTATGAAAGCTCCGTTGATGCGGCCCCGAAGCTACCTGAAAAGCACTGTTGTTACCGTGCTTTTACTTACAGCCGGCATGGTTCATAGAAGAAAATGAGTTTTCTCGAAAGAAACCTTGTGCTTCCAGTTCCTAGTTGGAAGCTCACCCTGCTCTGCTCTATACCAAACGTGAAAGTCAATGTGAGCACTAGCCTCGAAGTAAGGCCCTGATTATCCTGGCAAAACGGGAGGCGTGCAGCAGCTCCATGAGGCCTTCATCGCTGTTCTGCTTTAGTTTCACGGTAGTAAGCTTTCCAACATTCCTAGGGACTTTGCTTAAGCAACCGTTTCGGTACCAGAACACTGCGTAGAGACAGTAAGCTCTGGTCCTGCGTGTATGCTGCGTGTCAACCTAGAAATTGGAGACTGATGGCATAAGGCTTCTTTTCCCATTATGAAAGCTCCGTTTATGCGGCCTCAAAGCTACCTGAAAAGCATTGTTGTTGCCGGGGTTTTCCTCACTGCAGGCATGGTTCTGAGAAGAAAATGAGTTTTCTCCTAAGAAACCTTGGGTTTCCAGTTCCTTGTTGGAAGCTCACCCTGCTCTGCTCTATACCTAATGTGAAAGTCAACGTGAGCCCAAGCTTCGAAGTAAGGCCCTGATTATCCTTGCAAAACGAGAGGCGTGCAGCAGCTCCATGAGGCCTTCATCGTTGTTCTGCTTTAGTTTCAAGGTAGTAAGCTTTTCAACACTCCTAGGGGCCTTGCTTCAGCACCCGTTTCAGTACCAGAACACTGCGTAGAACCAGGAAGCTCTGGTCCTGCGTGTATGCTGCGTGTCAACCTAGAAATTGGAGACTGATGGCATAAAGCTTCTTTTCCCATTATGAAAGCTCCGTTCATGCGGCCTCGAAGCTACCTGAAAAGCATTGTTGTTGCCGGGGTTTTCCTCACTGCCGGCATGGTTCTGAGAAGAAAATGAGTTTTCTCCTAAGAAACCTTGGGTTTCCCGTTCCTTGTTGGAAGCTCAACCTGCTCTGCTCTATACCTAAAATGAAAGTCAACGTGAGCCCAAGCTTCGAAGTAAGGCCCTGATTATCCTTGCAAAACGAGAGGCGTGCAGCAGCTCCATGAGGCCTTCATCGTTGTTCTGCTTTAGTTTCAAGGTAGTAAGCTTTTCAACACTCCTAGGGGCCTTGCTTCAGCACCCGTTTCAGTCAGAACACTGCGTAGAACCAGGAAGCTCTGCTCCTGCGTGTATGCTGCGTGTCAACCTAGAAATTAGAGACTGATGGCACAAGGCTAGTTTTCCCATTATGAAAGCTCCGTTGATGCGGCCCCGAAGCTACCTGAAAAGCACTGTTGTTACCGTGCTTTTACTTACAGCCGGCATGGTTCATAGAAGAAAATGAGTTTTCTCGAAAGAAACCTTGTGCTTCCAGTTCCTAGTTGGAAGCTCACCCGGCTCTGCTCTATACCAAACGTGAAAGTCAATGTGAGCACTAGCCTCGAAGTAAGGCCCTGATTATCCTGGCAAAACGGGAGGCGTGCAGCAGCTCCATGAGGCCTTCATCGCTGTTCTGCTTTAGTTTCACGGTAGTAAGCTTTCCAACATTCCTAGGGACTTTGCTTAAGCAACCGTTTCAGTACCAGAACACTGCGTAGAGACAGTAAGCTCTGGTCCTGCGTGTATGCTGCGTGTCAACCTAGAAATTGGAGACTGATGGCATAAGGCTTCTTTTCCCATTATGAAAGCTCCGTTCATGCGGCCTCGAAGCTACCTGAAAAGCATTGTTGTTGCCGGGGTTTTCCTCACTGCCGGCATGGTTCTGAGAAGAAAATGAGTTTTCTCCTAAGAAACCTTGGGTTTCCCGTTCCTTGTTGGAAGCTCAACCTGCTCTGCTCTATACCTAAAATGAAAGTCAACGTGAGCCCAAGCTTCGAAGTAAGGCCCTGATTATCCTTGCAAAACGAGAGGCGTGCAGCAGCTCCATGAGGCCTTCATCGTTGTTCTGCTTTAGTTTCAAGGTAGTAAGCTTTGCAACACTCCTAGGGGCCTTGCTTCAGCACCCGTTTCAGTCAGAACACTGCGTAGAACCAGGAAGCTCTGCTCCTGCGTGTATGCTGCGTGTCAACCTAGAAATTAGAGACTGATGGCACAAGGCTAGTTTTCCCATTATGAAAGCTCCGTTGATGCGGCCCCGAAGCTACCTGAAAAGCACTGTTGTTGCCGGGGTTTTCCTCACTGCAGGCATGGTTCTGAGAAGAAAATGAGTTTTCTCCTAAGAAACCTTGGGTTTCCAGTTCCTTGTTGGAAGCTCACCCTGCTCTGCTCTATACCTAATGTGAAAGTCAACGTGAGCCCAAGCTTCGAAGTAAGGCCCTGATTATCCTTGCAAAACGAGAGGCGTGCAGCAGCTCCATGAGGCCTTCATCGTTGTTCTGCTTTAGTTTCAAGGTAGTAAGCTTTTCAACACTCCTAGGGGCATTGCTTCAGCACCCGTTTCAGTCAGAACACTGCGTAGAACCAGGAAGCTCTGCTCCTGCGTGTATGCTGCGTGTCAACCTAGAAATTAGAGACTGATGGCACAAGGCTAGTTTTCCCATTATGAAAGCTCCGTTGATGCGGCCCCGAAGCTACCTGAAAAGCACTGTTGTTACCGTGCTTTTACTTACAGCCGGCATGGTTCATAGAAGAAAATGAGTTTTCTCGAAAGAAACCTTGTGCTTCCAGTTCCTAGTTGGAAGCTCACCCTGCTCTGCTCTATACCAAACGTGAAAGTCAATGTGAGCACTAGCCTCGAAGTAAGGCCCTGATTATCCTGGCAAAACGGGAGGCGTGCAGCAGCTCCATGAGGCCTTCATCGCTGTTCTGCTTTAGTTTCACGGTAGTAAGCTTTCCAACATTCCTAGGGACTTTGCTTAAGCAACCGTTTCAGTACCAGAACACTGCGTAGAGACAGTAAGCTCTGGTCCTGCGTGTATGCTGCGTGTCAACCTAGAAATTGGAGACTGATGGCATAAGGCTTCTTTTCCCATTATGAAAGCTCCGTTCATGCGGCCTCGAAGCTACCTGAAAAGCATTGTTGTTGCCGGGGTTTTCCTCACTGCCGGCATGGTTCTGAGAAGAAAATGAGTTTTCTCCTAAGAAACCTTGGGTTTCCAGTTCCTTGTTGGAAGCTCACCCTGCTCTGCGCTATACCTAAAATGAAAGTCAACGTGAGCCCAAGCTTCGAAGTAAGGCCCTGATTATCCTTGCAAAACGAGAGGCGTGCAGCAGCTCCATGAGGCCTTCATCGTTGTTCTGCTTTAGTTTCAAGGTAGTAAGCTTTTCAACACTCCTAGGGGCCTTGCTTCAGCACCCGTTTCAGTACCAGAACACTGCGTAGAACCAGGAAGCTCTGGTCCTGCGTGTATGCTGCGTGTCAACCTAGAAATTGGAGACTGATGGCATAAAGCTTCTTTTCCCATTATGAAAGCTCCGTTCATGCGGCCTCGAAGCTACCTGAAAAGCATTGTTGTTGCCGGGGTTTTCCTCACTGCCGGCATGGTTCTGAGAAGAAAATGAGTTTTCTCCTAAGAAACCTTGGGTTTCCCGTTCCTTGTTGGAAGCTCAACCTGCTCTGCTCTATACCTAAAATGAAAGTCAACGTGAGCCCAAGCTTCGAAGTAAGGCCCTGATTATCCTTGCAAAACGAGAGGCGTGCAGCAGCTCCATGAGGCCTTCATCGTTGTTCTGCTTTAGTTTCAAGGTAGTAAGCTTTGCAACACTCCTAGGGGCCTTGCTTCAGCACCCGTTTCAGTCAGAACACTGCGTAGAACCAGGAAGCTCTGCTCCTGCGTGTATGCTGCGTGTCAACCTAGAAATTAGAGACTGATGGCACAAGGCTAGTTTTCCCATTATGAAAGCTCCGTTGATGCGGCCCCGAAGCTACCTGAAAAGCACTGTTGTTGCCGGGGTTTTCCTCACTGCAGGCATGGTTCTGAGAAGAAAATGAGTTTTCTCCTAAGAAACCTTGGGTTTCCAGTTCCTTGTTGGAAGCTCACCCTGCTCTGCTCTATACCTAATGTGAAAGTCAACGTGAGCCCAAGCTTCGAAGTAAGGCCCTGATTATCCTTGCAAAACGAGAGGCGTGCAGCAGCTCCATGAGGCCTTCATCGTTGTTCTGCTTTAGTTTCAAGGTAGTAAGCTTTTCAACACTCCTAGGGGCCTTGCTTCAGCACCCGTTTCAGTCAGAACACTGCGTAGAACCAGGAAGCTCTGCTCCTGCGTGTATGCTGCGTGTCAACCTAGAAATTAGAGACTGATGGCACAAGGCTAGTTTTCCCATTATGAAAGCTCCGTTGATGCGGCCCCGAAGCTACCTGAAAAGCACTGTTGTTACCGTGCTTTTACTTACAGCCGGCATGGTTCATAGAAGAAAATGAGTTTTCTCGAAAGAAACCTTGTGCTTCCAGTTCCTAGTTGGAAGCTCACCCTGCTCTGCTCTATACCAAACGTGAAAGTCAATGTGAGCACTAGCCTCGAAGTAAGGCCCTGATTATCCTGGCAAAACGGGAGGCGTGCAGCAGCTCCATGAGGCCTTCATCGCTGTTCTGCTTTAGTTTCACGGTAGTAAGCTTTCCAACATTCCTAGGGACTTTGCTTAAGCAACCGTTTCGGTACCAGAACACTGCGTAGAGACAGTAAGCTCTGGTCCTGCGTGTATGCTGCGTGTCAACCTAGAAATTGGAGACTGATGGCATAAGGCTTCTTTTCCCATTATGAAAGCTCCGTTTATGCGGCCTCAAAGCTACCTGAAAAGCATTGTTGTTGCCGGGGTTTTCCTCACTGCAGGCATGGTTCTGAGAAGAAAATGAGTTTTCTCCTAAGAAACCTTGGGTTTCCAGTTCCTTGTTGGAAGCTCACCCTGCTCTGCTCTATACCTAATGTGAAAGTCAACGTGAGCCCAAGCTTCGAAGTAAGGCCCTGATTATCCTTGCAAAACGAGAGGCGTGCAGCAGCTCCATGAGGCCTTCATCGTTGTTCTGCTTTAGTTTCAAGGTAGTAAGCTTTGCAACACTCCTAGGGGACTTGCTTCCTCACCCGTTTCAGTACCGGAACACTGCGTAGAACCAGGAAGCTCTGCTCCTGCGTGTATGCTGCGTGTCAACCTAGAAATTAGAGACCGATGGCACAAGGCTAGTTTTCCCATTATGAAAGCTCCGTTGATGCGGCCCCGAAGCTACCTGAAAAGCACTGTTGTTACCGTGCTTTTACTTACAGCCGGCATGGTTCATAGAAGAAAATGAGTTTTCTCGAAAGAAACCTTCTGCTTCCAGTTCCTAGTTGGAAGCTCACCCGGCTCTGCTCTATACCAAACGTGAAAGTCAATGTGAGCACTAGCCTCGAAGTAAGGCCCTGATTATCCTGGCAAAACGGGAGGCGTGCAGCAGCTCCATGAGGCCTTCATCGCTGTTCTGATTTAGTTTCACGGTAGTAAGCTTTCCAACATTCCTAGGGACTTTGCTTAAGCAACCGTTTCGGTACCAGAACACTGCGTAGAGACAGTAAGCTCTGGTCCTGCGTGTATGCTGCGTGTCAACCTAGAAATTGCAGACTGATGGCATAAGGCTTCTTTTCCCATTATGAAAGCTCCGTTCATGCGGCCTCGAAGCTACCTGAAAAGCATGGTTGTTGCCGGGGTTTTCCTCACTGCCGGCATGGTTCTGAGAAGAAAATGAGTTTTCTCCTAAGTAACATTGGGTTTCCAGTTCCTTGTTGGAAACTCAACCTGCTCTGCTCTATACCTAAAATGAAAGTCAACGTGAGCCCAAGCTTCGAAGTAAGGCCCTGATTATCCTTGCAAAACGAGAGGCGTGCAGCAGCTCCATGAGGCCTTCATCGTTGTTCTGCTTTAGTTTCAAGGTAGTAAGCTTTTCAACACTCCTAGGGGCCTTGCTTCAGCACCCGTTTCAGTCAGAACACTGCGTAGAACCAGGAAGCTCTGCTCCTGCGTGTATGCTGCGTGTCAACCTAGAAATTAGAGACTGATGGCACAAGGCTAGTTTTCCCATTATGAAAGCTCCGTTGATGCGGCCCCGAAGCTACCTGAAAAGCACTGTTGTTACCGTGCTTTTACTTACAGCCGGCATGGTTCATAGAAGAAAATGAGTTTTCTCGAAAGAAACCTTGTGCTTCCAGTTCCTAGTTGGAAGCTCACCCTGCTCTGCTCTATACCAAACGTGAAAGTCAATGTGAGCACTAGCCTCGAAGTAAGGCCCTGATTATCCTGGCAAAACGGGAGGCGTGCAGCAGCTCCATGAGGCCTTCATCGCTGTTCTGCTTTAGTTTCACGGTAGTAAGCTTTCCAACATTCCTAGGGACTTTGCTTAAGCAACCGTTTCGGTACCAGAACACTGCGTAGAGACAGTAAGCTCTGGTCCTGCGTGTATGCTGCGTGTCAACCTAGAAATTGGAGACTGATGGCATAAGGCTTCTTTTCCCATTATGAAAGCTCCGTTCATGCGGCCTCGAAGCTACCTGAAAAGCATTGTTGTTGCCGGGGTTTTCCTCACTGCCGGCATGGTTCTGAGAAGAAAATGAGTTTTCTCCTAAGAAACCTTGGGTTTCCAGTTCCTTGTTGGAAGCTCACCCTGCTCTGCGCTATACCTAAAATGAAAGTCAACGTGAGCCCAAGCTTCGAAGTAAGGCCCTGATTATCCTTGCAAAACGAGAGGCGTGCAGCAGCTCCATGAGGCCTTCATCGTTGTTCTGCTTTAGTTTCAAGGTAGTAAGCTTTTCAACACTCCTAGGGGCCTTGCTTCAGCACCCGTTTCAGTACCAGAACACTGCGTAGAACCAGGAAGCTCTGGTCCTGCGTGTATGCTGCGTGTCAACCTAGAAATTGGAGACTGATGGCATAAAGCTTCTTTTCCCATTATGAAAGCTCCGTTCATGCGGCCTCGAAGCTACCTGAAAAGCATTGTTGTTGCCGGGGTTTTCCTCACTGCCGGCATGGTTCTGAGAAGAAAATGAGTTTTCTCCTAAGAAACCTTGGGTTTCCCGTTCCTTGTTGGAAGCTCAACCTGCTCTGCTCTATACCTAAAATGAAAGTCAACGTGAGCCCAAGCTTCGAAGTAAGGCCCTGATTATCCTTGCAAAACGAGAGGCGTGCAGCAGCTCCATGAGGCCTTCATCGTTGTTCTGCTTTAGTTTCAAGGTAGTAAGCTTTTCAACACTCCTAGGGGCCTTGCTTCAGCACCCGTTTCAGTCAGAACACTGCGTAGAACCAGGAAGCTCTGCTCCTGCGTGTATGCTGCGTGTCAACCTAGAAATTAGAGACTGATGGCACAAGGCTAGTTTTCCCATTATGAAAGCTCCGTTGATGCGGCCCCGAAGCTACCTGAAAAGCACTGTTGTTACCGTGCTTTTACTTACAGCCGGCATGGTTCATAGAAGAAAATGAGTTTTCTCGAAAGAAACCTTGTGCTTCCAGTTCCTAGTTGGAAGCTCACCCTGCTCTGCTCTATACCAAACGTGAAAGTCAATGTGAGCACTAGCCTCGAAGTAAGGCCCTGATTATCCTGGCAAAACGGGAGGCGTGCAGCAGCTCCATGAGGCCTTCATCGCTGTTCTGCTTTAGTTTCACGGTAGTAAGCTTTCCAACATTCCTAGGGACTTTGCTTAAGCAACCGTTTCGGTACCAGAACACTGCGTAGAGACAGTAAGCTCTGGTCCTGCGTGTATGCTGCGTGTCAACCTAGAAATTGGAGACTGATGGCATAAGGCTTCTTTTCCCATTATGAAAGCTCCGTTTATGCGGCCTCAAAGCTACCTGAAAAACATTGTTGTTGCCGGGGTTTTCCTCACTGCAGGCATGGTTCTGAGAAGAAAATGAGTTTTCTCCTAAGAAACCTTGGGTTTCCAGTTCCTTGTTGGAAGCTCACCCTGCTCTGCTCTATACCTAATGTGAAAGTCAACGTGAGCCCAAGCTTCGAAGTAAGGCCCTGATTATCCTTGCAAAACGAGAGGCGTGCAGCAGCTCCATGAGGCCTTCATCGTTGTTCTGCTTTAGTTTCAAGGTAGTAAGCTTTGCAACACTCCTAGGGGACTTGCTTCCTCACCCGTTTCAGTACCGGAACACTGCGTAGAACCAGGAAGCTCTGCTCCTGCGTGTATGCTGCGTGTCAACCTAGAAATTAGAGACCGATGGCACAAGGCTAGTTTTCCCATTATGAAAGCTCCGTTGATGCGGCCCCGAAGCTACCTGAAAAGCACTGTTGTTACCGTGCTTTTACTTACAGCCGGCATGGTTCATAGAAGAAAATGAGTTTTCTCGAAAGAAACCTTGTGCTTCCAGTTCCTAGTTGGAAGCTCACCCGGCTCTGCTCTATACCAAACGTGAAAGTCAATGTGAGCACTAGCCTCGAAGTAAGGCCCTGATTATCCTGGCAAAACGGGAGGCGTGCAGCAGCTCCATGAGGCCTTCATCGCTGTTCTGCTTTAGTTTCACGGTAGTAAGCTTTCCAACATTCCTAGGGACTTTGCTTAAGCAACCGTTTCGGTACCAGAACACTGCGTAGAGACAGTAAGCTCTGGTCCTGCGTGTATGCTGCGTGTCAACCTAGAAATTGCAGACTGATGGCATAAGGCTTCTTTTCCCATTATGAAAGCTCCGTTCATGCGGCCTCGAAGCTACCTGAAAAACATGGTTGTTGCCGGGGTTTTCCTCACTGCCGGCATGGTTCTGAGAAGAAAATGAGTTTTCTCCTAAGTAACATTGGGTTTCCAGTTCCTTGTTGGAAGCTCACCCTGCTCTGCTCTACACCTAATGTGAAAGTCAACGTGAGCCCAAGCTTCGAAGTAAGGCCCTGATTATCCTTGCAAAACGAGAGGCGTGCAGCAGCTCCATGAGGCCTTCATCGTTGTTCTGCTTTAGTTTCAAGGTAGTAAGCTTTGCAACACTCCTAGGGGACTTGCTTCAGCACCCGTTTCAGTACCAGAACACTGCGTAGAACCAGGAAGCTCTGCTCCTGCGTGTATGCTGCGTGTCAACCTAGAAATTAGAGACCGATGGCACAAGGCTAGTTTTCCCATTATGAAAGCTCCGTTGATGCGGCCCCGAAGCTACCTGAAAAGCACTGTTGTTACCGTGCTTTTACTTACAGCCGGCATGGTTCATAGAAGAAAATGAGTTTTCTCGAAAGAAACCTTCTGCTTCCAGTTCCTAGTTGGAAGCTCACCCTGCTCTGCTCTATACCAAACGTGAAAGTCAATGTGAGCACTAGCCTCGAAGTAAGGCCCTGATTATCCTGGCAAAACGGGAGGCGTGCAGCAGCTCCATGAGGCCTTCATCGCTGTTCTGCTTTAGTTTCACGGTAGTAAGCTTTCCAAGACTCCTAGGGACTTTGCTTAAGCAACCGTTTCGGTACCAGAACACTGCGTAGAGACAGTAAGCTCTGGTCCTGCGTGTATGCTGCGTGTCAACCTAGAAATTGGAGACTGATGGCATAAGGCTTCTTTTCCCATTATGAAAGCTCCGTTCATGCGGCCTCGAAGCTACCTGAAAAGCATTGTTGTTGCCGGGGTTTTCCTCACTGCCGGCATGGTTCTGAGAAGAAAATGAGTTTTCTCCTAAGAAACCTTGGGTTTCCAGTTCCTTGTTGGAAGCTCACCCTGCTCTGCGCTATACCTAAAATGAAAGTCAACGTGAGGCCAAGCTTCGAAGTAAGGCCCTGATTATCCTTGCAAAACGAGAGGCGTGCAGCAGCTCCATGAGGCCTTCATCGTTGTTCTGCTTTAGTTTCAAGGTAGTAAGCTTTGCAACACTCCTAGGGGCCTTGCTTCAGCACCCGTTTCAGTACCAGAACACTGCGTAGAACCAGGAAGCTCTGGTCCTGCGTGTATGCTGCGTGTCAACCTAGAAATTGGAGACTGATGGCATAAAGCTTCTTTTCCCATTATGAAAGCTCCGTTCATGCGGCCTCGAAGCTACCTGAAAAGCATTGTTGTTGCCGGGGTTTTCCTCACTGCCGGCATGGTTCTGAGAAGAAAATGAGTTTTCTCCTAAGAAACCTTGGGTTTCCCGTTCCTTGTTGGAAGCTCAACCTGCTCTGCTCTATACCTAAAATGAAAGTCAACGTGAGCCCAAGCTTCGAAGTAAGGCCCTGATTATCCTTGCAAAACGAGAGGCGTGCAGCAGCTCCATGAGGCCTTCATCGTTGTTCTGCTTTAGTTTCAAGGTAGTAAGCTTTTCAACACTCCTAGGGGCCTTGCTTCAGCACCCGTTTCAGTCAGAACACTGCGTAGAACCAGGAAGCTCTGCTCCTGCGTGTATGCTGCGTGTCAACCTAGAAATTAGAGACTGATGGCACAAGGCTAGTTTTCCCATTATGAAAGCTCCGTTGATGCGGCCCCGAAGCTACCTGAAAAGCACTGTTGTTACCGTGCTTTTACTTACAGCCGGCATGGTTCATAGAAGAAAATGAGTTTTCTCGAAAGAAACCTTGTGCTTCCAGTTCCTAGTTGGAAGCTCACCCTGCTCTGCTCTATACCAAACGTGAAAGTCAATGTGAGCACTAGCCTCGAAGTAAGGCCCTGATTATCCTGGCAAAACGGGAGGCGTGCAGCAGCTCCATGAGGCCTTCATCGCTGTTCTGCTTTAGTTTCACGGTAGTAAGCTTTCCAACATTCCTAGGGACTTTGCTTAAGCAACCGTTTCGGTACCAGAACACTGCGTAGAGACAGTAAGCTCTGGTCCTGCGTGTATGCTGCGTGTCAACCTAGAAATTGGAGACTGATGGCATAAGGCTTCTTTTCCCATTATGAAAGCTCCGTTCATGCGGCCTCGAAGCTACCTGAAAAGCATGGTTGTTGCCGGGGTTTTCCTCACTGCCGGCATGGTTCTGAGAAGAAAATGAGTTTTCTCCTAAGAAACCTGGGGTTTCCAGTTCCTTGTTGGAAGCTCACCCTGCTCTGCTCTATACCTAATGTGAAAGTCAACGTGAGCCCAAGCTTCGAAGTAAGGCCCTGATTATCCTTGCAAAACGAGAGGCGTGCAGCAGCTCCATGAGGCCTTCATCGTTGTTCTGCTTTAGTTTCAAGGTAGTAAGCTTTGCAACACTCCTAGGGGACTTGCTTCCTCACCCGTTTCAGTACCGGAACACTGCGTAGAACCAGGAAGCTCTGCTCCTGCGTGTATGCTGCGTGTCAACCTAGAAATTAGAGACCGATGGCACAAGGCTAGTTTTCCCATTATGAAAGCTCCGTTGATGCGGCCCCGAAGCTACCTGAAAAGCACTGTTGTTACCGTGCTTTTACTTACAGCCGGCATGGTTCATAGAAGAAAATGAGTTTTCTCGAAAGAAACCTTCTGCTTCCAGTTCCTAGTTGGAAGCTCACCCGGCTCTGCTCTATACCAAACGTGAAAGTCAATGTGAGCACTAGCCTCGAAGTAAGGCCCTGATTATCCTGGCAAAACGGGAGGCGTGCAGCAGCTCCATGAGGCCTTCATCGCTGTTCTGCTTTAGTTTCACGGTAGTAAGCTTTCCAACATTCCTAGGGACTTTGCTTAAGCAACCGTTTCGGTACCAGAACACTGCGTAGAGACAGTAAGCTCTGGTCCTGCGTGTATGCTGCGTGTCAACCTAGAAATTGCAGACTGATGGCATAAGGCTTCTTTTCCCATTATGAAAGCTCCGTTCATGCGGCCTCGAAGCTACCTGAAAAGCATGGTTGTTGCCGGGGTTTTCCTCACTGCCGGCATGGTTCTGAGAAGAAAATGAGTTTTCTCCTAAGTAACATTGGGTTTCCAGTTCCTTGTTGGAAACTCAACCTGCTCTGCTCTATACCTAAAATGAAAGTCAACGTGAGCCCAAGCTTCGAAGTAAGGCCCTGATTATCCTTGCAAAACGAGAGGCGTGCAGCAGCTCCATGAGGCCTTCATCGTTGTTCTGCTTTAGTTTCAAGGTAGTAAGCTTTTCAACACTCCTAGGGGCCTTGCTTCAGCACCCGTTTCAGTCAGAACACTGCGTAGAACCAGGAAGCTCTGCTCCTGCGTGTATGCTGCGTGTCAACCTAGAAATTAGAGACTGATGGCACAAGGCTAGTTTTCCCATTATGAAAGCTCCGTTGATGCGGCCCCGAAGCTACCTGAAAAGCACTGTTGTTACCGTGCTTTTACTTACAGCCGGCATGGTTCATAGAAGAAAATGAGTTTTCTCGAAAGAAACCTTGTGCTTCCAGTTCCTAGTTGGAAGCTCACCCTGCTCTGCTCTATACCAAACGTGAAAGTCAATGTGAGCACTAGCCTCGAAGTAAGGCCCTGATTATCCTGGCAAAACGGGAGGCGTGCAGCAGCTCCATGAGGCCTTCATCGCTGTTCTGCTTTAGTTTCACGGTAGTAAGCTTTCCAACATTCCTAGGGACTTTGCTTAAGCAACCGTTTCGGTACCAGAACACTGCGTAGAGACAGTAAGCTCTGGTCCTGCGTGTATGCTGCGTGTCAACCTAGAAATTGGAGACTGATGGCATAAGGCTTCTTTTCCCATTATGAAAGCTCCGTTCATGCGGCCTCGAAGCTACCTGAAAAGCATTGTTGTTGCCGGGGTTTTCCTCACTGCCGGCATGGTTCTGAGAAGAAAATGAGTTTTCTCCTAAGAAACCTTGGGTTTCCAGTTCCTTGTTGGAAGCTCACCCTGCTCTGCGCTATACCTAAAATGAAAGTCAACGTGAGCCCAAGCTTCGAAGTAAGGCCCTGATTATCCTTGCAAAACGAGAGGCGTGCAGCAGCTCCATGAGGCCTTCATCGTTGTTCTGCTTTAGTTTCAAGGTAGTAAGCTTTTCAACACTCCTAGGGGCCTTGCTTCAGCACCCGTTTCAGTACCAGAACACTGCGTAGAACCAGGAAGCTCTGGTCCTGCGTGTATGCTGCGTGTCAACCTAGAAATTGGAGACTGATGGCATAAAGCTTCTTTTCCCATTATGAAAGCTCCGTTCATGCGGCCTCGAAGCTACCTGAAAAGCATTGTTGTTGCCGGGGTTTTCCTCACTGCCGGCATGGTTCTGAGAAGAAAATGAGTTTTCTCCTAAGAAACCTTGGGTTTCCCGTTCCTTGTTGGAAGCTCAACCTGCTCTGCTCTATACCTAAAATGAAAGTCAACGTGAGCCCAAGCTTCGAAGTAAGGCCCTGATTATCCTTGCAAAACGAGAGGCGTGCAGCAGCTCCATGAGGCCTTCATCGTTGTTCTGCTTTAGTTTCAAGGTAGTAAGCTTTTCAACACTCCTAAGGGCCTTGCTTCAGCACCCGTTTCAGTCAGAACACTGCGTAGAACCAGGAAGCTCTGCTCCTGCGTGTATGCTGCGTGTCAACCTAGAAATTAGAGACTGATGGCACAAGGCTAGTTTTCCCATTATGAAAGCTCCGTTGATGCGGCCCCGAAGCTACCTGAAAAGCACTGTTGTTACCGTGCTTTTACTTACAGCCGGCATGGTTCATAGAAGAAAATGAGTTTTCTCGAAAGAAACCTTGTGCTTCCAGTTCCTAGTTGGAAGCTCACCCTGCTCTGCTCTATACCAAACGTGAAAGTCAATGTGAGCACTAGCCTCGAAGTAAGGCCCTGATTATCCTGGCAAAACGGGAGGCGTGCAGCAGCTCCATGAGGCCTTCATCGCTGTTCTGCTTTAGTTTCACGGTAGTAAGCTTTCCAACATTCCTAGGGACTTTGCTTAAGCAACCGTTTCGGTACCAGAACACTGCGTAGAGACAGTAAGCTCTGGTCCTGCGTGTATGCTGCGTGTCAACCTAGAAATTGGAGACTGATGGCATAAGGCTTCTTTTCCCATTATGAAAGCTCCGTTTATGCGGCCTCAAAGCTACCTGAAAAACATTGTTGTTGCCGGGGTTTTCCTCACTGCAGGCATGGTTCTGAGAAGAAAATGAGTTTTCTCCTAAGAAACCTTGGGTTTCCAGTTCCTTGTTGGAAGCTCACCCTGCTCTGCTCTATACCTAATGTGAAAGTCAACGTGAGCCCAAGCTTCGAAGTAAGGCCCTGATTATCCTTGCAAAACGAGAGGCGTGCAGCAGCTCCATGAGGCCTTCATCGTTGTTCTGCTTTAGTTTCAAGGTAGTAAGCTTTGCAACACTCCTAGGGGACTTGCTTCCTCACCCGTTTCAGTACCGGAACACTGCGTAGAACCAGGAAGCTCTGCTCCTGCGTGTATGCTGCGTGTCAACCTAGAAATTAGAGACCGATGGCACAAGGCTAGTTTTCCCATTATGAAAGCTCCGTTGATGCGGCCCCGAAGCTACCTGAAAAGCACTGTTGTTACCGTGCTTTTACTTACAGCCGGCATGGTTCATAGAAGAAAATGAGTTTTCTCGAAAGAAACCTTGTGCTTCCAGTTCCTAGTTGGAAGCTCACCCGGCTCTGCTCTATACCAAACGTGAAAGTCAATGTGAGCACTAGCCTCGAAGTAAGGCCCTGATTATCCTGGCAAAACGGGAGGCGTGCAGCAGCTCCATGAGGCCTTCATCGCTGTTCTGCTTTAGTTTCACGGTAGTAAGCTTTCCAACATTCCTAGGGACTTTGCTTAAGCAACCGTTTCGGTACCAGAACACTGCGTAGAGACAGTAAGCTCTGGTCCTGCGTGTATGCTGCGTGTCAACCTAGAAATTGCAGACTGATGGCATAAGGCTTCTTTTCCCATTATGAAAGCTCCGTTCATGCGGCCTCGAAGCTACCTGAAAAACATGGTTGTTGCCGGGGTTTTCCTCACTGCCGGCATGGTTCTGAGAAGAAAATGAGTTTTCTCCTAAGTAACATTGGGTTTCCAGTTCCTTGTTGGAAGCTCACCCTGCTCTGCTCTACACCTAATGTGAAAGTCAACGTGAGCCCAAGCTTCGAAGTAAGGCCCTGATTATCCTTGCAAAACGAGAGGCGTGCAGCAGCTCCATGAGGCCTTCATCGTTGTTCTGCTTTAGTTTCAAGGTAGTAAGCTTTGCAACACTCCTAGGGGCCTTGCTTCAGCACCCGTTTCAGTACCAGAACACTGCGTAGAACCAGGAAGCTCTGCTCCTGCGTGTATGCTGCGTGTCAACCTAGAAATTAGAGACCGATGGCACAAGGCTAGTTTTCCCATTATGAAAGCTCCGTTGATGCGGCCCCGAAGCTACCTGAAAAGCACTGTTGTTACCGTGCTTTTACTTACAGCCGGCATGGTTCATAGAAGAAAATGAGTTTTCTCGAAAGAAACCTTCTGCTTCCAGTTCCTAGTTGGAAGCTCACCCTGCTCTGCTCTATACCAAACGTGAAAGTCAATGTGAGCACTAGCCTCGAAGTAAGGCCCTGATTATCCTGGCAAAACGGGAGGCGTGCAGCAGCTCCATGAGGCCTTCATCGCTGTTCTGCTTTAGTTTCACGGTAGTAAGCTTTCCAAGACTCCTAGGGACTTTGCTTAAGCAACCGTTTCGGTACCAGAACACTGCGTAGAGACAGTAAGCTCTGGTCCTGCGTGTATGCTGCGTGTCAACCTAGAAATTGGAGACTGATGGCATAAGGCTTCTTTTCCCATTATGAAAGCTCCGTTCATGCGGCCTCGAAGCTACCTGAAAAGCATTGTTGTTGCCGGGGTTTTCCTCACTGCCGGCATGGTTCTGAGAAGAAAATGAGTTTTCTCCTAAGAAACCTTGGGTTTCCAGTTCCTTGTTGGAAGCTCACCCTGCTCTGCGCTATACCTAAAATGAAAGTCAACGTGAGGCCAAGCTTCGAAGTAAGGCCCTGATTATCCTTGCAAAACGAGAGGCGTGCAGCAGCTCCATGAGGCCTTCATCGTTGTTCTGCTTTAGTTTCAAGGTAGTAAGCTTTGCAACACTCCTAGGGGCCTTGCTTCAGCACCCGTTTCAGTACCAGAACACTGCGTAGAACCAGGAAGCTCTGGTCCTGCGTGTATGCTGCGTGTCAACCTAGAAATTGGAGACTGATGGCATAAAGCTTCTTTTCCCATTATGAAAGCTCCGTTCATGCGGCCTCGAAGCTACCTGAAAAGCATTGTTGTTGCCGGGGTTTTCCTCACTGCCGGCATGGTTCTGAGAAGAAAATGAGTTTTCTCCTAGGAAACCTTGGGTTTCCCGTTCCTTGTTGGAAGCTCAACCTGCTCTGCTCTATACCTAAAATGAAAGTCAACGTGAGCCCAAGCTTCGAAGTAAGGCCCTGATTATCCTTGCAAAACGAGAGGCGTGCAGCAGCTCCATGAGGCCTTCATCGTTGTTCTGCTTTAGTTTCAAGGTAGTAAGCTTTTCAACACTCCTAGGGGCCTTGCTTCAGCACCCGTTTCAGTCAGAACACTGCGTAGAACCAGGAAGCTCTGCTCCTGCGTGTATGCTGCGTGTCAACCTAGAAATTAGAGACTGATGGCACAAGGCTAGTTTTCCCATTATGAAAGCTCCGTTGATGCGGCCCCGAAGCTACCTGAAAAGCACTGTTGTTACCGTGCTTTTACTTACAGCCGGCATGGTTCATAGAAGAAAATGAGTTTTCTCGAAAGAAACCTTGTGCTTCCAGTTCCTAGTTGGAAGCTCACCCTGCTCTGCTCTATACCAAACGTGAAAGTCAATGTGAGCACTAGCCTCGAAGTAAGGCCCTGATTATCCTGGCAAAACGGGAGGCGTGCAGCAGCTCCATGAGGCCTTCATCGCTGTTCTGCTTTAGTTTCACGGTAGTAAGCTTTCCAACATTCCTAGGGACTTTGCTTAAGCAACCGTTTCGGTACCAGAACACTGCGTAGAGACAGTAAGCTCTGGTCCTGCGTGTATGCTGCGTGTCAACCTAGAAATTGGAGACTGATGGCATAAGGCTTCTTTTCCCATTATGAAAGCTCCGTTTATGCGGCCTCAAAGCTACCTGAAAAGCATTGTTGTTGCCGGGGTTTTCCTCACTGCAGGCATGGTTCTGAGAAGAAAATGAGTTTTCTCCTAAGAAACCTTGGGTTTCCAGTTCCTTGTTGGAAGCTCACCCTGCTCTGCTCTATACCTAATGTGAAAGTCAACGTGAGCCCAAGCTTCGAAGTAAGGCCCTGATTATCCTTGCAAAACGAGAGGCGTGCAGCAGCTCCATGAGGCCTTCATCGTTGTTCTGCTTTAGTTTCAAGGTAGTAAGCTTTGCAACACTCCTAGGGGACTTGCTTCCTCACCCGTTTCAGTACCGGAACACTGCGTAGAACCAGGAAGCTCTGCTCCTGCGTGTATGCTGCGTGTCAACCTAGAAATTAGAGACCGATGGCACAAGGCTAGTTTTCCCATTATGAAAGCTCCGTTGATGCGGCCCCGAAGCTACCTGAAAAGCACTGTTGTTACCGTGCTTTTACTTACAGCCGGCATGGTTCATAGAAGAAAATGAGTTTTCTCGAAAGAAACCTTGTGCTTCCAGTTCCTAGTTGGAAGCTCACCCGGCTCTGCTCTATACCAAACGTGAAAGTCAATGTGAGCACTAGCCTCGAAGTAAGGCCCTGATTATCCTGGCAAAACGGGAGGCGTGCAGCAGCTCCATGAGGCCTTCATCGCTGTTCTGCTTTAGTTTCACGGTAGTAAGCTTTCCAACATTCCTAGGGACTTTGCTTAAGCAACCGTTTCGGTACCAGAACACTGCGTAGAGACAGTAAGCTCTGGTCCTGCGTGTATGCTGCGTGTCAACCTAGAAATTGGAGACTGATGGCATAAAGCTTCTTTTCCCATTATGAAAGCTCCGTTCATGCGGCCTCGAACTACCTGAAAAGCATTGTTGTTGCCGGGGTTTTCCTCACTGCCGGCATGGTTCTGAGAAGAAAATGAGTTTTCTCCTAAGAAACCTTGGGTTTCCAGTTCCTTGTTGGAAGCTCACCCTGCTCTGCGCTATACCTAAAATGAAAGTCAACGTGAGCCCAAGCTTCGAAGTAAGGCCCTGATTATCCTTGCAAAACGAGAGGCGTGCAGCAGCTCCATGAGGCCTTCATCGTTGTTCTGCTTTAGTTTCAAGGTAGTAAGCTTTTCAACACTCCTAGGGGCCTTGCTTCAGCACCCGTTTCAGTACCAGAACACTGCGTAGAACCAGGAAGCTCTGGTCCTGCGTGTATGCTGCGTGTCAACCTAGAAATTGGAGACTGATGGCATAAAGCTTCTTTTCCCATTATGAAAGCTCCGTTCATGCGGCCTCGAAGCTACCTGAAAAGCATTGTTGTTGCCGGGGTTTTCCTCACTGCCGGCATGGTTCTGAGAAGAAAATGAGTTTTCTCCTAAGAAACCTTGGGTTTCCCGTTCCTTGTTGGAAGCTCAACCTGCTCTGCTCTATACCTAAAATGAAAGTCAACGTGAGCCCAAGCTTCGAAGTAAGGCCCTGATTATCCTTGCAAAACGAGAGGCGTGCAGCAGCTCCATGAGGCCTTCATCGTTGTTCTGCTTTAGTTTCAAGGTAGTAAGCTTTTCAACACTCCTAGGGGCCTTGCTTCAGCACCCGTTTCAGTCAGAACAGTGCGTAGAACCAGGAAGCTCTGCTCCTGCGTGTATGCTGCGTGTCAACCTAGAAATTGGAGACTGATGGCATAAGGCTTCTTTTCCCATTATGAAAGCTCCGTTGATGCGGCCCCGAAGCTACCTGAAAAGCACTGTTGTTACCGTGCTTTTACTTACAGCCGGCATGGTTCATAGAAGAAAATGAGTTTTCTCGAAAGAAACCTTGTGCTTCCAGTTCCTAGTTGGAAGCTCACCCGGCTCTGCTCTATACCAAACGTGAAAGTCAATGTGAGCACTAGCCTCGAAGTAAGACCCTGATTATCCTGGCAAAACGGGAGGCGTGCAGCAGCTCCATGAGGCCTTCATCGCTGTTCTGCTTTAGTTTCACGGTAGTAAGCTTTCCAACATTCCTAGGGACTTTGCTTAAGCAACCGTTTCGGTACCAGAACACTGCGTAGAGACAGTAAGCTCTGGTCCTGCGTGTATGCTGCGTGTCAACCTAGAAATTGGAGACTGATGGCATAAGGCTTCTTTTCCCATTATGAAAGCTCCGTTCATGCGGCCTCGAAGCTACCTGAAAAGCATGGTTGTTGCCGGGGTTTTCCTCACTGCCGGCATGGTTCTGAGAAGAAAATGAGTTTTCTCCTGAGAAACCTTGGGTTTCCAGTTCCTTGTTGGAAGCTCACCCTGCTCTGCGCTATACCTAAAATGAAAGTCAACGTGAGCCCAAGCTTCGAAGTAAGGCCCTGATTATCCTTGCAAAACGAGAGGCGTGCAGCAGCTCCATGAGGCCTTCATCGTTGTTCTGCTTTAGTTTCAAGGTAGTAAGATTTTCAACACTCCTAGGGGCCTTGCTTCAGCACCCGTTTCAGTCAGAACACTGCGTAGAACCAGGAAGCTCTACTCCTGCGTGTATGCTGTGTGTCAACTTAGAAATTAGAGACTGATGGCACAAGGCTTGTTTTCCCATTTTGAAAGCTCCATTCATGCGGCCCCGAAGCTACCTGAAAAGCACTGTTGTTACCGTGCTTTTACTTACAGCCGGCATGGCACATAGAAGAAAATGAGTTTTCTCGGAAGAAACCTTGTGCTTCCAGTTCCTAGTTGAAAGCTCACCCTGCTCTGCTCTATACCTCAAGTGAAAGTCAACGTGAGCCCAAGCTTCGAAGTAAGGCCCTGATTATCCTTGCAAAACGAGAGGCGTGCAGCAGCTCCATGAGGCCTTCATCGTTGTTCTGCTTTAGTTTCAAGGTAGTAAGCTTTTCAACACTCCTAGGGGCCTTGCTTCAGCACCCGTTTCAGTACCAGAACACTGCGTAGAACCAGGAAGCTCTGCTCCTGCGTGTATGCTGCGTGTCAACCTAGAAATTGGAGACTGATGGCATAAGGCTTCTTTTCCCATTATGAAAGCTCCGTTCATGCGGCCTCGAAGCTACCTGAAAAGCATTGTTGTTGCCGGGGTTTTCCTCACTGCCGGCATGGTTCTGAGAAGAAAATGAGTTTTCTCCTAAGAAACCTTGGGTTTCCAGTTCCTTGTTGGAAGCTCACCCTGCTCTGCGCTATACCTAAAATGAAAGTCAACGTGAGCCCAAGCTTCGAAGTAAGGCCCTGATTATCCTTGCAAAACGAGAGGCGTGCAGCAGCTCCATGAGGCCTTCATCGTTGTTCTGCTTTAGTTTCAAGGTAGTAAGCTTTGCAACACTCCTAGGGGCCTTGCTTCAGCACCCGTTTCAGTACCAGAACACTGCGTAGAACCAGGAAGCTCTGGTCCTGCGTGTATGCTGCGTGTCAACCTAGAAATTGGAGACTGATGGCATAAAGCTTCTTTTCCCATTATGAAAGCTCCGTTCATGCGGCCTCGAAGCTACCTGAAAAGCATTGTTGTTGCCGGGGTTTTCCTCACTGCCGGCATGGTTCTGAGAAGAAAATGAGTTTTCTCCTAAGAAACCTTGGGTTTCCCGTTCCTTGTTGGAAGCTCAACCTGCTCTGCTCTATACCTAAAATGAAAGTCAACGTGAGCCCAAGCTTCGAAGTAAGGCCCTGATTATCCTTGCAAAACGAGAGGCGTGCAGCAGCTCCATGAGGCCTTCATCGTTGTTCTGCTTTAGTTTCAAGGTAGTAAGCTTTTCAACACTCCTAGGGGCCTTGCTTCAGCACCCGTTTCAGTCAGAACACTGCGTAGAACCAGGAAGCTCTGCTCCTGCGTGTATGCTGCGTGTCAACCTAGAAATTAGAGACTGATGGCACAAGGCTAGTTTTCCCATTATGAAAGCTCCGTTGATGCGGCCCCGAAGCTACCTGAAAAGCACTGTTGTTACCGTGCTTTTACTTACAGCCGGCATGGTTCATAGAAGAAAATGAGTTTTCTCGAAAGAAACCTTGTGCTTCCAGTTCCTAGTTGGAAGCTCACCCTGCTCTGCTCTATACCAAACGTGAAAGTCAATGTGAGCACTAGCCTCGAAGTAAGGCCCTGATTATCCTGGCAAAAAGGGAGGCGTGCAGCAGCTCCATGAGGCCTTCATCGCTGTTCTGCTTTAGTTTCACGGTAGTAAGCTTTCCACATTCCTAGGGACTTTGCTAAGCAACCGTTTCGGTACCAGAACACTGCGTAGAGACAGTAGCTCTGGTCCTGCGTGTATGCTGCGTGTCAACCTAGAAATTGGAGACTGATGGCATAAGGCTTCTTTTCCCATTATGAAAGCTCCGTTATGCGGCCTCAAAGCTACCTGAAAAGCATTGTTGTTGCCGGGGTTTTCCTCACTGCAGCATGGTTCTGAGAAGAAAATGAGTTTTCTCCTAAGAAACCTTGGGTTTCCATTTCCTTGTTGGAAGCTCACCCTGCTCTGCTCTATACCTAATGTGAAAGTCAACGTGAGCCAAGCTTCGAAGTAAGGCCCTGATTATCCTTGCAAAACGAGAGGCGTGCAGCAGCTCCATGAGGCCTTCATCGTTGTTCTGCTTTAGTTTCAAGGTAGTAAGCTTTGCAACACTCCTAGGGGACTTGCTTCCTCACCCGTTTCAGTACCGGAACACTGCGTAGAACCAGGAAGCTCTGCTCCTGCGTGTATGCTGCGTGTCAACCTAGAAATTAGAGACCGATGGCACAAGGCTAGTTTTCCCATTATGAAAGCTCCGTTGATGCGGCCCCGAAGCTACCTGAAAAGCACTGTTGTTACCGTGCTTTTTACTTACAGCCGGCATGGTTCATAGAAGAAAATGAGTTTTCTCGAAAGAAACCTTGTGCTTCCAGTTCCTAGTTGGAAGCTCACCCGGCTCTGCTCTATACCAAACGTGAAAGTCAATGTGAGCACTAGCCTCGAAGTAAGGCCCTGATTATCCTGGCAAAACGGGAGGCGTGCAGCAGCTCCATGAGGCCTTCATCGCTGTTCTGCTTTAGTTTCACGGTAGTAAGCTTTCCAACATTCCTAGGGACTTTGCTTAAGCAACCGTTTCGGTACCAGAACACTGCGTAGAGACAGTAAGCTCTGGTCCTGCGTGTATGCTGCGTGTCAACCTAGAAATTGGAGACTGATGGCATAAAGCTTCTTTTCCCATTATGAAAGCTCCGTTCATGCGGCCTCGAAGCTACCTGAAAAGCATTGTTGTTGCCGGGGTTTCCTCACTGCCGGCATGGTTCTGAGAAGAAAATGAGTTTTCTCCTAAGAAACCTTGGGTTTCCAGTTCCTTGTAGGAAGCTCACCCTGCTCTGCGCTATACCTAAAATGAAAGTCAACGTGAGCCAAGCTTCGAAGTAAGGCCCTGATTATCCTTGCAAACGAGGCGAGAGGCGTGCAGCAGCTCCATGAGGCCTTCATCGTTGTTCTGCTTTAGTTTCAAGGTAGTAAGCTTTTCAACACTCCTAGGGGCCTTGCTTCAGCACCCGTTTCAGTACCAGAACACTGCGTAGAACAGGAAGCTCTGGTCCTGCGTGTATGCTGCGTGTCAACCTAGAAATTGGAGACTGATGGCATAAAGCTTCTTTTCCCATTATGAAAGCTCCGTTCATGCGGCCTCGAAGCTACCTGAAAAGCATTGTTGTTGCCGGGGTTTTCCTCACTGCCGGCATGGTTCTGAGAAGAAAATGAGTTTTCTCCTAAGAAACCTTGGGTTTCCCGTTCCTTGTTGGAAGCTCAACCTGCTCTGCTCTATACCTAAAATGAAAGTCAACGTGAGCCCAAGCTTCGAAGTAAGGCCCTGATTATCCTTGCAAAACGAGAGGCGTGCAGCAGCTCCATGAGGCCTTCATCGTTGTTCTGCTTTAGTTTCAAGGTAGTAAGCTTTTCAACACTCCTAGGGGCCTTGCTTCAGCACCCGTTTCAGTCAGAACAGTGCGTAGAACCAGGAAGCTCTGCTCCTGCGTGTATGCTGCGTGTCAACCTAGAAATTGGAGACTGATGGCATAAGGCTTCTTTTCCCATTATGAAAGCTCCGTTGATGCGGCCCCGAAGCTACCTGAAAAGCACTGTTGTTACCGTGCTTTTACTTACAGCCGGCATGGTTCATAGAAGAAAATGAGTTTTCTCGAAAGAAACCTTGTGCTTCCAGTTCCTAGTTGGAAGCTCACCCGGCTCTGCTCTATACCAAACGTGAAAGTCAATGTGAGCACTAGCCTCGAAGTAAGACCCTGATTATCCTGGCAAAACGGGAGGCGTGCAGCAGCTCCATGAGGCCTTCATCGCTGTTCTGCTTTAGTTTCACGGTAGTAAGCTTTCCAACATTCCTAGGACTTTGCTTAAGCAACCGTTTCGGTACCAGAACACTGCGTAGAGACAGTAGGCTCTGGTCCTGCGTGTATGCTGCGTGTCAACCTAGAAATTGGAGACTGATGGCATAAGGCTTCTTTTCCCATTATGAAAGCTCCGTTCATGCGGCCTCGAAGCTACCTGAAAAGCATGGTTGTTGCCGGGGTTTTCCTCACTGCCGGCATGGTTCTGAGAAGAAAATGAGTTTTCTCCTGAGAAACCTTGGGTTTCCAGTTCCTTGTTGGAAGCTCACCCTGCTCTGCGCTATACCTAAAATGAAAGTCAACGTGAGCCCAAGCTTCGAAGTAAGGCCCTGATTATCCTTGCAAAACGAGAGGCGTGCAGCAGCTCCATGAGGCCTTCATCGTTGTTCTGCTTTAGTTTCAAGGTAGTAAGATTTTCAACACTCCTAGGGGCCTTGCTTCAGCACCCGTTTCAGTCAGAACACTGCGTAGAACCAGGAAGCTCTACTCCTGCGTGTATGCTGTGTGTCAACTTAGAAATTAGAGACTGATGGCACAAGGCTTGTTTTCCCATTTTGAAAGCTCCATTCATGCGGCCCCGAAGCTACCTGAAAAGCACTGTTGTTACCGTGCTTTTACTTACAGCCGGCATGGCACATAGAAGAAAATGAGTTTTCTCGGAAGAAACCTTGTGCTTCCAGTTCCTAGTTGAAAGCTCACCCTGCTCTGCTCTATACCTCAAGTGAAAGACAACGTGAGCCCAAGCTTCGAAGTAAGGCCCTGATTATCCTTGCAAAACGAGAGGCGTGCAGCAGCTCCATGAGGCCTTCATCGTTGTTCTGCTTTAGTTTCAAGGTAGTAAGCTTTTCAACACTCCTAGGGGCTTTGCTTCAGCACCCGTTTCAGTACCAGAACACTGCGTAGAACCAGGAAGCTCTGCTCCTGCGTGTATGCTGCGTGTCAACCTAGAAATTGGAGACTGATGGCATAAGGCTTCTTTTCCCATTATGAAAGCTCCGTTCATGCGGCCTCGAAGCTACCTGAAAAGGATGGTTGTTGCCGGGGTTTTCCTCACTGCCGGCATGGTTCTGAGAAGAAAATGAGTTTTCTCCTAAGAAACCTTGGGTTTCCAGTTCCTTGTTGGAAGCTCACCCTGCTCTGCTCTATACCTAATGTGAAAGTCAACGTGAGCCCAAGCTTCGAAGTAGGGCCCTGATTATCCTTGCAAAACGAGAGGTGTGCAGCAGCTCCATGAGGCCTTCATCGTTGTTCTGCTTTAGTTTCAAGGTAGTAAGCTTTGCAACACTCCTAGGGGACTTGCTTCAGCACCCGTTTCAGTACCAGAACACTGCGTAGAACCAGGAAGCTCTGCTCCTGCGTGTATGCTGCGTGTCAACCTAGAAATTAGAGACCGATGGCACAAGGCTAGTTTTCCCATTATGAAAGCTCCGTTGATGCGGCCCCGAAGCTACCTGAAAAGCACTGTTGTTACCGTGCTTTTACTTACAGCCGGCATGGTTCATAGAAGAAAATGAGTTTTCTCGAAAGAAACCTTGTGCTTCCAGTTCCTAGTTGGAAGCTCACCCGGCTCTGCTCTATACCAAACGTGAAAGTCAATGTGAGCACTAGCCTCGAAGTAAGGCCCTGATTATCCTGGCAAAACGGGAGGCGTGCAGCAGCTCCATGAGGCCTTCATCGCTGTTCTGCTTTAGTTTCACGGTAGTAAGCTTTCCAACATTCCTAGGGACTTTGCTTAAGCAACCGTTTCGGTACCAGAACACTGCGTAGAGACAGTAAGCTCTGGTCCTGCGTGTATGCTGCGTGTCAACCTAGAAATTGGAGACTGATGGCATAAAGCTTCTTTTCCCATTATGAAAGCTCCGTTCATGCGGCCTCGAAGCTACCTGAAAAGCATTGTTGTTGCCGGGGTTTTCCTCACTGCCGGCATGGTTCTGAGAAGAAAATGAGTTTTCTCCTAAGAAACCTTGGGTTTCCAGTTCCTTGTTGGAAGCTCACCCTGCTCTGCGCTATACCTAAAATGAAAGTCAACGTGAGCCCAAGCTTCGAAGTAAGGCCCTGATTATCCTTGCAAAACGAGAGGCGTGCAGCAGCTCCATGAGGCCTTCATCGTTGTTCTGCTTTAGTTTCAAGGTAGTAAGCTTTTCAACACTCCTAGGGGCCTTGCTTCAGCACCCGTTTCAGTACCAGAACACTGCGTAGAACCAGGAAGCTCTGGTCCTGCGTGTATGCTGCGTGTCAACCTAGAAATTGGAGACTGATGGCATAAAGCTTCTTTTCCCATTATGAAAGCTCCGTTCATGCGGCCTCGAAGCTACCTGAAAAGCATTGTTGTTGCCGGGGTTTTCCTCACTGCCGGCATGGTTCTGAGAAGAAAATGAGTTTTCTCCTAAGAAACCTTGGGTTTCCCGTTCCTTGTTGGAAGCTCAACCTGCTCTGCTCTATACCTAAAATGAAAGTCAACGTGAGCCCAAGCTTCGAAGTAAGGCCCTGATTATCCTTGCAAAACGAGAGGCGTGCAGCAGCTCCATGAGGCCTTCATCGTTGTTCTGCTTTAGTTTCAAGGTAGTAAGCTTTTCAACACTCCTAGGGGCCTTGCTTCAGCACCCGTTTCAGTCAGAACAGTGCGTAGAACCAGGAAGCTCTGCTCCTGCGTGTATGCTGCGTGTCAACCTAGAAATTGGAGACTGATGGCATAAGGCTTCTTTTCCCATTATGAAAGCTCCGTTGATGCGGCCCCGAAGCTACCTGAAAAGCACTGTTGTTACCGTGCTTTTACTTACAGCCGGCATGGTTCATAGAAGAAAATGAGTTTTCTCGAAAGAAACCTTGTGCTTCCAGTTCCTAGTTGGAAGCTCACCCGGCTCTGCTCTATACCAAACGTGAAAGTCAATGTGAGCACTAGCCTCGAAGTAAGACCCTGATTATCCTGGCAAAACGGGAGGCGTGCAGCAGCTCCATGAGGCCTTCATCGCTGTTCTGCTTTAGTTTCACGGTAGTAAGCTTTCCAACATTCCTAGGGACTTTGCTTAAGCAACCGTTTCGGTACCAGAACACTGCGTAGAGACAGTAAGCTCTGGTCCTGCGTGTATGCTGCGTGTCAACCTAGAAATTGGAGACTGATGGCATAAGGCTTCTTTTCCCATTATGAAAGCTCCGTTCATGCGGCCTCGAAGCTACCTGAAAAGCATGGTTGTTGCCGGGGTTTTCCTCACTGCCGGCATGGTTCTGAGAAGAAAATGAGTTTTCTCCTGAGAAACCTTGGGTTTCCAGTTCCTTGTTGGAAGCTCACCCTGCTCTGCGCTATACCTAAAATGAAAGTCAACGTGAGCCCAAGCTTCGAAGTAAGGCCCTGATTATCCTTGCAAAACGAGAGGCGTGCAGCAGCTCCATGAGGCCTTCATCGTTGTTCTGCTTTAGTTTCAAGGTAGTAAGATTTTCAACACTCCTAGGGGCCTTGCTTCAGCACCCGTTTCAGTCAGAACACTGCGTAGAACCAGGAAGCTCTACTCCTGCGTGTATGCTGTGTGTCAACTTAGAAATTAGAGACTGATGGCACAAGGCTTGTTTTCCCATTTTGAAAGCTCCATTCATGCGGCCCCGAAGCTACCTGAAAAGCACTGTTGTTACCGTGCTTTTACTTACAGCCGGCATGGCACATAGAAGAAAATGAGTTTTCTCGGAAGAAACCTTGTGCTTCCAGTTCCTAGTTGAAAGCTCACCCTGCTCTGCTCTATACCTCAAGTGAAAGTCAACGTGAGCCCAAGCTTCGAAGTAAGGCCCTGATTATCCTTGCAAAACGAGAGGCGTGCAGCAGCTCCATGAGGCCTTCATCGTTGTTCTGCTTTAGTTTCAAGGTAGTAAGCTTTTCAACACTCCTAGGGGCCTTGCTTCAGCACCCGTTTCAGTACCAGAACACTGCGTAGAACCAGGAAGCTCTGCTCCTGCGTGTATGCTGCGTGTCAACCTAGAAATTGGAGACTGATGGCATAAGGCTTCTTTTCCCATTATGAAAGCTCCGTTCATGCGGCCTCGAAGCTACCTGAAAAGCATTGTTGTTGCCGGGGTTTTCCTCACTGCCGGCATGGTTCTGAGAAGAAAATGAGTTTTCTCCTAAGAAACCTTGGGTTTCCAGTTCCTTGTTGGAAGCTCACCCTGCTCTGCGCTATACCTAAAATGAAAGTCAACGTGAGCCCAAGCTTCGAAGTAAGGCCCTGATTATCCTTGCAAAACGAGAGGCGTGCAGCAGCTCCATGAGGCCTTCATCGTTGTTCTGCTTTAGTTTCAAGGTAGTAAGCTTTGCAACACTCCTAGGGGCCTTGCTTCAGCACCCGTTTCAGTACCAGAACACTGCGTAGAACCAGGAAGCTCTGGTCCTGCGTGTATGCTGCGTGTCAACCTAGAAATTGGAGACTGATGGCATAAAGCTTCTTTTCCCATTATGAAAGCTCCGTTCATGCGGCCTCGAAGCTACCTGAAAAGCATTGTTGTTGCCGGGGTTTTCCTCACTGCCGGCATGGTTCTGAGAAGAAAATGAGTTTTCTCCTAAGAAACCTTGGGTTTCCCGTTCCTTGTTGGAAGCTCAACCTGCTCTGCTCTATACCTAAAATGAAAGTCAACGTGAGCCCAAGCTTCGAAGTAAGGCCCTGATTATCCTTGCAAAACGAGAGGCGTGCAGCAGCTCCATGAGGCCTTCATCGTTGTTCTGCTTTAGTTTCAAGGTAGTAAGCTTTTCAACACTCCTAGGGGCCTTGCTTCAGCACCCGTTTCAGTCAGAACACTGCGTAGAACCAGGAAGCTCTGCTCCTGCGTGTATGCTGCGTGTCAACCTAGAAATTAGAGACTGATGGCACAAGGCTAGTTTTCCCATTATGAAAGCTCCGTTGATGCGGCCCCGAAGCTACCTGAAAAGCACTGTTGTTACCGTGCTTTTACTTACAGCCGGCATGGTTCATAGAAGAAAATGAGTTTTCTCGAAAGAAACCTTGTGCTTCCAGTTCCTAGTTGGAAGCTCACCCTGCTCTGCTCTATACCAAACGTGAAAGTCAATGTGAGCACTAGCCTCGAAGTAAGGCCCTGATTATCCTGGCAAAACGGGAGGCGTGCAGCAGCTCCATGAGGCCTTCATCGCTGTTCTGCTTTAGTTTCACGGTAGTAAGCTTTCCAACATTCCTAGGGACTTTGCTTAAGCAACCGTTTCGGTACCAGAACACTGCGTAGAGACAGTAAGCTCTGGTCCTGCGTGTATGCTGCGTGTCAACCTAGAAATTGGAGACTGATGGCATAAGGCTTCTTTTCCCATTATGAAAGCTCCGTTTATGCGGCCTCAAAGCTACCTGAAAAGCATTGTTGTTGCCGGGGTTTTCCTCACTGCAGGCATGGTTCTGAGAAGAAAATGAGTTTTCTCCTAAGAAACCTTGGGTTTCCATTTCCTTGTTGGAAGCTCACCCTGCTCTGCTCTATACCTAATGTGAAAGTCAACGTGAGCCCAAGCTTCGAAGTAAGGCCCTGATTATCCTTGCAAAACGAGAGGCGTGCAGCAGCTCCATGAGGCCTTCATCGTTGTTCTGCTTTAGTTTCAAGGTAGTAAGCTTTGCAACACTCCTAGGGGACTTGCTTCCTCACCCGTTTCAGTACCGGAACACTGCGTAGAACCAGGAAGCTCTGCTCCTGCGTGTATGCTGCGTGTCAACCTAGAAATTAGAGACCGATGGCACAAGGCTAGTTTTCCCATTATGAAAGCTCCGTTGATGCGGCCCCGAAGCTACCTGAAAAGCACTGTTGTTACCGTGCTTTTACTTACAGCCGGCATGGTTCATAGAAGAAAATGAGTTTTCTCGAAAGAAACCTTGTGCTTCCAGTTCCTAGTTGGAAGCTCACCCTGCTCTGCTCTATACCAAACGTGAAAGTCAATGTGAGCACTAGCCTCGAAGTAAGGCCCTGATTATCCTGGCAAAACGGGAGGCGTGCAGCAGCTCCATGAGGCCTTCATCGCTGTTCTGCTTTAGTTTCACGGTAGTAAGCTTTCCAACATTCCTAGGGACTTTGCTTAAGCAACCGTTTCGGTACCAGAACACTGCGTAGAGACAGTAAGCTCTGGTCCTGCGTGTATGCTGCGTGTCAACCTAGAAATTGGAGACTGATGGCATAAAGCTTCTTTTCCCATTATGAAAGCTCCGTTCATGCGGCCTCGAAGCTACCTGAAAAGCATTGTTGTTGCCGGGGTTTTCCTCACTGCCGGCATGGTTCTGAGAAGAAAATGAGTTTTCTCCTAAGAAACCTTGGGTTTCCAGTTCCTTGTTGGAAGCTCACCCTGCTCTGCGCTATACCTAAAATGAAAGTCAACGTGAGCCCAAGCTTCGAAGTAAGGCCCTGATTATCCTTGCAAAACGAGAGGCGTGCAGCAGCTCCATGAGGCCTTCATCGTTGTTCTGCTTTAGTTTCAAGGTAGTAAGCTTTTCAACACTCCTAGGGGCCTTGCTTCAGCACCCGTTTCAGTACCAGAACACTGCGTAGAACCAGGAAGCTCTGGTCCTGCGTGTATGCTGCGTGTCAACCTAGAAATTGGAGACTGATGGCATAAAGCTTCTTTTCCCATTATGAAAGCTCCGTTCATGCGGCCTCGAAGCTACCTGAAAAGCATTGTTGTTGCCGGGGTTTTCCTCACTGCCGGCATGGTTCTGAGAAGAAAATGAGTTTTCTCCTAAGAAACCTTGGGTTTCCCGTTCCTTGTTGGAAGCTCAACCTGCTCTGCTCTATACCTAAAATGAAAGTCAACGTGAGCCCAAGCTTCGAAGTAAGGCCCTGATTATCCTTGCAAAACGAGAGGCGTGCAGCAGCTCCATGAGGCCTTCATCGTTGTTCTGCTTTAGTTTCAAGGTAGTAAGCTTTTCAACACTCCTAGGGGCCTTGCTTCAGCACCCGTTTCAGTCAGAACAGTGCGTAGAACCAGGAAGCTCTGCTCCTGCGTGTATGCTGCGTGTCAACCTAGAAATTGGAGACTGATGGCATAAGGCTTCTTTTCCCATTATGAAAGCTCCGTTGATGCGGCCCCGAAGCTACCTGAAAAGCACTGTTGTTACCGTGCTTTTACTTACAGCCGGCATGGTTCATAGAAGAAAATGAGTTTTCTCGAAAGAAACCTTGTGCTTCCAGTTCCTAGTTGGAAGCTCACCCGGCTCTGCTCTATACCAAACGTGAAAGTCAATGTGAGCACTAGCCTCGAAGTAAGACCCTGATTATCCTGGCAAAACGGGAGGCGTGCAGCAGCTCCATGAGGCCTTCATCGCTGTTCTGCTTTAGTTTCACGGTAGTAAGCTTTCCAACATTCCTAGGGACTTTGCTTAAGCAACCGTTTCGGTACCAGAACACTGCGTAGAGACAGTAGGCTCTGGTCCTGCGTGTATGCTGCGTGTCAACCTAGAAATTGGAGACTGATGGCATAAGGCTTCTTTTCCCATTATGAAAGCTCCGTTCATGCGGCCTCGAAGCTACCTGAAAAGCATGGTTGTTGCCGGGGTTTTCCTCACTGCCGGCATGGTTCTGAGAAGAAAATGAGTTTTCTCCTGAGAAACCTTGGGTTTCCAGTTCCTTGTTGGAAGCTCACCCTGCTCTGCGCTATACCTAAAATGAAAGTCAACGTGAGCCCAAGCTTCGAAGTAAGGCCCTGATTATCCTTGCAAAACGAGAGGCGTGCAGCAGCTCCATGAGGCCTTCATCGTTGTTCTGCTTTAGTTTCAAGGTAGTAAGATTTTCAACACTCCTAGGGGCCTTGCTTCAGCACCCGTTTCAGTCAGAACACTGCGTAGAACCAGGAAGCTCTACTCCTGCGTGTATGCTGTGTGTCAACTTAGAAATTAGAGACTGATGGCACAAGGCTTGTTTTCCCATTTTGAAAGCTCCATTCATGCGGCCCCGAAGCTACCTGAAAAGCACTGTTGTTACCGTGCTTTTACTTACAGCCGGCATGGCACATAGAAGAAAATGAGTTTTCTCGGAAGAAACCTTGTGCTTCCAGTTCCTAGTTGAAAGCTCACCCTGCTCTGCTCTATACCTCAAGTGAAAGACAACGTGAGCCCAAGCTTCGAAGTAAGGCCCTGATTATCCTTGCAAAACGAGAGGCGTGCAGCAGCTCCATGAGGCCTTCATCGTTGTTCTGCTTTAGTTTCAAGGTAGTAAGCTTTTCAACACTCCTAGGGGCTTTGCTTCAGCACCCGTTTCAGTACCAGAACACTGCGTAGAACCAGGAAGCTCTGCTCCTGCGTGTATGCTGCGTGTCAACCTAGAAATTGGAGACTGATGGCATAAGGCTTCTTTTCCCATTATGAAAGCTCCGTTCATGCGGCCTCGAAGCTACCTGAAAAGGATGGTTGTTGCCGGGGTTTTCCTCACTGCCGGCATGGTTCTGAGAAGAAAATGAGTTTTCTCCTAAGAAACCTTGGGTTTCCAGTTCCTTGTTGGAAGCTCACCCTGCTCTGCTCTATACCTAATGTGAAAGTCAACGTGAGCCCAAGCTTCGAAGTAGGGCCCTGATTATCCTTGCAAAACGAGAGGTGTGCAGCAGCTCCATGAGGCCTTCATCGTTGTTCTGCTTTAGTTTCAAGGTAGTAAGCTTTGCAACACTCCTAGGGGACTTGCTTCAGCACCCGTTTCAGTACCAGAACACTGCGTAGAACCAGGAAGCTCTGCTCCTGCGTGTATGCTGCGTGTCAACCTAGAAATTAGAGACCGATGGCACAAGGCTAGTTTTCCCATTATGAAAGCTCCGTTGATGCGGCCCCGAAGCTACCTGAAAAGCACTGTTGTTACCGTGCTTTTACTTACAGCCGGCATGGTTCATAGAAGAAAATGAGTTTTCTCGAAAGAAACCTTGTGCTTCCAGTTCCTAGTTGGAAGCTCACCCGGCTCTGCTCTATACCAAACGTGAAAGTCAATGTGAGCACTAGCCTCGAAGTAAGGCCCTGATTATCCTGGCAAAACGGGAGGCGTGCAGCAGCTCCATGAGGCCTTCATCGCTGTTCTGCTTTAGTTTCACGGTAGTAAGCTTTCCAACATTCCTAGGGACTTTGCTTAAGCAACCGTTTCGGTACCAGAACACTGCGTAGAGACAGTAAGCTCTGGTCCTGCGTGTATGCTGCGTGTCAACCTCGAAATTGGAGACTGATGGCATAAGGCTTCTTTTCCCATTATGAAAGCTCCGTTCATGCGGCCTCGAAGCTACCTGAAAAGCATGGTTGTTGCCGGGGTTTTCCTCACTGCCGGCATGGTTCTGAGAAGAAAATGAGTTTTCTCCTAAGTAACATTGGGTTTCCAGTTCCTTGTTGGAAGCTCACCCTGCTCTGCTCTATACCTAATGTGAAAGTCAACGTGAGCCCAAGCTTCGAAGTAAGGCCCTGATTATCCTTGCAAAACGAGAGGCGTGCAGCAGCTCCATGAGGCCTTCATCGTTGTTCTGCTTTAGTTTCAAGGTAGTAAGCTTTGCAACACTCCTAGGGGACTTGCTTCAGCACCCGTTTCAGTACCAGAACACTGCGTAGAACCAGGAAGCTCTGCTCCTGCGTGTATGCTGCGTGTCAACCTAGAAATTAGAGACCGATGGCACAAGGCTAGTTTTCCCATTATGAAAGCTCCGTTGATGCGGCCCCGAAGCTACCTGAAAAGCACTGTTGTTACCGTGCTTTTACTTACAGCCGGCATGGTTCATAGAAGAAAATGAGATTTCTCGAAAGAAACCTTCTGCTTCCAGTTCCTAGTTGGAAGCTCACCCTGCTCTGCTCTATACCAAACGTGAAAGTCAATGTGAGCACTAGCCTCGAAGTAAGGCCCTGATTATCCTGGCAAAACGGGAGGCGTGCAGCAGCTCCATGAGGCCTTCATCGCTGTTCTGCTTTAGTTTCACGGTAGTAAGCTTTCCAAGACTCCTAGGGACTTTGCTTAAGCAACCGTTTCGGTACCAGAACACTGCGTAGAGACAGTAAGCTCTGGTCCTGCGTGTATGCTGCGTGTCAACCTAGAAATTGGAGACTGATGGCATAAGGCTTCTTTTCCCATTATGAAAGCTCCGTTCATGCGGCCTCGAAGCTACCTGAAAAGCATTGTTGTTGCCGGGGTTTTCCTCACTGCCGGCATGGTTCTGAGAAGAAAATGAGTTTTCTCCTAAGAAACCTTGGGTTTCCAGTTCCTTGTTGGAAGCTCACCCTGCTCTGCTCTATACCTAATGTGAAAGTCAACGTGAGCCCAAGCTTCGAAGTAAGGCCCTGATTATCCTTGCAAAACGAGAGGCGTGCAGCAGCTCCATGAGGCCTTCATCGTTGTTCTGCTTTAGTTTCAAGGTAGTAAGCTTTGCAACACTCCTAGGGGACTTGCTTCAGCACCCGTTTCAGTACCAGAACACTGCGTAGAACCAGGAAGCTCTGCTCCTGCGTGTATGCTGCGTGTCAACCTAGAAATTAGAGACTGATGGCACAAGGCTAGTTTTCCCATTATGAAAGCTCCGTTGATGCGGCCCCGAAGCTACCTGAAAAGCACTGTTGTTACCGTGTTTTTACTTACAGCCGGCATGGTTCATAGAAGAAAATGAGTTTTCTCGAAAGAAACCTTGTGCTTCCAGTTCCTAGTTGGAAGCTCACCCGGCTCTGCTCTATACCAAACGTGAAAGTCAATGTGAGCACTAGCCTCGAAGTAAGGCCCTGATTATCCTGGCAAAACGGGAGGCGTGCAGCAGCTCCATGAGGCCTTCATCGCTGTTCTGCTTTAGTTTCACGGTAGTAAGCTTTCCAACATTCCTAGGGACTTTGCTTAAGCAACCGTTTCGGTACCAGAACACTGCGTAGAGACAGTAAGCTCTGGTCCTGCGTGTATGCTGCGTGTCAACCTCGAAATTGGAGACTGATGGCATAAAGCTTCTTTTCCCATTATGAAAGCTCCGTTCATGCGGCCTCGAAGCTACCTGAAAAGCATGGTTGTTGCCGGGGTTTTCCTCACTGCCGGCATGGTTCTGAGAAGAAAATGAGTTTTCTCCTAAATAACATTGGGTTTCCAGTTCCTTGTTGGAAGCTCACCCTGCTCTGCTCTATACCTAATGTGAAAGTCAACGTGAGCCCAAGCTTCGAAGTAAGGCCATGATTATCCTTGCAAAACGAGAGGCGTGCAGCAGCTCCATGAGGCCTTCATCGTTGTTCTGCTTTAGTTTCAAGGTAGTAAGCTTTGCAACACTCCTAGGGGACTTGCTTCAGCACCCGTTTCAGTACCAGAACACTGCGTAGAACCAGGAAGCTCTGCTCCTGCGTGTATGCTGCGTGTCAACCTAGAAATTAGAGACCGATGGCACAAGGCTAGTTTTCCCATTATGAAAGCTCCGTTGATGCGGCCCCGAAGCTACCTGAAAAGCACTGTTGTTACCGTGCTTTTACTTACAGCCGGCATGGTTCATAGAAGAAAATGAGTTTTCTCGAAAGAAACCTTGTGCTTCCAGTTCCTAGTTGGAAGCTCACCCTGCTCTGCTCTATACCAAACGTGAAAGTCAATGTGAGCACTAGCCTCGAAGTAAGGCCCTGATTATCCTGGCAAAACGGGAGGCGTGCAGCAGCTCCATGAGGCCTTCATCGCTGTTCTGCTTTAGTTTCACGGTAGTAAGCTTTCCAAGACTCCTAGGGACTTTGCTTAAGCAACCGTTTCGGTACCAGAACACTGCGTAGAGACAGTAAGCTCTGGTCCTGCGTGTATGCTGCGTGTCAACCTAGAAATTGGAGACTGATGGCATAAGGCTTCTTTTCCCATTATGAAAGCTCCGTTCATGCGGCCTCGAAGCTACCTGAAAAGCATTGTTGTTGCCGGGGTTTTCCTCACTGCCGGCATGGTTCTGAGAAGAAAATGAGTTTTCTCCTAAGAAACCTTGGGTTTCCAGTTCCTTGTTGGAAGCTCACCCTGCTCTGCGCTATACCTAAAATGAAAGTAAACGTGAGCCCAAGCTTCGAAGTAAGGCCCTGATTATCCTTGCAAAACGAGAGGCGTGCAGCAGCTCCATGAGGCCTTCATCGTTGTTCTGCTTTAGTTTCAAGGTAGTAAGCTTTTCAACACTCCTAGGGGCCTTGCTTCAGCACCCGTTTCAGTCAGAACACTGCGTAGAACCAGGAAGCTCTGCTCCTGCGTGTATGCTGCGTGTCAACCTAGAAATTAGAGACCGATGGCACAAGGCTAGTTTTCCCATTATGAAAGCTCCATTCATGCGGCCCCGAAGCTACCTGAAAAGCACTGTTGTTACCGTGCTTTTACTTACAGCCGGCATGGTTCATAGAAGAAAATGAGTTTTCTCGAAAGAAACCTTGTGCTTCCAGTTCCTAGTTGGAAGCTCACCCGGCTCTGCTCTATACCAAACGTGAAAGTCAATGTGAGCACTAGCCTCGAAGTAAGGCCCTGATTATCCTGGCAAAACGGGAGGCGTGCAGCAGCTCCATGAGGCCTTCATCGCTGTTCTGCTTTAGTTTCACGGTAGTAAGCTTTCCAACATTCCTAGGGACTTTGCTTAAGCAACCGTTTCGGTACCAGAACACTGCGTAGAGACAGTAAGCTCTGGTCCTGCGTGTATGCTGCGTGTCAACCTAGAAATTGGAGACTGATGGCATAAGGCTTCTTTTCCCATTATGAAAGCTCCGTTCATGCGGCCTCGAAGCTACCTGAAAAGCATGGTTGTTGCCGGGGTTTTCCTCACTGCCGGCATGGTTCTGAGAAGAAAATGAGTTTTCTCCTAAGTAACATTGGGTTTCCAGTTCCTTGTTGGAAGCTCACCGTGCTCTGCTCTATACCTAATGTGAAAGTCAACGTGAGCCCAAGCTTCGAAGTAAGGCGCTGATTATCCTTGCAAAACGAGAGGCGTGCAGCAGCTCCATGAGGCCTTCATCGTTGTTCTGCTTTAGTTTCAAGGTAGTAAGCTTTTCAACACTCCTAGGGGCCTTGCTTCAGCACCCGTTTCAGTCAGAACACTGCGTAGAACCAGGAAGCTCTGCTCCTGCGTGTATGCTGCGTGTCAACCTAGAAATTAGAGACTGATGGCACAAGGCTTGTTTTCCCATTTTGAAAGCTCCATTCATGCGGCCCCGAAGCTACCTGAAAAGCACTGTTGTTACCGTGCTTTTACTTACAGCCGGCATGGCACATAGAAGAAAATGAGTTTTCTCGGAAGAAACCTTCTGCTTCCAGTTCCTAGTTGAAAGCTCACCCTGCTCTGCTCTATACCTCAAGTGAAAGTCAACGTGAGCCCAAGCTTCGAAGTAAGGCCCTGATTATCCTTGCAAAACGAGAGGCGTGCAGCAGCTCCATGAGGCCTTCATCGTTGTTCTGCTTTAGTTTCAAGGTAGTAAGCTTTTCAACACTCCTAGGGGCCTTGCTTCAGCACCCGTTTCAGTACCAGAACACTGCGTAGAACCAGGAAGCTCTGGTCCTGCGTGTATGCTGCGTGTCAACCTAGAAATTGGAGACTGATGGCATAAGGCTTCTTTTCCCATTATGAAAGCTCCGTTCATGCGGCCTCGAAGCTACCTGAAAAGGATGGTTGTTGCCGGGGTTTTCCTCACTGCCGGCATGGTTCTGAGAAGAAAATGAGTTTTCTCCTAAGAAACCTTGGGTTTCCAGTTCCTTGTTGGAAGCTCACCCTGCTCTGCTCTATACCTAATGTGAAAGTCAACGTGAGCCCAAGCTTCGAAGTAGGGCCCTGATTATCCTTGCAAAACGAGAGGCGTGCAGCAGCTCCATGAGGCCTTCATCGTTGTTCTGCTTTAGTTTCAAGGTAGTAAGCTTTGCAACACTCCTAGGGGACTTGCTTCAGCACCCGTTTCGGTACCAGAACACTGCGTAGAGACAGTAAGCTCTGGTCCTGCGTGTATGCTGCGTGTCAACCTAGAAATTGGAGACTGATGGCATAAGGCTTCTTTTCCCATTATGAAAGCTCCGTTCATGCGGCCTCGAAGCTACCTGAAAAGCATTGTTGTTGCCGGGGTTTTCCTCACTGCCGGCATGGTTCTGAGAAGAAAATGAGTTTTCTCCTAAGAAACCTTGGGTTTCCAGTTCCTTGTTGGAAGCTCACCCTGCTCTGCGCTATACCTAAAATGAAAGTCAACGTGAGCCCAAGCTTCGAAGTAAGGCCCTGATTATCCTTGCAAAACGAGAGGCGTGCAGCAGCTCCATGAGGCCTTCATCGTTGTTCTGCTTTAGTTTCAAGGTAGTAAGCTTTTCAACACTCCTAGGGGCCTTGCTTCAGCACCCGTTTCAGTACCAGAACACTGCGTAGAACCAGGAAGCTCTGGTCCTGCGTGTATGCTGCGTGTCAACCTAGAAATTGGAGACTGATGGCATAAAGCTTCTTTTCCCATTATGAAAGCTCCGTTCATGCGGCCTCGAAGCTACCTGAAAAGCATTGTTGTTGCCGGGGTTTTCCTCACTGCCGGCATGGTTCTGAGAAGAAAATGAGTTTTCTCCTAAGAAACCTTGGGTTTCCCGTTCCTTGTTGGAAGCTCAACCTGCTCTGCTCTATACCTAAAATGAAAGTCAACGTGAGCCCAAGCTTCGAAGTAAGGCCCTGATTATCCTTGCAAAACGAGAGGCGTGCAGCAGCTCCATGAGGCCTTCATCGTTGTTCTGCTTTAGTTTCAAGGTAGTAAGCTTTTCAACACTCCTAGGGGCCTTGCTTCAGCACCCGTTTCAGTCAGAACAGTGCGTAGAACCAGGAAGCTCTGCTCCTGCGTGTATGCTGCGTGTCAACCTAGAAATTGGAGACTGATGGCATAAGGCTTCTTTTCCCATTATGAAAGCTCCGTTGATGCGGCCCCGAAGCTACCTGAAAAGCACTGTTGTTACCGTGCTTTTACTTACAGCCGGCATGGTTCATAGAAGAAAATGAGTTTTCTCGAAAGAAACCTTGTGCTTCCAGTTCCTAGTTGGAAGCTCACCCGGCTCTGCTCTATACCAAACGTGAAAGTCAATGTGAGCACTAGCCTCGAAGTAAGACCCTGATTATCCTGGCAAAACGGGAGGCGTGCAGCAGCTCCATGAGGCCTTCATCGCTGTTCTGCTTTAGTTTCACGGTAGTAAGCTTTCCAACATTCCTAGGGACTTTGCTTAAGCAACCGTTTCGGTACCAGAACACTGCGTAGAGACAGTAAGCTCTGGTCCTGCGTGTATGCTGCGTGTCAACCTAGAAATTGGAGACTGATGGCATAAGGCTTCTTTTCCCATTATGAAAGCTCCGTTCATGCGGCCTCGAAGCTACCTGAAAAGCATGGTTGTTGCCGGGGTTTTCCTCACTGCCGGCATGGTTCTGAGAAGAAAATGAGTTTTCTCCTGAGAAACCTTGGGTTTCCAGTTCCTTGTTGGAAGCTCACCCTGCTCTGCGCTATACCTAAAATGAAAGTCAACGTGAGCCCAAGCTTCGAAGTAAGGCCCTGATTATCCTTGCAAAACGAGAGGCGTGCAGCAGCTCCATGAGGCCTTCATCGTTGTTCTGCTTTAGTTTCAAGGTAGTAAGATTTTCAACACTCCTAGGGGCCTTGCTTCAGCACCCGTTTCAGTCAGAACACTGCGTAGAACCAGGAAGCTCTACTCCTGCGTGTATGCTGTGTGTCAACTTAGAAATTAGAGACTGATGGCACAAGGCTTGTTTTCCCATTTTGAAAGCTCCATTCATGCGGCCCCGAAGCTACCTGAAAAGCACTGTTGTTACCGTGCTTTTACTTACAGCCGGCATGGCACATAGAAGAAAATGAGTTTTCTCGGAAGAAACCTTGTGCTTCCAGTTCCTAGTTGAAAGCTCACCCTGCTCTGCTCTATACCTCAAGTGAAAGTCAACGTGAGCCCAAGCTTCGAAGTAAGGCCCTGATTATCCTTGCAAAACGAGAGGCGTGCAGCAGCTCCATGAGGCCTTCATCGTTGTTCTGCTTTAGTTTCAAGGTAGTAAGCTTTTCAACACTCCTAGGGGCCTTGCTTCAGCACCCGTTTCAGTACCAGAACACTGCGTAGAACCAGGAAGCTCTGCTCCTGCGTGTATGCTGCGTGTCAACCTAGAAATTGGAGACTGATGGCATAAGGCTTCTTTTCCCATTATGAAAGCTCCGTTCATGCGGCCTCGAAGCTACCTGAAAAGCATTGTTGTTGCCGGGGTTTTCCTCACTGCCGGCATGGTTCTGAGAAGAAAATGAGTTTTCTCCTAAGAAACCTTGGGTTTCCAGTTCCTTGTTGGAAGCTCACCCTGCTCTGCGCTATACCTAAAATGAAAGTCAACGTGAGCCCAAGCTTCGAAGTAAGGCCCTGATTATCCTTGCAAAACGAGAGGCGTGCAGCAGCTCCATGAGGCCTTCATCGTTGTTCTGCTTTAGTTTCAAGGTAGTAAGCTTTGCAACACTCCTAGGGGCCTTGCTTCAGCACCCGTTTCAGTACCAGAACACTGCGTAGAACCAGGAAGCTCTGGTCCTGCGTGTATGCTGCGTGTCAACCTAGAAATTGGAGACTGATGGCATAAAGCTTCTTTTCCCATTATGAAAGCTCCGTTCATGCGGCCTCGAAGCTACCTGAAAAGCATTGTTGTTGCCGGGGTTTTCCTCACTGCCGGCATGGTTCTGAGAAGAAAATGAGTTTTCTCCTAAGAAACCTTGGGTTTCCCGTTCCTTGTTGGAAGCTCAACCTGCTCTGCTCTATACCTAAAATGAAAGTCAACGTGAGCCCAAGCTTCGAAGTAAGGCCCTGATTATCCTTGCAAAACGAGAGGCGTGCAGCAGCTCCATGAGGCCTTCATCGTTGTTCTGCTTTAGTTTCAAGGTAGTAAGCTTTTCAACACTCCTAGGGGCCTTGCTTCAGCACCCGTTTCAGTCAGAACACTGCGTAGAACCAGGAAGCTCTGCTCCTGCGTGTATGCTGCGTGTCAACCTAGAAATTAGAGACTGATGGCACAAGGCTAGTTTTCCCATTATGAAAGCTCCGTTGATGCGGCCCCGAAGCTACCTGAAAAGCACTGTTGTTACCGTGCTTTTACTTACAGCCGGCATGGTTCATAGAAGAAAATGAGTTTTCTCGAAAGAAACCTTGTGCTTCCAGTTCCTAGTTGGAAGCTCACCCTGCTCTGCTCTATACCAAACGTGAAAGTCAATGTGAGCACTAGCCTCGAAGTAAGGCCCTGATTATCCTGGCAAAACGGGAGGCGTGCAGCAGCTCCATGAGGCCTTCATCGCTGTTCTGCTTTAGTTTCACGGTAGTAAGCTTTCCAACATTCCTAGGGACTTTGCTTAAGCAACCGTTTCGGTACCAGAACACTGCGTAGAGACAGTAAGCTCTGGTCCTGCGTGTATGCTGCGTGTCAACCTAGAAATTGGAGACTGATGGCATAAGGCTTCTTTTCCCATTATGAAAGCTCCGTTTATGCGGCCTCAAAGCTACCTGAAAAGCATTGTTGTTGCCGGGGTTTTCCTCACTGCAGGCATGGTTCTGAGAAGAAAATGAGTTTTCTCCTAAGAAACCTTGGGTTTCCATTTCCTTGTTGGAAGCTCACCCTGCTCTGCTCTATACCTAATGTGAAAGTCAACGTGAGCCCAAGCTTCGAAGTAAGGCCCTGATTATCCTTGCAAAACGAGAGGCGTGCAGCAGCTCCATGAGGCCTTCATCGTTGTTCTGCTTTAGTTTCAAGGTAGTAAGCTTTGCAACACTCCTAGGGGACTTGCTTCCTCACCCGTTTCAGTACCGGAACACTGCGTAGAACCAGGAAGCTCTGCTCCTGCGTGTATGCTGCGTGTCAACCTAGAAATTAGAGACCGATGGCACAAGGCTAGTTTTCCCATTATGAAAGCTCCGTTGATGCGGCCCCGAAGCTACCTGAAAAGCACTGTTGTTACCGTGCTTTTACTTACAGCCGGCATGGTTCATAGAAGAAAATGAGTTTTCTCGAAAGAAACCTTGTGCTTCCAGTTCCTAGTTGGAAGCTCACCCTGCTCTGCTCTATACCAAACGTGAAAGTCAATGTGAGCACTAGCCTCGAAGTAAGGCCCTGATTATCCTGGCAAAACGGGAGGCGTGCAGCAGCTCCATGAGGCCTTCATCGCTGTTCTGCTTTAGTTTCACGGTAGTAAGCTTTCCAACATTCCTAGGGACTTTGCTTAAGCAACCGTTTCGGTACCAGAACACTGCGTAGAGACAGTAAGCTCTGGTCCTGCGTGTATGCTGCGTGTCAACCTAGAAATTGGAGACTGATGGCATAAAGCTTCTTTTCCCATTATGAAAGCTCCGTTCATGCGGCCTCGAAGCTACCTGAAAAGCATTGTTGTTGCCGGGGTTTTCCTCACTGCCGGCATGGTTCTGAGAAGAAAATGAGTTTTCTCCTAAGAAACCTTGGGTTTCCAGTTCCTTGTTGGAAGCTCACCCTGCTCTGCGCTATACCTAAAATGAAAGTCAACGTGAGCCCAAGCTTCGAAGTAAGGCCCTGATTATCCTTGCAAAACGAGAGGCGTGCAGCAGCTCCATGAGGCCTTCATCGTTGTTCTGCTTTAGTTTCAAGGTAGTAAGCTTTTCAACACTCCTAGGGGCCTTGCTTCAGCACCCGTTTCAGTACCAGAACACTGCGTAGAACCAGGAAGCTCTGGTCCTGCGTGTATGCTGCGTGTCAACCTAGAAATTGGAGACTGATGGCATAAAGCTTCTTTTCCCATTATGAAAGCTCCGTTCATGCGGCCTCGAAGCTACCTGAAAAGCATTGTTGTTGCCGGGGTTTTCCTCACTGCCGGCATGGTTCTGAGAAGAAAATGAGTTTTCTCCTAAGAAACCTTGGGTTTCCCGTTCCTTGTTGGAAGCTCAACCTGCTCTGCTCTATACCTAAAATGAAAGTCAACGTGAGCCCAAGCTTCGAAGTAAGGCCCTGATTATCCTTGCAAAACGAGAGGCGTGCAGCAGCTCCATGAGGCCTTCATCGTTGTTCTGCTTTAGTTTCAAGGTAGTAAGCTTTTCAACACTCCTAGGGGCCTTGCTTCAGCACCCGTTTCAGTCAGAACAGTGCGTAGAACCAGGAAGCTCTGCTCCTGCGTGTATGCTGCGTGTCAACCTAGAAATTGGAGACTGATGGCATAAGGCTTCTTTTCCCATTATGAAAGCTCCGTTGATGCGGCCCCGAAGCTACCTGAAAAGCACTGTTGTTACCGTGCTTTTACTTACAGCCGGCATGGTTCATAGAAGAAAATGAGTTTTCTCGAAAGAAACCTTGTGCTTCCAGTTCCTAGTTGGAAGCTCACCCGGCTCTGCTCTATACCAAACGTGAAAGTCAATGTGAGCACTAGCCTCGAAGTAAGACCCTGATTATCCTGGCAAAACGGGAGGCGTGCAGCAGCTCCATGAGGCCTTCATCGCTGTTCTGCTTTAGTTTCACGGTAGTAAGCTTTCCAACATTCCTAGGGACTTTGCTTAAGCAACCGTTTCGGTACCAGAACACTGCGTAGAGACAGTAGGCTCTGGTCCTGCGTGTATGCTGCGTGTCAACCTAGAAATTGGAGACTGATGGCATAAGGCTTCTTTTCCCATTATGAAAGCTCCGTTCATGCGGCCTCGAAGCTACCTGAAAAGCATGGTTGTTGCCGGGGTTTTCCTCACTGCCGGCATGGTTCTGAGAAGAAAATGAGTTTTCTCCTGAGAAACCTTGGGTTTCCAGTTCCTTGTTGGAAGCTCACCCTGCTCTGCGCTATACCTAAAATGAAAGTCAACGTGAGCCCAAGCTTCGAAGTAAGGCCCTGATTATCCTTGCAAAACGAGAGGCGTGCAGCAGCTCCATGAGGCCTTCATCGTTGTTCTGCTTTAGTTTCAAGGTAGTAAGATTTTCAACACTCCTAGGGGCCTTGCTTCAGCACCCGTTTCAGTCAGAACACTGCGTAGAACCAGGAAGCTCTACTCCTGCGTGTATGCTGTGTGTCAACTTAGAAATTAGAGACTGATGGCACAAGGCTTGTTTTCCCATTTTGAAAGCTCCATTCATGCGGCCCCGAAGCTACCTGAAAAGCACTGTTGTTACCGTGCTTTTACTTACAGCCGGCATGGCACATAGAAGAAAATGAGTTTTCTCGGAAGAAACCTTGTGCTTCCAGTTCCTAGTTGAAAGCTCACCCTGCTCTGCTCTATACCTCAAGTGAAAGACAACGTGAGCCCAAGCTTCGAAGTAAGGCCCTGATTATCCTTGCAAAACGAGAGGCGTGCAGCAGCTCCATGAGGCCTTCATCGTTGTTCTGCTTTAGTTTCAAGGTAGTAAGCTTTTCAACACTCCTAGGGGCTTTGCTTCAGCACCCGTTTCAGTACCAGAACACTGCGTAGAACCAGGAAGCTCTGCTCCTGCGTGTATGCTGCGTGTCAACCTAGAAATTGGAGACTGATGGCATAAGGCTTCTTTTCCCATTATGAAAGCTCCGTTCATGCGGCCTCGAAGCTACCTGAAAAGGATGGTTGTTGCCGGGGTTTTCCTCACTGCCGGCATGGTTCTGAGAAGAAAATGAGTTTTCTCCTAAGAAACCTTGGGTTTCCAGTTCCTTGTTGGAAGCTCACCCTGCTCTGCTCTATACCTAATGTGAAAGTCAACGTGAGCCCAAGCTTCGAAGTAGGGCCCTGATTATCCTTGCAAAACGAGAGGTGTGCAGCAGCTCCATGAGGCCTTCATCGTTGTTCTGCTTTAGTTTCAAGGTAGTAAGCTTTGCAACACTCCTAGGGGACTTGCTTCAGCACCCGTTTCAGTACCAGAACACTGCGTAGAACCAGGAAGCTCTGCTCCTGCGTGTATGCTGCGTGTCAACCTAGAAATTAGAGACCGATGGCACAAGGCTAGTTTTCCCATTATGAAAGCTCCGTTGATGCGGCCCCGAAGCTACCTGAAAAGCACTGTTGTTACCGTGCTTTTACTTACAGCCGGCATGGTTCATAGAAGAAAATGAGTTTTCTCGAAAGAAACCTTGTGCTTCCAGTTCCTAGTTGGAAGCTCACCCGGCTCTGCTCTATACCAAACGTGAAAGTCAATGTGAGCACTAGCCTCGAAGTAAGGCCCTGATTATCCTGGCAAAACGGGAGGCGTGCAGCAGCTCCATGAGGCCTTCATCGCTGTTCTGCTTTAGTTTCACGGTAGTAAGCTTTCCAACATTCCTAGGGACTTTGCTTAAGCAACCGTTTCGGTACCAGAACACTGCGTAGAGACAGTAAGCTCTGGTCCTGCGTGTATGCTGCGTGTCAACCTCGAAATTGGAGACTGATGGCATAAGGCTTCTTTTCCCATTATGAAAGCTCCGTTCATGCGGCCTCGAAGCTACCTGAAAAGCATGGTTGTTGCCGGGGTTTTCCTCACTGCCGGCATGGTTCTGAGAAGAAAATGAGTTTTCTCCTAAGTAACATTGGGTTTCCAGTTCCTTGTTGGAAGCTCACCCTGCTCTGCTCTATACCTAATGTGAAAGTCAACGTGAGCCCAAGCTTCGAAGTAAGGCCCTGATTATCCTTGCAAAACGAGAGGCGTGCAGCAGCTCCATGAGGCCTTCATCGTTGTTCTGCTTTAGTTTCAAGGTAGTAAGCTTTGCAACACTCCTAGGGGACTTGCTTCAGCACCCGTTTCAGTACCAGAACACTGCGTAGAACCAGGAAGCTCTGCTCCTGCGTGTATGCTGCGTGTCAACCTAGAAATTAGAGACCGATGGCACAAGGCTAGTTTTCCCATTATGAAAGCTCCGTTGATGCGGCCCCGAAGCTACCTGAAAAGCACTGTTGTTACCGTGCTTTTACTTACAGCCGGCATGGTTCATAGAAGAAAATGAGATTTCTCGAAAGAAACCTTCTGCTTCCAGTTCCTAGTTGGAAGCTCACCCTGCTCTGCTCTATACCAAACGTGAAAGTCAATGTGAGCACTAGCCTCGAAGTAAGGCCCTGATTATCCTGGCAAAACGGGAGGCGTGCAGCAGCTCCATGAGGCCTTCATCGCTGTTCTGCTTTAGTTTCACGGTAGTAAGCTTTCCAAGACTCCTAGGGACTTTGCTTAAGCAACCGTTTCGGTACCAGAACACTGCGTAGAGACAGTAAGCTCTGGTCCTGCGTGTATGCTGCGTGTCAACCTAGAAATTGGAGACTGATGGCATAAGGCTTCTTTTCCCATTATGAAAGCTCCGTTCATGCGGCCTCGAAGCTACCTGAAAAGCATTGTTGTTGCCGGGGTTTTCCTCACTGCCGGCATGGTTCTGAGAAGAAAATGAGTTTTCTCCTAAGAAACCTTGGGTTTCCAGTTCCTTGTTGGAAGCTCACCCTGCTCTGCTCTATACCTAATGTGAAAGTCAACGTGAGCCCAAGCTTCGAAGTAAGGCCCTGATTATCCTTGCAAAACGAGAGGCGTGCAGCAGCTCCATGAGGCCTTCATCGTTGTTCTGCTTTAGTTTCAAGGTAGTAAGCTTTGCAACACTCCTAGGGGACTTGCTTCAGCACCCGTTTCAGTACCAGAACACTGCGTAGAACCAGGAAGCTCTGCTCCTGCGTGTATGCTGCGTGTCAACCTAGAAATTAGAGACTGATGGCACAAGGCTAGTTTTCCCATTATGAAAGCTCCGTTGATGCGGCCCCGAAGCTACCTGAAAAGCACTGTTGTTACCGTGTTTTTACTTACAGCCGGCATGGTTCATAGAAGAAAATGAGTTTTCTCGAAAGAAACCTTGTGCTTCCAGTTCCTAGTTGGAAGCTCACCCGGCTCTGCTCTATACCAAACGTGAAAGTCAATGTGAGCACTAGCCTCGAAGTAAGGCCCTGATTATCCTGGCAAAACGGGAGGCGTGCAGCAGCTCCATGAGGCCTTCATCGCTGTTCTGCTTTAGTTTCACGGTAGTAAGCTTTCCAACATTCCTAGGGACTTTGCTTAAGCAACCGTTTCGGTACCAGAACACTGCGTAGAGACAGTAAGCTCTGGTCCTGCGTGTATGCTGCGTGTCAACCTCGAAATTGGAGACTGATGGCATAAAGCTTCTTTTCCCATTATGAAAGCTCCGTTCATGCGGCCTCGAAGCTACCTGAAAAGCATGGTTGTTGCCGGGGTTTTCCTCACTGCCGGCATGGTTCTGAGAAGAAAATGAGTTTTCTCCTAAATAACATTGGGTTTCCAGTTCCTTGTTGGAAGCTCACCCTGCTCTGCTCTATACCTAATGTGAAAGTCAACGTGAGCCCAAGCTTCGAAGTAAGGCCATGATTATCCTTGCAAAACGAGAGGCGTGCAGCAGCTCCATGAGGCCTTCATCGTTGTTCTGCTTTAGTTTCAAGGTAGTAAGCTTTGCAACACTCCTAGGGGACTTGCTTCAGCACCCGTTTCAGTACCAGAACACTGCGTAGAACCAGGAAGCTCTGCTCCTGCGTGTATGCTGCGTGTCAACCTAGAAATTAGAGACCGATGGCACAAGGCTAGTTTTCCCATTATGAAAGCTCCGTTGATGCGGCCCCGAAGCTACCTGAAAAGCACTGTTGTTACCGTGCTTTTACTTACAGCCGGCATGGTTCATAGAAGAAAATGAGTTTTCTCGAAAGAAACCTTGTGCTTCCAGTTCCTAGTTGGAAGCTCACCCTGCTCTGCTCTATACCAAACGTGAAAGTCAATGTGAGCACTAGCCTCGAAGTAAGGCCCTGATTATCCTGGCAAAACGGGAGGCGTGCAGCAGCTCCATGAGGCCTTCATCGCTGTTCTGCTTTAGTTTCACGGTAGTAAGCTTTCCAAGACTCCTAGGGACTTTGCTTAAGCAACCGTTTCGGTACCAGAACACTGCGTAGAGACAGTAAGCTCTGGTCCTGCGTGTATGCTGCGTGTCAACCTAGAAATTGGAGACTGATGGCATAAGGCTTCTTTTCCCATTATGAAAGCTCCGTTCATGCGGCCTCGAAGCTACCTGAAAAGCATTGTTGTTGCCGGGGTTTTCCTCACTGCCGGCATGGTTCTGAGAAGAAAATGAGTTTTCTCCTAAGAAACCTTGGGTTTCCAGTTCCTTGTTGGAAGCTCACCCTGCTCTGCGCTATACCTAAAATGAAAGTAAACGTGAGCCCAAGCTTCGAAGTAAGGCCCTGATTATCCTTGCAAAACGAGAGGCGTGCAGCAGCTCCATGAGGCCTTCATCGTTGTTCTGCTTTAGTTTCAAGGTAGTAAGCTTTTCAACACTCCTAGGGGCCTTGCTTCAGCACCCGTTTCAGTCAGAACACTGCGTAGAACCAGGAAGCTCTGCTCCTGCGTGTATGCTGCGTGTCAACCTAGAAATTAGAGACCGATGGCACAAGGCTAGTTTTCCCATTATGAAAGCTCCATTCATGCGGCCCCGAAGCTACCTGAAAAGCACTGTTGTTACCGTGCTTTTACTTACAGCCGGCATGGTTCATAGAAGAAAATGAGTTTTCTCGAAAGAAACCTTGTGCTTCCAGTTCCTAGTTGGAAGCTCACCCGGCTCTGCTCTATACCAAACGTGAAAGTCAATGTGAGCACTAGCCTCGAAGTAAGGCCCTGATTATCCTGGCAAAACGGGAGGCGTGCAGCAGCTCCATGAGGCCTTCATCGCTGTTCTGCTTTAGTTTCACGGTAGTAAGCTTTCCAACATTCCTAGGGACTTTGCTTAAGCAACCGTTTCGGTACCAGAACACTGCGTAGAGACAGTAAGCTCTGGTCCTGCGTGTATGCTGCGTGTCAACCTAGAAATTGGAGACTGATGGCATAAGGCTTCTTTTCCCATTATGAAAGCTCCGTTCATGCGGCCTCGAAGCTACCTGAAAAGCATGGTTGTTGCCGGGGTTTTCCTCACTGCCGGCATGGTTCTGAGAAGAAAATGAGTTTTCTCCTAAGTAACATTGGGTTTCCAGTTCCTTGTTGGAAGCTCACCGTGCTCTGCTCTATACCTAATGTGAAAGTCAACGTGAGCCCAAGCTTCGAAGTAAGGCGCTGATTATCCTTGCAAAACGAGAGGCGTGCAGCAGCTCCATGAGGCCTTCATCGTTGTTCTGCTTTAGTTTCAAGGTAGTAAGCTTTTCAACACTCCTAGGGGCCTTGCTTCAGCACCCGTTTCAGTCAGAACACTGCGTAGAACCAGGAAGCTCTGCTCCTGCGTGTATGCTGCGTGTCAACCTAGAAATTAGAGACTGATGGCACAAGGCTTGTTTTCCCATTTTGAAAGCTCCATTCATGCGGCCCCGAAGCTACCTGAAAAGCACTGTTGTTACCGTGCTTTTACTTACAGCCGGCATGGCACATAGAAGAAAATGAGTTTTCTCGGAAGAAACCTTCTGCTTCCAGTTCCTAGTTGAAAGCTCACCCTGCTCTGCTCTATACCTCAAGTGAAAGTCAACGTGAGCCCAAGCTTCGAAGTAAGGCCCTGATTATCCTTGCAAAACGAGAGGCGTGCAGCAGCTCCATGAGGCCTTCATCGTTGTTCTGCTTTAGTTTCAAGGTAGTAAGCTTTTCAACACTCCTAGGGGCCTTGCTTCAGCACCCGTTTCAGTACCAGAACACTGCGTAGAACCAGGAAGCTCTGGTCCTGCGTGTATGCTGCGTGTCAACCTAGAAATTGGAGACTGATGGCATAAGGCTTCTTTTCCCATTATGAAAGCTCCGTTCATGCGGCCTCGAAGCTACCTGAAAAGGATGGTTGTTGCCGGGGTTTTCCTCACTGCCGGCATGGTTCTGAGAAGAAAATGAGTTTTCTCCTAAGAAACCTTGGGTTTCCAGTTCCTTGTTGGAAGCTCACCCTGCTCTGCTCTATACCTAATGTGAAAGTCAACGTGAGCCCAAGCTTCGAAGTAGGGCCCTGATTATCCTTGCAAAACGAGAGGCGTGCAGCAGCTCCATGAGGCCTTCATCGTTGTTCTGCTTTAGTTTCAAGGTAGTAAGCTTTGCAACACTCCTAGGGGACTTGCTTCAGCACCCGTTTCGGTACCAGAACACTGCGTAGAGACAGTAAGCTCTGGTCCTGCGTGTATGCTGCGTGTCAACCTAGAAATTGGAGACTGATGGCATAAGGCTTCTTTTCCCATTATGAAAGCTCCGTTCATGCGGCCTCGAAGCTACCTGAAAAGCATGGTTGTTGCCGGGGTTTTCCTCACTGCCGGCATGGTTCTGAGAAGAAAATGAGTTTTCTCCTAAGAAACCTGGGATTTCCAGTTCCTTGTTGGAAGCTCACCCTGCTCTGCGCTATACCTAAAATGAAAGTCAACGTGAGCCCAAGCTTCGAAGTAAGGCCCTGATTATCCTTGCAAACCAGAGGCGTGCAGCAGCTCCATGAGGTCTTCATCGTTGTTCTGCTTTAGTTTCAAGGTAGTAAGCTTTTCAACACTCCTAGGGGCCTTGCTTCAGCACCCGTTTCAGTACCAGAACACTGCGTAGAACCAGGAAGCTCTGCTCCTGCGTGTATGCTGCGTGTCAACCTAGAAATTAGAGACTGATGGCACAAGGCTAGTTTTCCCATTATGAAAGCTCCGTTGATGCGGCCCCGAAGCTACCTGAAAAGCACTGTTGTTACCGTGCTTTTACTTACAGCCGGCATGGTTCATAGAAGAAAATGAGATTTCTCGAAAGAAACCTTCTGCTTCCAGTTCCTAGTTGGAAGCTCACCCTGCTCTGCTCTATACCAAACGTGAAAGTCAATGTGAGCACTAGCCTCGAAGTAAGGCCCTGATTGTCCTGGCAAAACGGGAGGCGTGCAGCAGCTCCATGAGGCCTTCATCGCTGTTCTGCTTTAGTTTCACGGTAGTAAGCTTTCCAAGACTCCTAGGGACTTTGCTTAAGCAACCGTTTCGGTACCAGAACACTGCGTAGAGACAGTAAGCTCTGGTCCTGCGTGTATGCTGCGTGTCAACCTAGAAATTGGAGACTGATGGCATAAGGCTTCTTTTCCCATTATGAAAGCTCCGTTCATGCGGCCTCGAAGCTACCTGAAAAGGATGGTTGTTGCCGGGGTTTTCCTCACTGCCGGCATGGTTCTGAGAAGAAAATGAGTTTTCTCCTAAGAAACCTTGGGTTTCCAGTTCCTTGTTGGAAGCTCACCCTGCTCTGCTCTATACCTAATGTGAAAGTCAACGTGAGCCCAAGCTTCGAAGTAAGGCCCTGATTATCCTTGCAAAACGAGAGGCGTGCAGCAGCTCCATGAGGCCTTCATCGTTGTTCTGCTTTAGTTTCAAGGTAGTAAGCTTTTCAACACTCCTAGGGGCCTTGCTTCAGCACCCGTTTCAGTACCAGAACACTGCGTAGAACCAGGAAGCTCTGCTCCTGCGTGTATGCTGCGTGTCAACCTAGAAATTGGAGACTGATGGCATAAGGCTTCTTTTCCCATTATGAAAGCTCCGTTCATGCGGCCTCGAAGCTACCTGAAAAGGATGGTTGTTGCCGGGGTTTTCCTCACTGCCGGCATGGTTCTGAGAAGAAAATGAGTTTTCTCCTAAGAAACCTTGGGTTTCCAGTTCCTTGTTGGAAGCTCACCCTGCTCTGCTCTATACCTAATGTGAAAGTCAACGTGAGCCCAAGCTTCGAAGTAAGGCCCTGATTATCCTTGCAAAACGAGAGGCGTGCAGCAGCTCCATGAGGCCTTCATCGTTGTTCTGCTTTAGTTTCAAGGTAGTAAGCTTTGCAACACTCCTAGGGGACTTGCTTCAGCACCCGTTTTAGTACCAGAACACTGCGTAGAACCAGGAAGCTCTGCTCCTGCGTGTATGCTGCGTGTCAACCTAGAAATTAGAGACCGATGGCACAAGGCTAGTTTTCCCATTATGAAAGCTCCGTTGATGCGGCCCCGAAGCTACCTGAAAAGCACTGTTGTTACCGTGCTTTTACTTACAGCCGGCATGGTTCATAGAAGAAAATGAGTTTTCTCGAAAGAAACCTTGTGCTTCCAGTTCCTAGTTGGAAGCTCACCCGGCTCTGCTCTATACCAAACGTGAAAGTCAATGTGAGCACTAGCCTCGAAGTAAGGCCCTGATTATCCTGGCAAAACGGGAGGCGTGCAGCAGCTCCATGAGGCCTTCATCGCTGTTCTGCTTTAGTTTCACGGTAGTAAGCTTTCCAACATTCCTAGGGACTTTGCTTAAGCAACCGTTTCGGTACCAGAACACTGCGTAGAGACAGTAAGCTCTGGTCCTGCGTGTATGCTGCGTGTCAACCTAGAAATTGGAGACTGATGGCATAAAGCTTCTTTTCCCATTATGAAAGCTCCGTTCATGCGGCCTCGAAGCTACCTGAAAAGCATGGTTGTTGCCGGGGTTTTCCTCACTGCCGGCATGGTTCTGAGAAGAAAATGAGTTTTCTCCTAAGTAACATTGGGTTTCCAGTTCCTTGTTGGAAGCTCACCCTGCTCTGCTCTATACCTAATGTGAAAGTCAACGTGAGCCCAAGCTTCGAAGTAAGGCCCTGATTATCCTTGCAAAACGAGAGGCGTGCAGCAGCTCCATGAGGCCTTCATCGTTGTTCTGCTTTAGTTTCAAGGTAGTAAGCTTTGCAACACTCCTAGGGGACTTGCTTCAGCACCCGTTTCAGTACCAGAACACTGCGTAGAACCAGGAAGCTCTGCTCCTGCGTGTATGCTGCGTGTCAACCTAGAAATTAGAGACCGATGGCACAAGGCTAGTTTTCCCATTATGAAAGCTCCGTTGATGCGGCCCCGAAGCTACCTGAAAAGCACTGTTGTTACCGTGCTTTTACTTACAGCCGGCATGGTTCATAGAAGAAAATGAGTTTTCTCGAAAGAAACCTTCTGCTTCCAGTTCCTAGTTGGAAGCTCACCCTGCTCTGCTCTATACCAAACGTGAAAGTCAATGTGAGCACTAGCCTCGAAGTAAGGCCCTGATTATCCTGGCAAAACGGGAGGCGTGCAGCAGCTCCATGAGGCCTTCATCGCTGTTCTGCTTTAGTTTCACGGTAGTAAGCTTTCCAAGACTCCTAGGGACTTTGCTTAAGCAACCGTTTCGGTACCAGAACACTGCGTAGAGACAGTAAGCTCTGGTCCTGCGTGTATGCTGCGTGTCAACCTAGAAATTGGAGACTGATGGCATAAGGCTTCTTTTCCCATTATGAAAGCTCCGTTCATGCGGCCTCGAAGCTACCTGAAAAGCATTGTTGTTGCCGGGGTTTTCCTCACTGCCGGCATGGTTCTGAGAAGAAAATGAGTTTTCTCCTAAGAAACCTTGGGTTTCCAGTTCCTTGTTGGAAGCTCACCCTGCTCTGCGCTATACCTAAAATGAAAGTCAACGTGAGCCCAAGCTTCGAAGTAAGGCCCTGATTATCCTTGCAAAACGAGAGGCGTGCAGCAGCTCCATGAGGCCTTCATCGTTGTTCTGCTTTAGTTTCAAGGTAGTAAGCTTTTCAACACTCCTAGGGGCCTTGCTTCAGCACCCGTTTCAGTACCAGAACACTGCGTAGAACCAGGAAGCTCTGGTCCTGCGTGTATGCTGCGTGTCAACCTAGAAATTGGAGACTGATGGCATAAAGCTTCTTTTCCCATTATGAAAGCTCCGTTCATGCGGCCTCGAAGCTACCTGAAAAGCATTGTTGTTGCCGGGGTTTTCCTCACTGCCGGCATGGTTCTGAGAAGAAAATGAGTTTTCTCCTAAGAAACCTTGGGTTTCCCGTTCCTTGTTGGAAGCTCAACCTGCTCTGCTCTATACCTAAAATGAAAGTCAACGTGAGCCCAAGCTTCGAAGTAAGGCCCTGATTATCCTTGCAAAACGAGAGGCGTGCAGCAGCTCCATGAGGCCTTCATCGTTGTTCTGCTTTAGTTTCAAGGTAGTAAGCTTTTCAACACTCCTAGGGGCCTTGCTTCAGCACCCGTTTCAGTCAGAACACTGCGTAGAACCAGGAAGCTCTGCTCCTGCGTGTATGCTGCGTGTCAACCTAGAAATTAGAGACCGATGGCACAAGGCTAGTTTTCCCATTATGAAAGCTCCATTCATGCGGCCCCGAAGCTACCTGAAAAGCACTGTTGTTACCGTGCTTTTACTTACAGCCGGCATGGTTCATAGAAGAAAATGAGTTTTCTCGAAAGAAACCTTGTGCTTCCAGTTCCTAGTTGGAAGCTCACCCGGCTCTGCTCTATACCAAACGTGAAAGTCAATGTGAGCACTAGCCTCGAGGTAAGGCCCTGATTATCCTGGCAAAACGGGAGGCGTGCAGCAGCTCCATGAGGCCTTCATCGCTGTTCTGCTTTAGTTTCACGGTAGTAAGCTTTCCAACATTCCTAGGGACTTTGCTTAAGCAACCGTTTCGGTACCAGAACACTGCGTAGAGACAGTAAGCTCTGGTCCTGCGTGTATGCTGCGTGTCAACCTAGAAATTGGAGACTGATGGCATAAGGCTTCTTTTCCCATTATGAAAGCTCCGTTCATGCGGCCTCGAAGCTACCTGAAAAGCATTGTTGTTGCCGGGGTTTTCCTCACTGCCGGCATGGTTCTGAGAAGAAAATGAGTTTTCTCCTAAGTAACATTGGGTTTCCAGTTCCTTGTTGGAAGCTCACCGTGCTCTGCTCTATACCTAATGTGAAAGTCAACGTGAGCCCAAGCTTCGAAGTAAGGCCCTGATTATCCTTGCAAAACGAGAGGCGTGCAGCAGCTCCATGAGGCCTTCATCGTTGTTCTGCTTTAGTTTCAAGGTAGTAAGCTTTGCAACACTCCTAGGGGACTTGCTTCAGCACCCGTTTCAGTACCAGAACACTGCGTAGAACCAGGAAGCTCTGCTCCTGCGTGTATGCTGCGTGTCAACCTAGAAATTAGAGACCGATGGCACAAGGCTAGTTTTCCCATTATGAAAGCTCCGTTGATGCGGCCCCGAAGCTACCTGAAAAGCACTGTTGTTACCGTGCTTTTACTTACAGCCGGCATGGTTCATAGAAGAAAATGAGTTTTCTCGAAAGAAACCTTCTGCTTCCAGTTCCTAGTTGGAAGCTCACCCTGCTCTGCTCTATACCAAACGTGAAAGTCAATGTGAGCACTAGCCTCGAAGTAAGGCCCTGATTATCCTGGCAAAACGGGAGGCGTGCAGCAGCTCCATGAGGCCTTCATCGCTGTTCTGCTTTAGTTTCACGGTAGTAAGCTTTCCAAGACTCCTAGGGACTTTGCTTAAGCAACCGTTTCGGTACCAGAACACTGCGTAGAGACAGTAAGCTCTGGTCCTGCGTGTATGCTGCGTGTCAACCTAGAAATTGGAGACTGATGGCATAAGGCTTCTTTTCCCATTATGAAAGCTCCGTTCATGCGGCCTCGAAGCTACCTGAAAAGCATGGTTGTTGCCGGGGTTTTCCTCACTGCTTGCATGGTTCTGAGAAGAAAATGAGTTTTCTCCTAAGAAACCTTGGGTTTCCAGTTCCTTGTTGGAAGCTCACCCTGCTCTGCTCTATACCTAATGTGAAAGTCAACGTGAGCCCAAGCTTCGAAGTAAGGCCCTGATTATCCTTGCAAAACGAGAGGCGTGCAGCAGCTCCATGAGGCCTTCATCGTTGTTCTGCTTTAGTTTCAAGGTAGTAAGCTTTTCACCACTCCTAGGGGCCTTGCTTCAGCACCCGTTTCAGTACCAGAACACTGCGTAGAACCAGGAAGCTCTGCTCCTGCGTGTATGCTGCGTGTCAACCTAGAAATTAGAGACCGATGGCACAAGGCTAGTTTTCCCATTATGAAAGCTCCGTTGATGCGGCCCCGAAGCTACCTGAAAAGCACTGTTGTTACCGTGCTTTTACTTACAGCCGGCATGGTTCATAGAAGAAAATGAGTTTTCTCGAAAGAAACCTTGTGCTTCCAGTTCCTAGTTGGAAGCTCACCCTGTTCTGCCCTATACCAAACGTGAAAGTCAATGTGAGCACTAGCCTCGAAGTAAGGCCCTGATTATCCTGGCAAAACGGGAGGCGTGCAGCAGCTCCATGAGGCCTTCATCGCTGTTCTGCTTTAGTTTCACGGTAGTAAGCTTTCCAGGACTCCTAGGGACTTTGCTTAAGCAACCGTTTCCGTACCAGAACACTGCGTAGAGACAGTAAGCTCTGGTCCTGCGTGTATGCTGCGTGTCAACCTAGAAATTGGAGACTGATGGCATAAGGCTTCTTTTCCCATTATGAAAGCTCCGTTCATGCGGCCTCGAAGCTACCTGAAAAGCATTGTTGTTGCCGGGGTTTTCCTCACTGCCGGCATGGTTCTGAGAAGAAAATGAGTTTTCTCCTAAGAAACCTTGGGTTTCCAGTTCCTTGTTGGAAGCTCACCCTGCTCTGCTCTATACCTAATGTGAAAGTCAACGTGAGCCCAAGCTTCGAAGTAAGGCCCTGATTATCCTTGCAAAACGAGAGGCGTGCAGCAGCTCCATGAGGCCTTCATCGTTGTTCTGCTTTAGTTTCAAGGTAGTAAGCTTTTCAACACTCCTAGGGGCCTTGCTTCAGCACCCGTTTCAGTACCAGAACACTGCGTAGAACCAGGAAGCTCTGCTCCTGCGTGTATGCTGCGTGTCAACCTAGAAATTGGAGACTGATGGCATAAGGCTTCTTTTCCCATTATGAAAGCTCCGTTCATGCGGCCTCGAAGCTACCTGAAAAGGATGGTTGTTGCCGGGGTTTTCCTCACTGCCGGCATGGTTCTGAGAAGAAAATGAGTTTTCTCCTAAGAAACCTTGGGTTTCCAGTTCCTTGTTGGAAGCTCACCCTGCTCTGCTCTATACCTAATGTGAAAGTCAACGTGAGCCCAAGCTTCGAAGTAAGGCCCTGATTATCCTTGCAAAACGAGAGGCGTGCAGCAGCTCCATGAGGCCTTCATCGTTGTTCTGCTTTAGTTTCAAGGTAGTAAGCTTTGCAACACTCCTAGGGGACTTGCTTCAGCACCCGTTTTAGTACCAGAACACTGCGTAGAACCAGGAAGCTCTGCTCCTGCGTGTATGCTGCGTGTCAACCTAGAAATTAGAGACCGATGGCACAAGGCTAGTTTTCCCATTATGAAAGCTCCGTTGATGCGGCCCCGAAGCTACCTGAAAAGCACTGTTGTTACCGTGCTTTTACTTACAGCCGGCATGGTTCATAGAAGAAAATGAGTTTTCTCGAAAGAAACCTTGTGCTTCCAGTTCCTAGTTGGAAGCTCACCCGGCTCTGCTCTATACCAAACGTGAAAGTCAATGTGAGCACTAGCCTCGAAGTAAGGCCCTGATTATCCTGGCAAAACGGGAGGCGTGCAGCAGCTCCATGAGGCCTTCATCGCTGTTCTGCTTTAGTTTCACGGTAGTAAGCTTTCCAACATTCCTAGGGACTTTGCTTAAGCAACCGTTTCGGTACCAGAACACTGCGTAGAGACAGTAAGCTCTGGTCCTGCGTGTATGCTGCGTGTCAACCTCGAAATTGGAGACTGATGGCATAAAGCTTCTTTTCCCATTATGAAAGCTCCGTTCATGCGGCCTCGAAGCTACCTGAAAAGCATGGTTGTTGCCGGGGTTTTCCTCACTGCCGGCATGGTTCTGAGAAGAAAATGAGTTTTCTCCTAAGTAACATTGGGTTTCCAGTTCCTTGTTGGAAGCTCACCCTGCTCTGCTCTATACCTAATGTGAAAGTCAACGTGAGCCCAAGCTTCGAAGTAAGGCCATGATTATCCTTGCAAAACGAGAGGCGTGCAGCAGCTCCATGAGGCCTTCATCGTTGTTCTGCTTTAGTTTCAAGGTAGTAAGCTTTGCAACACTCCTAGGGGACTTGCTTCAGCACCCGTTTCAGTACCAGAACACTGCGTAGAACCAGGAAGCTCTGCTCCTGCGTGTATGCTGCGTGTCAACCTAGAAATTAGAGACCGATGGCACAAGGCTAGTTTTCCCATTATGAAAGCTCCGTTGATGCGGCCCCGAAGCTACCTGAAAAGCACTGTTGTTACCGTGCTTTTACTTACAGCCGGCATGGTTCATAGAAGAAAATGAGTTTTCTCGAAAGAAACCTTGTGCTTCCAGTTCCTAGTTGGAAGCTCACCCTGCTCTGCTCTATACCAAACGTGAAAGTCAATGTGAGCACTAGCCTCGAAGTAAGGCCCTGATTATCCTGGCAAAACGGGAGGCGTGCAGCAGCTCCATGAGGCCTTCATCGCTGTTCTGCTTTAGTTTCACGGTAGTAAGCTTTCCAAGACTCCTAGGGACTTTGCTTAAGCAACCGTTTCGGTACCAGAACACTGCGTAGAGACAGTAAGCTCTGGTCCTGCGTGTATGCTGCGTGTCAACCTAGAAATTGGAGACTGATGGCATAAGGCTTCTTTTCCCATTATGAAAGCTCCGTTCATGCGGCCTCGAAGCTACCTGAAAAGCATTGTTGTTGCCGGGGTTTTCCTCACTGCCGGCATGGTTCTGAGAAGAAAATGAGTTTTCTCCTAAGAAACCTTGGGTTTCCAGTTCCTTGTTGGAAGCTCACCCTGCTCTGCGCTATACCTAAAATGAAAGTCAACGTGAGCCCAAGCTTCGAAGTAAGGCCCTGATTATCCTTGCAAAACGAGAGGCGTGCAGCAGCTCCATGAGGCCTTCATCGTTGTTCTGCTTTAGTTTCAAGGTAGTAAGCTTTTCAACACTCCTAGGGGCCTTGCTTCAGCACCCGTTTCAGTCAGAACACTGCGTAGAACCAGGAAGCTCTGCTCCTGCGTGTATGCTGCGTGTCAACCTAGAAATTAGAGACCGATGGCACAAGGCTAGTTTTCCCATTATGAAAGCTCCATTCATGCGGCCCCGAAGCTACCTGAAAAGCACTGTTGTTACCGTGCTTTTACTTACAGCCGGCATGGTTCATAGAAGAAAATGAGTTTTCTCGAAAGAAACCTTGTGCTTCCAGTTCCTAGTTGGAAGCTCACCCGGCTCTGCTCTATACCAAACGTGAAAGTCAATGTGAGCACTAGCCTCGAAGTAAGGCCCTGATTATCCTGGCAAAACGGGAGGCGTGCAGCAGCTCCATGAGGCCTTCATCGCTGTTCTGCTTTAGTTTCACGGTAGTAAGCTTTCCAACATTCCTAGGGACTTTGCTTAAGCAACCGTTTCGGTACCAGAACACTGCGTAGAGACAGTAAGCTCTGGTCCTGCGTGTATGCTGCGTGTCAACCTAGAAATTGGAGACTGATGGCATAAGGCTTCTTTTCCCATTATGAAAGCTCCGTTCATGCGGCCTCGAAGCTACCTGAAAAGCATGGTTGTTGCCGGGGTTTTCCTCACTGCCGGCATGGTTCTGAGAAGAAAATGAGTTTTCTCCTAAGTAACATTGGGTTTCCAGTTCCTTGTTGGAAGCTCACCGTGCTCTGCTCTATACCTAATGTGAAAGTCAACGTGAGCCCAAGCTTCGAAGTAAGGCGCTGATTATCCTTGCAAAACGAGAGGCGTGCAGCAGCTCCATGAGGCCTTCATCGTTGTTCTGCTTTAGTTTCAAGGTAGTAAGCTTTTCAACACTCCTAGGGGCCTTGCTTCAGCACCCGTTTCAGTCAGAACACTGCGTAGAACCAGGAAGCTCTGCTCCTGCGTGTATGCTGCGTGTCAACCTAGAAATTAGAGACTGATGGCACAAGGCTTGTTTTCCCATTTTGAAAGCTCCATTCATGCGGCCCCGAAGCTACCTGAAAAGCACTGTTGTTACCGTGCTTTTACTTACAGCCGGCATGGCACATAGAAGAAAATGAGTTTTCTCGGAAGAAACCTTCTGCTTCCAGTTCCTAGTTGAAAGCTCACCCTGCTCTGCTCTATACCTCAAGTGAAAGTCAACGTGAGCCCAAGCTTCGAAGTAAGGCCCTGATTATCCTTGCAAAACGAGAGGCGTGCAGCAGCTCCATGAGGCCTTCATCGTTGTTCTGCTTTAGTTTCAAGGTAGTAAGCTTTTCAACACTCCTAGGGGCCTTGCTTCAGCACCCGTTTCAGTACCAGAACACTGCGTAGAACCAGGAAGCTCTGGTCCTGCGTGTATGCTGCGTGTCAACCTAGAAATTGGAGACTGATGGCATAAGGCTTCTTTTCCCATTATGAAAGCTCCGTTCATGCGGCCTCGAAGCTACCTGAAAAGGATGGTTGTTGCCGGGGTTTTCCTCACTGCCGGCATGGTTCTGAGAAGAAAATGAGTTTTCTCCTAAGAAACCTTGGGTTTCCAGTTCCTTGTTGGAAGCTCACCCTGCTCTGCTCTATACCTAATGTGAAAGTCAACGTGAGCCCAAGCTTCGAAGTAGGGCCCTGATTATCCTTGCAAAACGAGAGGCGTGCAGCAGCTCCATGAGGCCTTCATCGTTGTTCTGCTTTAGTTTCAAGGTAGTAAGCTTTGCAACACTCCTAGGGGACTTGCTTCAGCACCCGTTTCGGTACCAGAACACTGCGTAGAGACAGTAAGCTCTGGTCCTGCGTGTATGCTGCGTGTCAACCTAGAAATTGGAGACTGATGGCATAAGGCTTCTTTTCCCATTATGAAAGCTCCGTTCATGCGGCCTCGAAGCTACCTGAAAAGCATGGTTGTTGCCGGGGTTTTCCTCACTGCCGGCATGGTTCTGAGAAGAAAATGAGTTTTCTCCTAAGAAACCTGGGATTTCCAGTTCCTTGTTGGAAGCTCACCCTGCTCTGCGCTATACCTAAAATGAAAGTCAACGTGAGCCCAAGCTTCGAAGTAAGGCCCTGATTATCCTTGCAAACCAGAGGCGTGCAGCAGCTCCATGAGGTCTTCATCGTTGTTCTGCTTTAGTTTCAAGGTAGTAAGCTTTTCAACACTCCTAGGGGCCTTGCTTCAGCACCCGTTTCAGTACCAGAACACTGCGTAGAACCAGGAAGCTCTGCTCCTGCGTGTATGCTGCGTGTCAACCTAGAAATTAGAGACTGATGGCACAAGGCTAGTTTTCCCATTATGAAAGCTCCGTTGATGCGGCCCCGAAGCTACCTGAAAAGCACTGTTGTTACCGTGCTTTTACTTACAGCCGGCATGGTTCATAGAAGAAAATGAGATTTCTCGAAAGAAACCTTCTGCTTCCAGTTCCTAGTTGGAAGCTCACCCTGCTCTGCTCTATACCAAACGTGAAAGTCAATGTGAGCACTAGCCTCGAAGTAAGGCCCTGATTGTCCTGGCAAAACGGGAGGCGTGCAGCAGCTCCATGAGGCCTTCATCGCTGTTCTGCTTTAGTTTCACGGTAGTAAGCTTTCCAAGACTCCTAGGGACTTTGCTTAAGCAACCGTTTCGGTACCAGAACACTGCGTAGAGACAGTAAGCTCTGGTCCTGCGTGTATGCTGCGTGTCAACCTAGAAATTGGAGACTGATGGCATAAGGCTTCTTTTCCCATTATGAAAGCTCCGTTCATGCGGCCTCGAAGCTACCTGAAAAGGATGGTTGTTGCCGGGGTTTTCCTCACTGCCGGCATGGTTCTGAGAAGAAAATGAGTTTTCTCCTAAGAAACCTTGGGTTTCCAGTTCCTTGTTGGAAGCTCACCCTGCTCTGCTCTATACCTAATGTGAAAGTCAACGTGAGCCCAAGCTTCGAAGTAAGGCCCTGATTATCCTTGCAAAACGAGAGGCGTGCAGCAGCTCCATGAGGCCTTCATCGTTGTTCTGCTTTAGTTTCAAGGTAGTAAGCTTTTCAACACTCCTAGGGGCCTTGCTTCAGCACCCGTTTCAGTACCAGAACACTGCGTAGAACCAGGAAGCTCTGCTCCTGCGTGTATGCTGCGTGTCAACCTAGAAATTGGAGACTGATGGCATAAGGCTTCTTTTCCCATTATGAAAGCTCCGTTCATGCGGCCTCGAAGCTACCTGAAAAGGATGGTTGTTGCCGGGGTTTTCCTCACTGCCGGCATGGTTCTGAGAAGAAAATGAGTTTTCTCCTAAGAAACCTTGGGTTTCCAGTTCCTTGTTGGAAGCTCACCCTGCTCTGCTCTATACCTAATGTGAAAGTCAACGTGAGCCCAAGCTTCGAAGTAAGGCCCTGATTATCCTTGCAAAACGAGAGGCGTGCAGCAGCTCCATGAGGCCTTCATCGTTGTTCTGCTTTAGTTTCAAGGTAGTAAGCTTTGCAACACTCCTAGGGGACTTGCTTCAGCACCCGTTTTAGTACCAGAACACTGCGTAGAACCAGGAAGCTCTGCTCCTGCGTGTATGCTGCGTGTCAACCTAGAAATTAGAGACCGATGGCACAAGGCTAGTTTTCCCATTATGAAAGCTCCGTTGATGCGGCCCCGAAGCTACCTGAAAAGCACTGTTGTTACCGTGCTTTTACTTACAGCCGGCATGGTTCATAGAAGAAAATGAGTTTTCTCGAAAGAAACCTTGTGCTTCCAGTTCCTAGTTGGAAGCTCACCCGGCTCTGCTCTATACCAAACGTGAAAGTCAATGTGAGCACTAGCCTCGAAGTAAGGCCCTGATTATCCTGGCAAAACGGGAGGCGTGCAGCAGCTCCATGAGGCCTTCATCGCTGTTCTGCTTTAGTTTCACGGTAGTAAGCTTTCCAACATTCCTAGGGACTTTGCTTAAGCAACCGTTTCGGTACCAGAACACTGCGTAGAGACAGTAAGCTCTGGTCCTGCGTGTATGCTGCGTGTCAACCTAGAAATTGGAGACTGATGGCATAAAGCTTCTTTTCCCATTATGAAAGCTCCGTTCATGCGGCCTCGAAGCTACCTGAAAAGCATGGTTGTTGCCGGGGTTTTCCTCACTGCCGGCATGGTTCTGAGAAGAAAATGAGTTTTTCCTAAGTAACATTGGGTTTCCAGTTCCTTGTTGGAAGCTCACCCTGCTCTGCTCTATACCTAATGTGAAAGTCAACGTGAGCCCAAGCTTCGAAGTAAGGCCCTGATTATCCTTGCAAAACGAGAGGCGTGCAGCAGCTCCATGAGGCCTTCATCGTTGTTCTGCTTTAGTTTCAAGGTAGTAAGCTTTGCAACACTCCTAGGGGACTTGCTTCAGCACCCGTTTCAGTACCAGAACACTGCGTAGAACCAGGAAGCTCTGCTCCTGCGTGTATGCTGCGTGTCAACCTAGAAATTAGAGACCGATGGCACAAGGCTAGTTTTCCCATTATGAAAGCTCCGTTGATGCGGCCCCGAAGCTACCTGAAAAGCACTGTTGTTACCGTGCTTTTACTTACAGCCGGCATGGTTCATAGAAGAAAATGAGTTTTCTCGAAAGAAACCTTCTGCTTCCAGTTCCTAGTTGGAAGCTCACCCTGCTCTGCTCTATACCAAACGTGAAAGTCAATGTGAGCACTAGCCTCGAAGTAAGGCCCTGATTATCCTGGCAAAACGGGAGGCGTGCAGCAGCTCCATGAGGCCTTCATCGCTGTTCTGCTTTAGTTTCACGGTAGTAAGCTTTCCAAGACTCCTAGGGACTTTGCTTAAGCAACCGTTTCGGTACCAGAACACTGCGTAGAGACAGTAAGCTCTGGTCCTGCGTGTATGCTGCGTGTCAACCTAGAAATTGGAGACTGATGGCATAAGGCTTCTTTTCCCATTATGAAAGCTCCGTTCATGCGGCCTCGAAGCTACCTGAAAAGCATTGTTGTTGCCGGGGTTTTCCTCACTGCCGGCATGGTTCTGAGAAGAAAATGAGTTTTCTCCTAAGAAACCTTGGGTTTCCAGTTCCTTGTTGGAAGCTCACCCTGCTCTGCGCTATACCTAAAATGAAAGTCAACGTGAGCCCAAGCTTCGAAGTAAGGCCCTGATTATCCTTGCAAAACGAGAGGCGTGCAGCAGCTCCATGAGGCCTTCATCGTTGTTCTGCTTTAGTTTCAAGGTAGTAAGCTTTTCAACACTCCTAGGGGCCTTGCTTCAGCACCCGTTTCAGTACCAGAACACTGCGTAGAACCAGGAAGCTCTGGTCCTGCGTGTATGCTGCGTGTCAACCTAGAAATTGGAGACTGATGGCATAAAGCTTCTTTTCCCATTATGAAAGCTCCGTTCATGCGGCCTCGAAGCTACCTGAAAAGCATTGTTGTTGCCGGGGTTTTCCTCACTGCCGGCATGGTTCTGAGAAGAAAATGAGTTTTCTCCTAAGAAACCTTGGGTTTCCCGTTCCTTGTTGGAAGCTCAACCTGCTCTGCTCTATACCTAAAATGAAAGTCAACGTGAGCCCAAGCTTCGAAGTAAGGCCCTGATTATCCTTGCAAAACGAGAGGCGTGCAGCAGCTCCATGAGGCCTTCATCGTTGTTCTGCTTTAGTTTCAAGGTAGTAAGCTTTTCAACACTCCTAGGGGCCTTGCTTCAGCACCCGTTTCAGTCAGAACACTGCGTAGAACCAGGAAGCTCTGCTCCTGCGTGTATGCTGCGTGTCAACCTAGAAATTAGAGACCGATGGCACAAGGCTAGTTTTCCCATTATGAAAGCTCCATTCATGCGGCCCCGAAGCTACCTGAAAAGCACTGTTGTTACCGTGCTTTTACTTACAGCCGGCATGGTTCATAGAAGAAAATGAGTTTTCTCGAAAGAAACCTTGTGCTTCCAGTTCCTAGTTGGAAGCTCACCCGGCTCTGCTCTATACCAAACGTGAAAGTCAATGTGAGCACTAGCCTCGAAGTAAGGCCCTGATTATCCTGGCAAAACGGGAGGCGTGCAGCAGCTCCATGAGGCCTTCATCGCTGTTCTGCTTTAGTTTCACGGTAGTAAGCTTTCCAACATTCCTAGGGACTTTGCTTAAGCAACCGTTTCGGTACCAGAACACTGCGTAGAGACAGTAAGCTCTGGTCCTGCGTGTATGCTGCGTGTCAACCTAGAAATTGGAGACTGATGGCATAAGGCTTCTTTTCCCATTATGAAAGCTCCGTTCATGCGGCCTCGAAGCTACCTGAAAAGCATTGTTGTTGCCGGGGTTTTCCTCACTGCCGGCATGGTTCTGAGAAGAAAATGAGTTTTCTCCTAAGTAACATTGGGTTTCCAGTTCCTTGTTGGAAGCTCACCGTGCTCTGCTCTATACCTAATGTGAAAGTCAACGTGAGCCCAAGCTTCGAAGTAAGGCCCTGATTATCCTTGCAAAACGAGAGGCGTGCAGCAGCTCCATGAGGCCTTCATCGTTGTTCTGCTTTAGTTTCAAGGTAGTAAGCTTTGCAACACTCCTAGGGGACTTGCTTCAGCACCCGTTTCAGTACCAGAACACTGCGTAGAACCAGGAAGCTCTGCTCCTGCGTGTATGCTGCGTGTCAACCTAGAAATTAGAGACCGATGGCACAAGGCTAGTTTTCCCATTATGAAAGCTCCGTTGATGCGGCCCCGAAGCTACCTGAAAAGCACTGTTGTTACCGTGCTTTTACTTACAGCCGGCATGGTTCATAGAAGAAAATGAGTTTTCTCGAAAGAAACCTTCTGCTTCCAGTTCCTAGTTGGAAGCTCACCCTGCTCTGCTCTATACCAAACGTGAAAGTCAATGTGAGCACTAGCCTCGAAGTAAGGCCCTGATTATCCTGGCAAAACGGGAGGCGTGCAGCAGCTCCATGAGGCCTTCATCGCTGTTCTGCTTTAGTTTCACGGTAGTAAGCTTTCCAAGACTCCTAGGGACTTTGCTTAAGCAACCGTTTCGGTACCAGAACACTGCGTAGAGACAGTAAGCTCTGGTCCTGCGTGTATGCTGCGTGTCAACCTAGAAATTGGAGACTGATGGCATAAGGCTTCTTTTCCCATTATGAAAGCTCCGTTCATGCGGCCTCGAAGCTACCTGAAAAGCATGGTTGTTGCCGGGGTTTTCCTCACTGCTTGCATGGTTCTGAGAAGAAAATGAGTTTTCTCCTAAGAAACCTTGGGTTTCCAGTTCCTTGTTGGAAGCTCACCCTGCTCTGCTCTATACCTAATGTGAAAGTCAACGTGAGCCCAAGCTTCGAAGTAAGGCCCTGATTATCCTTGCAAAACGAGAGGCGTGCAGCAGCTCCATGAGGCCTTCATCGTTGTTCTGCTTTAGTTTCAAGGTAGTAAGCTTTTCACCACTCCTAGGGGCCTTGCTTCAGCACCCGTTTCAGTACCAGAACACTGCGTAGAACCAGGAAGCTCTGCTCCTGCGTGTATGCTGCGTGTCAACCTAGAAATTACAGACCGATGGCACAAGGCTAGTTTTCCCATTATGAAAGCTCCGTTGATGCGGCCCCGAAGCTACCTGAAAAGCACTGTTGTTACCGTGCTTTTACTTACAGCCGGCATGGTTCATAGAAGAAAATGAGTTTTCTCGAAAGAAACCTTGTGCTTCCAGTTCCTAGTTGGAAGCTCACCCTGTTCTGCCCTATACCAAACGTGAAAGTCAATGTGAGCACTAGCCTCGAAGTAAGGCCCTGATTATCCTGGCAAAACGGGAGGCGTGCAGCAGCTCCATGAGGCCTTCATCGCTGTTCTGCTTTAGTTTCACGGTAGTAAGCTTTCCAGGACTCCTAGGGACTTTGCTTAAGCAACCGTTTCCGTACCAGAACACTGCGTAGAGACAGTAAGCTCTGGTCCTGCGTGTATGCTGCGTGTCAACCTAGAAATTGGAGACTGATGGCATAAGGCTTCTTTTCCCATTATGAAAGCTCCGTTCATGCGGCCTCGAAGCTACCTGAAAAGCATTGTTGTTGCCGGGGTTTTCCTCACTGCCGGCATGGTTCTGAGAAGAAAATGAGTTTTCTCCTAAGAAACCTTGGGTTTCCAGTTCCTTGTTGGAAGCTCACCCTGCTCTGCTCTATACCTAATGTGAAAGTCAACGTGAGCCCAAGCTTCGAAGTAAGGCCCTGATTATCCTTGCAAAACGAGAGGCGTGCAGCAGCTCCATGAGGCCTTCATCGTTGTTCTGCTTTAGTTTCAAGGTAGTAAGCTTTTCAACACTCCTAGGGGCCTTGCTTCAGCACCCGTTTCAGTACCAGAACACTGCGTAGAACCAGGAAGCTCTGCTCCTGCGTGTATGCTGCGTGTCAACCTAGAAATTGGAGACTGATGGCATAAGGCTTCTTTTCCCATTATGAAAGCTCCGTTCATGCGGCCTCGAAGCTACCTGAAAAGGATGGTTGTTGCCGGGGTTTTCCTCACTGCCGGCATGGTTCTGAGAAGAAAATGAGTTTTCTCCTAAGAAACCTTGGGTTTCCAGTTCCTTGTTGGAAGCTCACCCTGCTCTGCTCTATACCTAATGTGAAAGTCAACGTGAGCCCAAGCTTCGAAGTAAGGCCCTGATTATCCTTGCAAAACGAGAGGCGTGCAGCAGCTCCATGAGGCCTTCATCGTTGTTCTGCTTTAGTTTCAAGGTAGTAAGCTTTGCAACACTCCTAGGGGACTTGCTTCAGCACCCGTTTTAGTACCAGAACACTGCGTAGAACCAGGAAGCTCTGCTCCTGCGTGTATGCTGCGTGTCAACCTAGAAATTAGAGACCGATGGCACAAGGCTAGTTTTCCCATTATGAAAGCTCCGTTGATGCGGCCCCGAAGCTACCTGAAAAGCACTGTTGTTACCGTGCTTTTACTTACAGCCGGCATGGTTCATAGAAGAAAATGAGTTTTCTCGAAAGAAACCTTGTGCTTCCAGTTCCTAGTTGGAAGCTCACCCGGCTCTGCTCTATACCAAACGTGAAAGTCAATGTGAGCACTAGCCTCGAAGTAAGGCCCTGATTATCCTGGCAAAACGGGAGGCGTGCAGCAGCTCCATGAGGCCTTCATCGCTGTTCTGCTTTAGTTTCACGGTAGTAAGCTTTCCAACATTCCTAGGGACTTTGCTTAAGCAACCGTTTCGGTACCAGAACACTGCGTAGAGACAGTAAGCTCTGGTCCTGCGTGTATGCTGCGTGTCAACCTAGAAATTGGAGACTGATGGCATAAAGCTTCTTTTCCCATTATGAAAGCTCCGTTCATGCGGCCTCGAAGCTACCTGAAAAGCATGGTTGTTGCCGGGGTTTTCCTCACTGCCGGCATGGTTCTGAGAAGAAAATGAGTTTTCTCCTAAGTAACATTGGGTTTCCAGTTCCTTGTTGGAAGCTCACCCTGCTCTGCTCTATACCTAATGTGAAAGTCAACGTGAGCCCAAGCTTCGAAGTAAGGCCCTGATTATCCTTGCAAAACGAGAGGCGTGCAGCAGCTCCATGAGGCCTTCATCGTTGTTCTGCTTTAGTTTCAAGGTAGTAAGCTTTGCAACACTCCTAGGGGACTTGCTTCAGCACCCGTTTCAGTACCAGAACACTGCGTAGAACCAGGAAGCTCTGCTCCTGCGTGTATGCTGCGTGTCAACCTAGAAATTAGAGACCGATGGCACAAGGCTAGTTTTCCCATTATGAAAGCTCCGTTGATGCGGCCCCGAAGCTACCTGAAAAGCACTGTTGTTACCGTGCTTTTACTTACAGCCGGCATGGTTCATAGAAGAAAATGAGTTTTCTCGAAAGAAACCTTCTGCTTCCAGTTCCTAGTTGGAAGCTCACCCTGCTCTGCTCTATACCAAACGTGAAAGTCAATGTGAGCACTAGCCTCGAAGTAAGGCCCTGATTATCCTGGCAAAACGGGAGGCGTGCAGCAGCTCCATGAGGCCTTCATCGCTGTTCTGCTTTAGTTTCACGGTAGTAAGCTTTCCAAGACTCCTAGGGACTTTGCTTAAGCAACCGTTTCGGTACCAGAACACTGCGTAGAGACAGTAAGCTCTGGTCCTGCGTGTATGCTGCGTGTCAACCTAGAAATTGGAGACTGATGGCATAAGGCTTCTTTTCCCATTATGAAAGCTCCGTTCATGCGGCCTCGAAGCTACCTGAAAAGCATGGTTGTTGCCGGGGTTTTCCTCACTGCTTGCATGGTTCTGAGAAGAAAATGAGTTTTCTCCTAAGAAACCTTGGGTTTCCAGTTCCTTGTTGGAAGCTCACCCTGCTCTGCTCTATACCTAATGTGAAAGTCAACGTGAGCCCAAGCTTCGAAGTAAGGCCCTGATTATCCTTGCAAAACGAGAGGCGTGCAGCAGCTCCATGAGGCCTTCATCGTTGTTCTGCTTTAGTTTCAAGGTAGTAAGCTTTTCACCACTCCTAGGGGCCTTGCTTCAGCACCCGTTTCAGTACCAGAACACTGCGTAGAACCAGGAAGCTCTGCTCCTGCGTGTATGCTGCGTGTCAACCTAGAAATTAGAGACCGATGGCACAAGGCTAGTTTTCCCATTATGAAAGCTCCGTTGATGCGGCCCCGAAGCTACCTGAAAAGCACTGTTGTTACCGTGCTTTTACTTACAGCCGGCATGGTTCATAGAAGAAAATGAGTTTTCTCGAAAGAAACCTTGTGCTTCCAGTTCCTAGTTGGAAGCTCACCCTGTTCTGCCCTATACCAAACGTGAAAGTCAATGTGAGCACTAGCCTCGAAGTAAGGCCCTGATTATCCTGGCAAAACGGGAGGCGTGCAGCAGCTCCATGAGGCCTTCATCGCTGTTCTGCTTTAGTTTCACGGTAGTAAGCTTTCCAGGACTCCTAGGGACTTTGCTTAAGCAACCGTTTCCGTACCAGAACACTGCGTAGAGACAGTAAGCTCTGGTCCTGCGTGTATGCTGCGTGTCAACCTAGAAATTGGAGACTGATGGCATAAGGCTTCTTTTCCCATTATGAAAGCTCCGTTCATGCGGCCTCGAAGCTACCTGAAAAGCATTGTTGTTGCCGGGGTTTTCCTCACTGCCGGCATGGTTCTGAGAAGAAAATGAGTTTTCTCCTAAGAAACCTTGGGTTTCCAGTTCCTTGTTGGAAGCTCACCCTGCTCTGCGCTATAACTAAAATGAAAGTCAACGTGAGCCCAAGCTTCGAAGTAAGGCCCTGATTATCCTTGCAAAACGAGAGGCGTGCAGCAGCTCCATGAGGCCTTCATCGTTGTTCTGCTTTAGTTTCAAGGTAGTAAGCTTTTCAACACTCCTAGGGGCCTTGCTTCAGCACCCGTTTCAGTCAGAACACTGCGTAGAACCAGGAAGCTCTGCTCCTGCGTGTATGCTGCGTGTCAACCTAGAAATTAGAGACTGATGGCACAAGGCTTGTTTTCCCATTTTGAAAGCTCCATTCATGCGGCCCCGAAGCTACCTGAAAAGCACTGTTGTTACCGTGCTTTTACTTACAGCCGGCATGGCACATAGAAGAAAATGAGTTTTCTCCGAAGAAACCTTCTGCTTCCAGTTCCTAGTTGAAAGCTCACCCTGCTCTGCTCTATACCTCAAGTGAAAGTCAACGTGAGCCCAAGCTTCGAAGTAAGGCCCTGATTATCCTTGCAAAACGAGAGGCGTGCAGCAGCTCCATGAGGCCTTCATCGTTGTTCTGCTTTAGTTTCAAGGTAGTAAGCTTTTCAACACTCCTAGGGGCCTTGCTTCAGCACCCGTTTCAGTACCAGAACACTGCGTAGAACCAGGAAGCTCTGCTCCTGCGTGTATGCTGCGTGTCAACCTAGAAATTGGAGACTGATGGCATAAGGCTTCTTTTCCCATTATGAAAGCTCCGTTCATGCGGCCTCGAAGCTACCTGAAAAGGATGGTTGTTGCCGGGGTTTTCCTCACTGCCGGCATGGTTCTGAGAAGAAAATGAGTTTTCTCCTAAGAAACCTTGGGTTTCCAGTTCCTTGTTGGAAGCTCACCCTGCTCTGCTCTATACCTAATGTGAAAGTCAACGTGAGCCCAAGCTTCGAAGTAGGGCCCTGATTATCCTTGCAAAACGAGAGGCGTGCAGCAGCTCCATGAGGCCTTCATCGTTGTTCTGCTTTAGTTTCAAGGTAGTAAGCTTTGCAACACTCCTAGGGGACTTGCTTCAGCACCCGTTTCGGTACCAGAACACTGCGTAGAGACAGTAAGCTCTGGTCCTGCGTGTATGCTGCGTGTCAACCTAGAAATTGGAGACTGATGGCATAAGGCTTCTTTTCCCATTATGAAAGCTCCGTTCATGCGGCCTCGAAGCTACCTGAAAAGCATTGTTGTTGCCGGGGTTTTCCTCACTGCCGGCATGGTTCTGAGAAGAAAATGAGTTTTCTCCTAAGAAACCTTGGGTTTCCAGTTCCTTGTTGGAAGCTCACCCTGCTCTGCTCTATACCTAATGTGAAAGTCAACGTGAGCCCAAGCTTCGAAGTAAGGCCCTGATTATCCTTGCAAAACGAGAGGCGTGCAGCAGCTCCATGAGGCCTTCATCGTTGTTCTGCTTTAGTTTCAAGGTAGTAAGCTTTTCAACACTCCTAGGGGCCTTGCTTCAGCACCCGTTTCAGTACCAGAACACTGCGTAGAACCAGGAAGCTCTGCTCCTGCGTGTATGCTGCGTGTCAACCTAGAAATTGGAGACTGATGGCATAAGGCTTCTTTTCCCATTATGAAAGCTCCGTTCATGCGGCCTCGAAGCTACCTGAAAAGGATGGTTGTTGCCGGGGTTTTCCTCACTGCCGGCATGGTTCTGAGAAGAAAATGAGTTTTCTCCTAAGAAACCTTGGGTTTCCAGTTCCTTGTTGGAAGCTCACCCTGCTCTGCTCTATACCTAATGTGAAAGTCAACGTGAGCCCAAGCTTCGAAGTAAGGCCCTGATTATCCTTGCAAAACGAGAGGCGTGCAGCAGCTCCATGAGGCCTTCATCGTTGTTCTGCTTTAGTTTCAAGGTAGTAAGCTTTGCAACACTCCTAGGGGACTTGCTTCAGCACCCGTTTTAGTACCAGAACACTGCGTAGAACCAGGAAGCTCTGCTCCTGCGTGTATGCTGCGTGTCAACCTAGAAATTAGAGACCGATGGCACAAGGCTAGTTTTCCCATTATGAAAGCTCCGTTGATGCGGCCCCGAAGCTACCTGAAAAGCACTGTTGTTACCGTGCTTTTACTTACAGCCGGCATGGTTCATAGAAGAAAATGAGTTTTCTCGAAAGAAACCTTGTGCTTCCAGTTCCTAGTTGGAAGCTCACCCGGCTCTGCTCTATACCAAACGTGAAAGTCAATGTGAGCACTAGCCTCGAAGTAAGGCCCTGATTATCCTGGCAAAACGGGAGGCGTGCAGCAGCTCCATGAGGCCTTCATCGCTGTTCTGCTTTAGTTTCACGGTAGTAAGCTTTCCAACATTCCTAGGGACTTTGCTTAAGCAACCGTTTCGGTACCAGAACACTGCGTAGAGACAGTAAGCTCTGGTCCTGCGTGTATGCTGCGTGTCAACCTAGAAATTGGAGACTGATGGCATAAAGCTTCTTTTCCCATTATGAAAGCTCCGTTCATGCGGCCTCGAAGCTACCTGAAAAGCATGGTTGTTGCCGGGGTTTTCCTCACTGCCGGCATGGTTCTGAGAAGAAAATGAGTTTTCTCCTAAGTAACATTGGGTTTCCAGTTCCTTGTTGGAAGCTCACCCTGCTCTGCTCTATACCTAATGTGAAAGTCAACGTGAGCCCAAGCTTCGAAGTAAGGCCCTGATTATCCTTGCAAAACGAGAGGCGTGCAGCAGCTCCATGAGGCCTTCATCGTTGTTCTGCTTTAGTTTCAAGGTAGTAAGCTTTGCAACACTCCTAGGGGACTTGCTTCAGCACCCGTTTCAGTACCAGAACACTGCGTAGAACCAGGAAGCTCTGCTCCTGCGTGTATGCTGCGTGTCAACCTAGAAATTAGAGACCGATGGCACAAGGCTAGTTTTCCCATTATGAAAGCTCCGTTGATGCGGCCCCGAAGCTACCTGAAAAGCACTGTTGTTACCGTGCTTTTACTTACAGCCGGCATGGTTCATAGAAGAAAATGAGTTTTCTCGAAAGAAACCTTCTGCTTCCAGTTCCTAGTTGGAAGCTCACCCTGCTCTGCTCTATACCAAACGTGAAAGTCAATGTGAGCACTAGCCTCGAAGTAAGGCCCTGATTATCCTGGCAAAACGGGAGGCGTGCAGCAGCTCCATGAGGCCTTCATCGCTGTTCTGCTTTAGTTTCACGGTAGTAAGCTTTCCAAGACTCCTAGGGACTTTGCTTAAGCAACCGTTTCGGTACCAGAACACTGCGTAGAGACAGTAAGCTCTGGTCCTGCGTGTATGCTGCGTGTCAACCTAGAAATTGGAGACTGATGGCATAAGGCTTCTTTTCCCATTATGAAAGCTCCGTTCATGCGGCCTCGAAGCTACCTGAAAAGCATTGTTGTTGCCGGGGTTTTCCTCACTGCCGGCATGGTTCTGAGAAGAAAATGAGTTTTCTCCTAAGAAACCTTGGGTTTCCAGTTCCTTGTTGGAAGCTCACCCTGCTCTGCGCTATACCTAAAATGAAAGTCAACGTGAGCCCAAGCTTCGAAGTAAGGCCCTGATTATCCTTGCAAAACGAGAGGCGTGCAGCAGCTCCATGAGGCCTTCATCGTTGTTCTGCTTTAGTTTCAAGGTAGTAAGCTTTTCAACACTCCTAGGGGCCTTGCTTCAGCACCCGTTTCAGTACCAGAACACTGCGTAGAACCAGGAAGCTCTGGTCCTGCGTGTATGCTGCGTGTCAACCTAGAAATTGGAGACTGATGGCATAAAGCTTCTTTTCCCATTATGAAAGCTCCGTTCATGCGGCCTCGAAGCTACCTGAAAAGCATTGTTGTTGCCGGGGTTTTCCTCACTGCCGGCATGGTTCTGAGAAGAAAATGAGTTTTCTCCTAAGAAACCTTGGGTTTCCCGTTCCTTGTTGGAAGCTCAACCTGCTCTGCTCTATACCTAAAATGAAAGTCAACGTGAGCCCAAGCTTCGAAGTAAGGCCCTGATTATCCTTGCAAAACGAGAGGCGTGCAGCAGCTCCATGAGGCCTTCATCGTTGTTCTGCTTTAGTTTCAAGGTAGTAAGCTTTTCAACACTCCTAGGGGCCTTGCTTCAGCACCCGTTTCAGTCAGAACACTGCGTAGAACCAGGAAGCTCTGCTCCTGCGTGTATGCTGCGTGTCAACCTAGAAATTAGAGACCGATGGCACAAGGCTAGTTTTCCCATTATGAAAGCTCCATTCATGCGGCCCCGAAGCTACCTGAAAAGCACTGTTGTTACCGTGCTTTTACTTACAGCCGGCATGGTTCATAGAAGAAAATGAGTTTTCTCGAAAGAAACCTTTTGCTTCCAGTTCCTAGTTGGAAGCTCACCCGGCTCTGCTCTATACCAAACGTGAAAGTCAATGTGAGCACTAGCCTCGAAGTAAGGCCCTGATTATCCTGGCAAAACGGGAGGCGTGCAGCAGCTCCATGAGGCCTTCATCGCTGTTCTGCTTTAGTTTCACGGTAGTAAGCTTTCCAACATTCCTAGGGACTTTGCTTAAGCAACCGTTTCGGTACCAGAACACTGCGTAGAGACAGTAAGCTCTGGTCCTGCGTGTATGCTGCGTGTCAACCTAGAAATTGGAGACTGATGGCATAAGGCTTCTTTTCCCATTATGAAAGCTCCGTTCATGCGGCCTCGAAGCTACCTGAAAAGCATTGTTGTTGCCGGGGTTTTCCTCACTGCCGGCATGGTTCTGAGAAGAAAATGAGTTTTCTCCTAAGTAACATTGGGTTTCCAGTTCCTTGTTGGAAGCTCACCGTGCTCTGCTCTATACCTAATGTGAAAGTCAACGTGAGCCCAAGCTTCGAAGTAAGGCCCTGATTATCCTTGCAAAACGAGAGGCGTGCAGCAGCTCCATGAGGCCTTCATCGTTGTTCTGCTTTAGTTTCAAGGTAGTAAGCTTTGCAACACTCCTAGGGGACTTGCTTCAGCACCCGTTTCAGTACCAGAACACTGCGTAGAACCAGGAAGCTCTGCTCCTGCGTGTATGCTGCGTGTCAACCTAGAAATTAGAGACCGATGGCACAAGGCTAGTTTTCCCATTATGAAAGCTCCGTTGATGCGGCCCCGAAGCTACCTGAAAAGCACTGTTGTTACCGTGCTTTTACTTACAGCCGGCATGGTTCATAGAAGAAAATGAGTTTTCTCGAAAGAAACCTTCTGCTTCCAGTTCCTAGTTGGAAGCTCACCCTGCTCTGCTCTATACCAAACGTGAAAGTCAATGTGAGCACTAGCCTCGAAGTAAGGCCCTGATTATCCTGGCAAAACGGGAGGCGTGCAGCAGCTCCATGAGGCCTTCATCGCTGTTCTGCTTTAGTTTCACGGTAGTAAGCTTTCCAAGACTCCTAGGGACTTTGCTTAAGCAACCGTTTCGGTACCAGAACACTGCGTAGAGACAGTAAGCTCTGGTCCTGCGTGTATGCTGCGTGTCAACCTAGAAATTGGAGACTGATGGCATAAGGCTTCTTTTCCCATTATGAAAGCTCCGTTCATGCGGCCTCGAAGCTACCTGAAAAGCATGGTTGTTGCCGGGGTTTTCCTCACTGCTTGCATGGTTCTGAGAAGAAAATGAGTTTTCTCCTAAGAAACCTTGGGTTTCCAGTTCCTTGTTGGAAGCTCACCCTGCTCTGCTCTATACCTAATGTGAAAGTCAACGTGAGCCCAAGCTTCGAAGTAAGGCCCTGATTATCCTTGCAAAACGAGAGGCGTGCAGCAGCTCCATGAGGCCTTCATCGTTGTTCTGCTTTAGTTTCAAGGTAGTAAGCTTTTCACCACTCCTAGGGGCCTTGCTTCAGCACCCGTTTCAGTACCAGAACACTGCGTAGAACCAGGAAGCTCTGCTCCTGCGTGTATGCTGCGTGTCAACCTAGAAATTAGAGACCGATGGCACAAGGCTAGTTTTCCCATTATGAAAGCTCCGTTGATGCGGCCCCGAAGCTACCTGAAAAGCACTGTTGTTACCGTGCTTTTACTTACAGCCGGCATGGTTCATAGAAGAAAATGAGTTTTCTCGAAAGAAACCTTGTGCTTCCAGTTCCTAGTTGGAAGCTCACCCTGTTCTGCCCTATACCAAACGTGAAAGTCAATGTGAGCACTAGCCTCGAAGTAAGGCCCTGATTATCCTGGCAAAACGGGAGGCGTGCAGCAGCTCCATGAGGCCTTCATCGCTGTTCTGCTTTAGTTTCACGGTAGTAAGCTTTCCAGGACTCCTAGGGACTTTGCTTAAGCAACCGTTTCCGTACCAGAACACTGCGTAGAGACAGTAAGCTCTGGTCCTGCGTGTATGCTGCGTGTCAACCTAGAAATTGGAGACTGATGGCATAAGGCTTCTTTTCCCATTATGAAAGCTCCGTTCATGCGGCCTCGAAGCTACCTGAAAAGCATTGTTGTTGCCGGGGTTTTCCTCACTGCCGGCATGGTTCTGAGAAGAAAATGAGTTTTCTCCTAAGAAACCTTGGGTTTCCAGTTCCTTGTTGGAAGCTCACCCTGCTCTGCGCTATAACTAAAATGAAAGTCAACGTGAGCCCAAGCTTCAAAGTAAGGCCCTGATTATCCTTGCAAAACGAGAGGCGTGCAGCAGCTCCATGAGGCCTTCATCGTTGTTCTGCTTTAGTTTCAAGGTAGTAAGCTTTTCAACACTCCTAGGGGCCTTGCTTCAGCACCCGTTTCAGTCAGAACACTGCGTAGAACCAGGAAGCTCTGCTCCTGCGTGTATGCTGCGTGTCAACCTAGAAATTAGAGACTGATGGCACAAGGCTTGTTTTCCCATTTTGAAAGCTCCATTCATGCGGCCCCGAAGCTACCTGAAAAGCACTGTTGTTACCGTGCTTTTACTTACAGCCGGCATGGCACATAGAAGAAAATGAGTTTTCTCCGAAGAAACCTTCTGCTTCCAGTTCCTAGTTGAAAGCTCATCCTGCTCTGCTCTATACCTCAAGTGAAAGTCAACGTGAGCCCAAGCTTCGAAGTAAGGCCCTGATTATCCTTGCAAAACGAGAGGCGTGCAGCAGCTCCATGAGGCCTTCATCGTTGTTCTGCTTTAGTTTCAAGGTAGTAAGCTTTTCAACACTCCTAGGGGCCTTGCTTCAGCACCCGTTTCAGTACCAGAACACTGCGTAGAACCAGGAAGCTCTGCTCCTGCGTGTATGCTGCGTGTCAACCTAGAAATTGGAGACTGATGGCATAAGGCTTCTTTTCCCATTATGAAAGCTCCGTTCATGCGGCCTCGAAGCTACCTGAAAAGGATGGTTGTTGCCGGGGTTTTCCTCACTGCCGGCATGGTTCTGAGAAGAAAATGAGTTTTCTCCTAAGAAACCTTGGGTTTCCAGTTCCTTGTTGGAAGCTCACCCTGCTCTGCTCTATACCTAATGTGAAAGTCAACGTGAGCCCAAGCTTCGAAGTAGGGCCCTGATTATCCTTGCAAAACGAGAGGCGTGCAGCAGCTCCATGAGGCCTTCATCGTTGTTCTGCTTTAGTTTCAAGGTAGTAAGCTTTGCAACACTCCTAGGGGACTTGCTTCAGCACCCGTTTCGGTACCAGAACACTGCGTAGAGACAGTAAGCTCTGGTCCTGCGTGTATGCTGCGTGTCAACCTAGAAATTGGAGACTGATGGCATAAGGCTTCTTTTCCCATTATGAAAGCTCCGTTCATGCGGCCTCGAAGCTACCTGAAAAGCATGGTTGTTGCCGGGGTTTTCCTCACTGCCGGCATGGTTCTGAGAAGAAAATGAGTTTTCTCCTAAGAAACCTGGGATTTCCAGTTCCTTGTTGGAAGCTCACCCTGCTCTGCGCTATACCTAAAATGAAAGTCAACGTGAGCCCAAGCTTCGAAGTAAGGCCCTGATTATCCTTGCAAAACGAGAGGCGTGCAGCAGCTCCATGAGGTCTTCATCGTTGTTCTGCTTTAGTTTCAAGGTAGTAAGCTTTTCAACACTCCTAGGGGCCTTGCTTCAGCACCCGTTTCAGTACCAGAACACTGCGTAGAACCAGGAAGCTCTGCTCCTGCGTGTATGCTGCGTGTCAACCTAGAAATTAGAGACTGATGGCACAAGGCTAGTTTTCCCATTATGAAAGCTCCGTTGATGCGGCCCCGAAGCTACCTGAAAAGCACTGTTGTTACCGTGCTTTTACTTACAGCCGGCATGGTTCATAGAAGAAAATGAGTTTTCTCGAAAGAAACCTTGTGCTTCCAGTTCCTAGTTGGAAGCTCACCCTGCTCTGCTCTACACCTAATGTGAAAGTCAACGTGAGCACAAGCTTCGAAGTAAGGCCCTGATTATCCTTGCAAAACGAGAGGCGTGCAGCAGCTCCATGAGGCCTTCATCGTTGTTCTGCTTTAGTTTCAAGGTAGTAAGCTTTGCAACACTCCTAGGGGACTTGCTTCAGCACCCGTTTCAGTACCAGAACACTGCGTAGAACCAGGAAGCTCTGCTCCTGCGTGTATGCTGCGTGTCAACCTAGAAATTAGAGACCGATGGCACAAGGCTAGTTTTCCCATTATGAAAGCTCCGTTGATGCGGCCCCGAAGCTACCTGAAAAGCACTGTTGTTACCGTGCTTTTACTTACAGCCGGCATGGTTCATAGAAGAAAATGAGTTTTCTCGAAAGAAACCTTGTGCTTCCAGTTCCTAGTTGGAAGCTCACCCTGCTCTGCTCTATACCAAACGTGAAAGTCAATGTGAGCACTAGCCTCGAAGTAAGGCCCTGATTATCCTGGCAAAACGGGAGGCGTGCAGCAGCTCCATGAGGCCTTCATCGCTGTTCTGCTTTAGTTTCACGGTAGTAAGCTTTCCAAGACTCCTAGGGACTTTGCTTAAGCAACCGTTTCGGTACCAGAACACTGCGTAGAGACAGTAAGCTCTGGTCCTGCGTGTATGCTGCGTGTCAACCTAGAAATTGGAGACTGATGGCATAAGGCTTCTTTTCCCATTATGAAAGCTCCGTTCATGCGGCCTCGAAGCTACCTGAAAAGCATGGTTGTTGCCGGGGTTTTCCTCACTGCCGGCATGGTTCTGAGAAGAAAATGAGTTTTCTCCTAAGAAACCTGGGATTTCCAGTTCCTTGTTGGAAGCTCACCCTGCTCTGCGCTATACCTAAAATGAAAGTCAACGTGAGCCCAAGCTTCGAAGTAAGGCCCTGATTATCCTTGCAAAACGAGAGGCGTGCAGCAGCTCCATGAGGCCTTCATCGTTGTTCTGCTTTAGTTTCAAGGTAGTAAGGTTTTCAACACTCCTAGGGGCCTTGCTTCAGCACCCGTTTCAGTACCAGAACACTGCGTAGAACCAGGAAGCTCTGCTCCTGCGTGTATGCTGCGTGTCAACCTAGAAATTAGAGACTGATGGCACAAGGCTAGTTTTCCCATTATGAAAGCTCCGTTGATGCGGCCCCGAAGCTACCTGAAAAGCACTGTTGTTACCGTGCTTTTACTTACAGCCGGCATGGTTCATAGAAGAAAATGAGTTTTCTCGAAAGAAACCTTGTGCTTCCAGTTCCTAGTTGGAAGCTCACCCTGCTCTGCTCTATACCAAACGTGAAAGTCAATGTGAGCACTAGCCTCGAAGTAAGGCCCTGATTATCCTGGCAAAACGGGAGGCGTGCAGCAGCTCCATGAGGCCTTCATCGCTGTTCTGCTTTAGTTTCACGGTAGTAAGCTTTCCAACATTCCTAGGGACTTTGCTTAAGCAACCGTTTCGGTACCAGAACACTGCGTAGAGACAGTAAGCTCTGGTCCTGCGTGTATGCTGCGTGTCAACCTAGAAATTGGAGACTTATGGCATAAGGCTTCTTTTCCCATTATGAAAGCTCCGTTCATGCGGCCTCGAAGCTACCTGAAAAGCATTGTTGTTGCCGGGGTTTTCCTCACTGCCGGCATGGTTCTGAGAAGAAAATGAGTTTTCTCCTAAGAAACCTTGGGTTTCCAGTTCCTTGTTGGAAGCTCACCCTGCTCTGCGCTATACCTAAAATGAAAGTCAACGTGAGCCCAAGCTTCGAAGTAAGGCCCTGATTATCCTTGCAAAACGAGAGGCGTGCAGCAGCTCCATGAGGCCTTCATCGCTGTTCTGCTTTAGTTTCAAGGTAGTAAGCTTTTCAACACTCCTAGGGGCCTTGCTTCAGCACCCGTTTCAGTCAGAACACTGCGTAGAACCAGGAAGCTCTGCTCCTGCGTGTATGCTACGTGTCAACCTAGAAATTAGAGACTGATGGCACAAGGCTTGTTTTCCCATTTTGAAAGCTCCATTCATGCGGCCCCGAAGCTACCTGAAAAGCACTGTTGTTACCGTGCTTTTACTTACAGCCGGCATGGTTCATAGAAGAAAATGAGTTTTCTCGAAAGAAACCTTCTGCTTCCAGTTCCTAGTTGGAAGCTCACCCTGCTCTGCTCTATACCAAACGTGAAAGTCAATGTGAGCACTAGCCTCGAAGTAAGGCCCTGATTATCCTGGCAAAAGGAGAGGCGTGCAGCAGCTCCATAAGGCCTTCATCTTTGTTCTGCTTTAGTTTCACGGTAGTAAGCTTTTCAACACTCCTAGGGACTTTGCTTAAGCAACCGTTTCGGTACCAGAACACTGCGTAGAACCAGGAAGCTCTGCTCCTGCGTGTATGCTGCGTGTCAACCTAGAAATTGGAGACTGATGGCATAAGGCTTCTTTTCCCATTATGAAAGCTCCGTTCATGCGGCCTCGAAGCTACCTGAAAAGCATTGTTGTTGCCGGGGTTTTCCTCACTGCCGGCATGGTTCTGAGAAGAAAATGAGTTTTCTCCTAAGAAACCTTGGGTTTCCAGTTCCTTGTTGGAAGCTCACCCTGCTCTGCTCTATACCTAATGTGAAAGTCAACGTGAGCCCAAGCTTCGAAGTAAGGCCCTGATTATCCTTGCAAAACGAGAGGCGTGCAGCAGCTCCATGAGGCCTTCATCGTTGTTCTGCTTTAGTTTCAAGGTAGTAAGCTTTGCAACACTCCTAGGGGACTTGCTTCCTCACCCGTTTCAGTACCGGAACACTGCGTAGAACCAGGAAGCTCTGCTCCTGCGTGTATGCTGCGTGTCAACCTAGAAATTACAGACCGATGGCACAAGGCTAGTTTTCCCATTATGAAAGCTCCGTTGATGCGGCCCCGAAGCTACCTGAAAAGCACTGTTGTTACCGTGCTTTTACTTACAGCCGGCATGGTTCATAGAAGAAAATGAGTTTTCTCGAAAGAAACCTTGTGCTTCCAGTTCCTAGTTGGAAGCTCACCCGGCTCTGCTCTATACCAAACGTGAAAGTCAATGTGAGCACTAGCCTCGAAGTAAGGCCCTGATTATCCTGGCAAAACGGGAGGCGTGCAGCAGCTCCATGAGGCCTTCATCGCTGTTCTGCTTTAGTTTCACGGTAGTAAGCTTTCCAACATTCCTAGGGACTTTGCTTAAGCAACCGTTTCGGTACCAGAACACTGCGTAGAGACAGTAAGCTCTGGTCCTGCGTGTATGCTGCGTGTCAACCTAGAAATTGCAGACTGATGGCATAAGGCTTCTTTTCCCATTATGAAAGCTCCGTTCATGCGGCCTCGAAGCTACCTGAAAAGCATGGTTGTTGCCGGGGTTTTCCTCACTGCCGGCATGGTTCTGAGAAGAAAATGAGTTTTCTCCTAAGTAACATTGGGTTTCCAGTTCCTTGTTGGAAGCTCACCCTGCTCTGCTCTACACCGAATGTGAAAGTCAACGTGAGCCCAAGCTTCGAAGTAAGGCCCTGATTATCCTGGCAAAACGAGAGGCGTGCAGCAGCTCCATGAGGCCTTCATCGTTGTTCTGCTTTAGTTTCAAGGTAGTAAGCTTTGCAACACTCCTAGGGGACTTGCTTCAGCACCCGTTTCAGTACCAGAACACTGCGTAGAACCAGGAAGCTCTGCTCCTGCGTGTATGCTGCGTGTCAACCTAGAAATTAGAGACCGATGGCACAAGGCTAGTTTTCCCATTATGAAAGCTCCGTTGATGCGGCCCCGAAGCTACCTGAAAAGCACTGTTGTTACCGTGCTTTTACTTACAGCCGGCATGGTTCATAGAAGAAAATGAGTTTTCTCGAAAGAAACCTTGTGCTTCCAGTTCCTAGTTGGAAGCTCACCCTGCTCTGCTCTATACCAAACGTGAAAGTCAATGTGAGCACTAGCCTCGAAGTAAGGCCCTGATTATCCTGGCAAAACGGGAGGCATGCAGCAGCTCCATGAGGCCTTCATCGCTGTTCTGCTTTAGTTTCACGGTAGTAAGCTTTCCAAGACTCTTAGGGACTTTGCTTAAGCAACCGTTTCGGTACCAGAACACTGCGTAGAGACAGTAAGCTCTGGTCCTGCGTGTATGCTGCGTGTCAACCTAGAAATTGGAGACTGATGGCATAAGGCTTCTTTTCCCATTATGAAAGCTCCGTTCATGCGGCCTCGAAGCTACCTGAAAAGCATTGTTGTTGCCGGGGTTTTCCTCACTGCCGGCATGGTTCTGAGAAGAAAATGAGTTTTCTCCTAAGAAACCTTGGGTTTCCAGTTCCTTGTTGGAAGCTCACCCTGCTCTGCGCTATACCTAAAATGAAAGTCAACGTGAGCCCAAGCTTCGAAGTAAGGCCCTGATTATCCTTGCAAAACGAGAGGCGTGCAGCAGCTCCATGAGGCCTTCATCGTTGTTCTGCTTTAGTTTCAAGGTAGTAAGCTTTTCAACACTCCTAGGGGCCTTGCTTCAGCACCCGTTTCAGTACCAGAACACTGCGTAGAACCAGGAAGCTCTGGTCCTGCGTGTATGCTGCGTGTCAACCTAGAAATTGGAGACTGATGGCATAAAGCTTCTTTTCCCATTATGAAAGCTCCGTTCATGCGGCCTCGAAGCTACCTGAAAAGCATTGTTGTTGCCGGGGTTTTCCTCACTGCCGGCATGGTTCTGAGAAGAAAATGAGTTTTCTCCTAAGAAACCTTGGGTTTCCCGTTCCTTGTTGGAAGCTCAACCTGCTCTGCTCTATACCTAATGTGAAAGTCAACGTGAGCCCAAGCTTCGAAGTAAGGCCCTGATTATCCTTGCAAAACGAGAGGCGTGCAGCAGCTCCATGAGGCCTTCATCGTTGTTCTGCTTTAGTTTCAAGGTAGTAAGCTTTGCAACACTCCTAGGGGCCTTGCTTCAGCACCCGTTTCAGTACCAGAACACTGCGTAGAACCAGGAAGCTCTGCTCCTGCGTGTATGCTGCGTGTCAACCTAGAAATTAGAGACCGATGGCACAAGGCTAGTTTTCCCATTATGAAAGCTCCGTTGATGCGGCCCCGAAGCTACCTGAAAAGCACTCTTGTTGCCGGGGTTTTCCTCACTGCAGGCATGGTTCTGAGAAGAAAATGAGTTTTCTCCTAAGAAACCTTGGGTTTCCAGTTCCTTGTTGGAAGCTCACCCTGCTCTGCTCTATACCTAATGTGAAAGTCAACGTGAGCCCAAGCTTCGAAGTAAGGCCCTGATTATCCTTGCAAAACGAGAGGCGTGCAGCAGCTCCATGAGGCCTTCATCGTTGTTCTGCTTTAGTTTCAAGGTAGTAAGCTTTGCAACACTCCTAGGGGACTTGCTTCCTCACCCGTTTCAGTACCGGAACACTGCGTAGAACCAGGAAGCTCTGCTCCTGCGTGTATGCTGCGTGTCAACCTAGAAATTAGAGACCGATGGCACAAGGCTAGTTTTCCCATTATGAAAGCTCCGTTGATGCGGCCCCGAAGCTACCTGAAAAGCACTGTTGTTACCGTGCTTTTACTTACAGCCGGCATGGTTCATAGAAGAAAATGAGTTTTCTCGAAAGAAACCTTGTGCTTCCAGTTCCTAGTTGGAAGCTCACCCGGCTCTGCTCTATACCAAACGTGAAAGTCAATGTGAGCACTAGCCTCGAAGTAAGGCCCTGATTATCCTGGCAAAACGGGAGGCGTGCAGCAGCTCCATGAGGCCTTCATCGCTGTTCTGCTTTAGTTTCAAGGTAGTAAGCTTTGCAACACTCCTAGGGGACTTGCTTCAGCACCCGTTTCAGTACCAGAACACTGCGTAGAACCAGGAAGCTCTGCTCCTGCGTGTATGCTGCGTGTCAACCTAGAAATTGGAGACTGATGGCATAAAGCTTCTTTTCCCATTATGAAAGCTCCGTTCATGCGGCCTCGAAGCTACCTGAAAAGCATGGTTGTTGCCGGGGTTTTCCTCACTGCCGGCATGGTTCTGAGAAGAAAATGAGTTTTCTCCTAAGAAACCTTGGGTTTCCAGTTCCTTGTTGGAAGCTCACCCTGCTCTGCGCTATACCTAAAATGAAAGTCAACGTGAGCCCAAGCTTCGAAGTAAGGCCCTGATTATCCTTGCAAAACGAGAGGCGTGCAGCAGCTCCATGAGGCCTTCATCGTTGTTCTGCTTTAGTTTCAAGGTAGTAAGCTTTTCAACACTCCTAGGGGCCTTGCTTCAGCACCCGTTTCAGTACCAGAACACTGCGTAGAACCAGGAAGCTCTGGTCCTGCGTGTATGCTGCGTGTCAACCTAGAAATTGGAGACTGATGGCATAAAGCTTCTTTTCCCATTATGAAAGCTCCGTTGATGCGGCCCCGAAGCTACCTGAAAAGCACTGTTGTTACCGTGCTTTTACTTACAGCCGGCATGGTTCATAGAAGAAAATGAGTTTTCTCGAAAGAAACCTTGTGCTTCCAGTTCCTAGTTGGAAGCTCACCCGGCTCTGCTCTATACCAAACGTGAAAGTCAATGTGAGCACTAGCCTCGAAGTAAGGCCCTGATTATCCTGGCAAAACGGGAGGCGTGCAGCAGCTCCATGAGGCCTTCATCGCTGTTCTGCTTTAGTTTCACGGTAGTAAGCTTTCCAACATTCCTAGGGACTTTGCTTAAGCAACCGTTTCGGTACCAGAACACTGCGTAGAGACAGTAAGCTCTGGTCCTGCGTGTATGCTGCGTGTCAACCTAGAAATTGCAGACTGATGGCATAAGGCTTCTTTTCCCATTATGAAAGCTCCGTTCATGCGGCCTCGAAGCTACCTGAAAAGCATGGTTGTTGCCGGGGTTTTCCTCACTGCCGGCATGGTTCTGAGAAGAAAATGAGTTTTCTCCTAAGTAACATTGGGTTTCCAGTTCCTTGTTGGAAGCTCACCCTGCTCTGCTCTACACCTAATGTGAAAGTCAACGTGAGCCCAAGCTTCGAAGTAAGGCCCTGATTATCCTGGCAAAACGAGAGGCGTGCAGCAGCTCCATGAGGCCTTCATCGTTGTTCTGCTTTAGTTTCAAGGTAGTAAGCTTTGCAACACTCCTAGGGGACTTGCTTCAGCACCCGTTTCAGTACCAGAACACTGCGTAGAACCAGGAAGCTCTGCTCCTGCGTGTATGCTGCGTGTCAACCTAGAAATTAGAGACCGATGGCACAAGGCTAGTTTTCCCATTATGAAAGCTCCGTTGATGCGGCCCCGAAGCTACCTGAAAAGCACTGTTGTTACCGTGCTTTTACTTACAGCCGGCATGGTTCATAGAAGAAAATGAGTTTTCTCGAAAGAAACCTTGTGCTTCCAGTTCCTAGTTGGAAGCTCATCCTGTTCTGCTCTATACCAAACGTGAAAGTCAATGTGAGCACTAACCTCGAAGTAAGGCCCTGATTATCCTGGCAAAACGGGAGGCGTGCAGCAGCTCCATGAGGCCTTCATCGCTGTTCTGCTTTAGTTTCACGGTAGTAAGCTTTCCAAGACTCCTAGGGACTTTGCTTAAGCAACCGTTTCGGTACCAGAACACTGCGTAGAGACAGTAAGCTCTGGTCCTGCGTGTATGCTGCGTGTCAACCTAGAAATTGGAGACTGATGGCATAAGGCTTCTTTTCCCATTATGAAAGCTCCGTTCATGCGGCCTCGAAGCTACCTGAAAAGCATTGTTGTTGCCGGGGTTTTCCTCACTGCCGGCATGGTTCTGAGAAGAAAATGAGTTTTCTCCTAAGAAACCTTGGGTTTCCAGTTCCTTGTTGGAAGCTCACCCTGCTCTGCGCTATACCTAAAATGAAAGTCAACGTGAGCCCAAGCTTCGAAGTAAGGCCCTGATTATCCTGGCAAAACGGGAGGCGTGCAGCAGCTCCATGAGGCCTTCATCGCTGTTCTGCTTTAGTTTCACGGTAGTAAGCTTTCCAACATTCCTAGGGACTTTGCTTAAGCAACCGTTTCGGTACCAGAACACTGCGTAGAGACAGTAAGCTCTGGTCCTGCGTGTATGCTGCGTGTCAACCTAGAAATTGCAGACTGATGGCATAAGGCTTCTTTTCCCATTATGAAAGCTCCGTTCATGCGGCCTCGAAGCTACCTGAAAAGCATGGTTGTTGCCGGGGTTTTCCTCACTGCCGGCATGGTTCTGAGAAGAAAATGAGTTTTCTCCTAAGTAACATTGGGTTTCCAGTTCCTTGTTGGAAGCTCACCCTGCTCTGCTCTACACCTAATGTGAAAGTCAACGTGAGCCCAAGCTTCGAAGTAAGGCCCTGATTATCCTGGCAAAACGAGAGGCGTGCAGCAGCTCCATGAGGCCTTCATCGTTGTTCTGCTTTAGTTTCAAGGTAGTAAGCTTTGCAACACTCCTAGGGGACTTGCTTCAGCACCCGTTTCAGTACCAGAACACTGCGTAGAACCAGGAAGCTCTGCTCCTGCGTGTATGCTGCGTGTCAACCTAGAAATTAGAGACCGATGGCACAAGGCTAGTTTTCCCATTATGAAAGCTCCGTTGATGCGGCCCCGAAGCTACCTGAAAAGCACTGTTGTTACCGTGCTTTTACTTACAGCCGGCATGGTTCATAGAAGAAAATGAGTTTTCTCGAAAGAAACCTTGTGCTTCCAGTTCCTAGTTGGAAGCTCACCCTGCTCTGCTCTATACCAAACGTGAAAGTCAATGTGAGCACTAGCCTCGAAGTAAGGCCCTGATTATCCTGGCAAAACGGGAGGCGTGCAGCAGCTCCATGAGGCCTTCATCGCTGTTCTGCTTTAGTTTCACGGTAGTAAGCTTTCCAAGACTCCTAGGGACTTTGCTTAAGCAACCGTTTCGGTACCAGAACACTGCGTAGAGACAGTAAGCTCTGGTCCAGCGTGTATGCTGCGTGTCAACCTAGAAATTGGAGACTGATGGCATAAGGCTTCTTTTCCCATTATGAAAGCTCCGTTCATGCGGCCTCGAAGCTACCTGAAAAGCATTGTTGTTGCCGGGGTTTTCCTCACTGCCGGCATGGTTCTGAGAAGAAAATGAGTTTTCTCCTAAGAAACCTTGGGTTTCCAGTTCCTTGTTGGAAGCTCACCCTGCTCTGCGCTATACCTAAAATGAAAGTCAACGTGAGCCCAAGCTTCGAAGTAAGGCCCTGATTATCCTGGCAAAACGGGAGGCGTGCAGCAGCTCCATGAGGCCTTCATCGCTGTTCTGCTTTAGTTTCACGGTAGTAAGCTTTCCAACATTCCTAGGGACTTTGCTTAAGCAACCGTTTCGGTACCAGAACACTGCGTAGAGACACTAAGCTCTGGTCCTGCGTGTATGCTGCGTGTCAACCTCGAAATTGGAGACTGATGGCATAAAGCTTCTTTTCCCATTATGAAAGCTCCGTTCATGCGGCCTCGAAGCTACCTGAAAAGCATGGTTGTTGCCGGGGTTTTCCTCACTGCCGGCATGGTTCTGAGAAGAAAATGAGTTTTCTCCTAAGTAACATTGGGTTTCCAGTTCCTTGTTGGAAGCTCACCCTGCTCTGCTCTATACCTAATGTGAAAGTCAACGTGAGCCCAAGCTTCGAAGTAAGGCCCTGATTATCCTTGCAAAACGAGAGGCGTGCAGCAGCTCCATGAGGCCTTCATCGTTGTTCTGCTTTAGTTTCAAGGTAGTAAGCTTTGCAACACTCCTAGGGGACTTGCTTCAGCACCCGTTTCAGTACCAGAACACTGCGTAGAACCAGGAAGCTCTGCTCCTGCGTGTATGCTGCGTGTCAACCTAGAAATTAGAGACCGATGGCACAAGGCTAGTTTTCCCATTATGAAAGCTCCGTTGATGCGGCCCCGAAGCTACCTGAAAAGCACTGTTGTTACCGTGCTTTTACTTACAGCCGGCATGGTTCATAGAAGAAAATGAGTTTTCTCGAAAGAAACCTTGTGCTTCCAGTTCCTAGTTGGAAGCTCACCCTGCTCTGCTCTATACCAAACGTGAAAGTCAATGTGAGCACTAGCCTCGAAGTAAGGCCCTGATTATCCTGGCAAAACGGGAGGCGTGCAGCAGCTCCATGAGGCCTTCATCGCTGTTCTGCTTTAGTTTCACGGTAGTAAGCTTTCCAAGACTCCTAGGGACTTTGCTTAAGCAACCGTTTCGGTACCAGAACACTGCGTAGAGACAGTAAGCTCTGGTCCTGCGTGTATGCTGCGTGTCAACCTAGAAATTGGAGACTGATGGCATAAGGCTTCTTTTCCCATTATGAAAGCTCCGTTCATGCGGCCTCGAAGCTACCTGAAAAGCATTGTTGTTGCCGGGGTTTTCCTCACTGCCGGCATGGTTCTGAGAAGAAAATGAGTTTTCTCCTAAGAAACCTGGGGTTTCCAGTTCCTTGTTGGAAGCTCACCCTGCTCTGCGCTATACCTAAAATGAAAGTCAACGTGAGCCCAAGCTTCGAAGTAAGGCCCTGATTATCCTTGCAAAACGAGAGGCGTGCAGCAGCTCCATGAGGCCTTCATCGTTGTTCTGCTTTAGTTTCAAGGTAGTAAGCTTTTCAACACTCCTAGGGGCCTTGCTTCAGCACCCGTTTCAGTACCAGAACACTGCGTAGAACCAGGAAGCTCTGGTCCTGCGTGTATGCTGCGTGTCAACCTAGAAATTGGAGACTGATGGCATAAAGCTTCTTTTCCCATTATGAAAGCTCCGTTCATGCGGCCTCGAAGCTACCTGAAAAGCATTGTTGTTGCCGGGGTTTTCCTCACTGCCGGCATGGTTCTGAGAAGAAAATGAGTTTTCTCCTAAGAAACCTTGGGTTTCCCGTTCCTTGTTGGAAGCTCACCCTGCTCTGCGCTATACCTAAAATGAAAGTCAACGTGAGCCCAAGCTTCGAAGTAAGGCCCTGATTATCCTTGCAAAACGAGAGGCGTGCAGCAGCTCCATGAGGCCTTCATCGTTGTTCTGCTTTAGTTTCAAGGTAGTAAGCTTTTCAACACTCCTAGGGGCCTTGCTTCAGCACCCGTTTCAGTCAGAACACTGCGTAGAACCAGGAAGCTCTGCTCCTGCGTGTATGCTGCGTGTCAACCTAGAAATTAGAGACCGATGGCACAAGGCTAGTTTTCCCATTATGAAAGCTCCATTCATGCGGCCCCGAAGCTACCTGAAAAGCACTGTTGTTACCGTGCTTTTACTTACAGCCGGCATGGTTCATAGAAGAAAATGAGTTTTCTCGAAAGAAACCTTGTGCTTCCAGTTCCTAGTTGGAAGCTCACCCGGCTCTGCTCTATACCAAACGTGAAAGTCAATGTGAGCACTAGCCTCGAAGTAAGGCCCTGATTATCCTGGCAAAACGGGAGGCGTGCAGCAGCTCCATGAGGCCTTCATCGCTGTTCTGCTTTAGTTTCACGGTAGTAAGCTTTCCAACATTCCTAGGGACTTTGCTTAAGCAACCGTTTCGGTACCAGAACACTGCGTAGAGACAGTAAGCTCTGGTCCTGCGTGTATGCTGCGTGTCAACCTAGAAATTGGAGACTGATGGCATAAGGCTTCTTTTCCCATTATGAAAGCTCCGTTCATGCGGCCTCGAAGCTACCTGAAAAGCATGGTTGTTGCCGGGGTTTTCCTCACTGCCGGCATGGTTCTGAGAAGAAAATGAGTTTTCTCCTAAGTAACATTGGGTTTCCAGTTCCTTGTTGGAAGCTCACCGTGCTCTGCTCTATACCTAATGTGAAAGTCAACGTGAGCCCAAGCTTCGAAGTAAGGCCCTGATTATCCTTGCAAAACGAGAGGCGTGCAGCAGCTCCATGAGGCCTTCATCGTTGTTCTGCTTTAGTTTCAAGGTAGTAAGCTTTGCAACACTCCTAGGGGACTTGCTTCCTCACCCGTTTCAGTACCGGAACACTGCGTAGAACCAGGAAGCTCTGCTCCTGCGTGTATGCTGCGTGTCAACCTAGAAATTAGAGACCGATGGCACAAGGCTAGTTTTCCCATTATGAAAGCTCCGTTGATGCGGCCCCGAAGCTACCTGAAAAGCACTGTTGTTACCGTGCTTTTACTTACAGCCGGCATGGTTCATAGAAGAAAATGAGTTTTCTCGAAAGAAACCTTGTGCTTCCAGTTCCTAGTTGGAAGCTCACCCGGCTCTGCTCTATACCAAACGTGAAAGTCAATGTGAGCACTAGCCTCGAAGTAAGGCCCTGATTATCCTGGCAAAACGGGAGGCGTGCAGCAGCTCCATGAGGCCTTCATCGCTGTTCTGCTTTAGTTTCACGGTAGTAAGCTTTCCAACATTCCTAGGGACTTTGCTTAAGCAACCGTTTCGGTACCAGAACACTGCGTAGAGACAGTAAGCTCTGGTCCTGCGTGTATGCTGCGTGTCAACCTAGAAATTGCAGACTGATGGCATAAGGCTTCTTTTCCCATTATGAAAGCTCCGTTCATGCGGCCTCGAAGCTACCTGAAAAGCATGGTTGTTGCCGGGGTTTTCCTCACTGCCGGCATGGTTCTGAGAAGAAAATGAGTTTTCTCCTAAGTAACATTGGGTTTCCAGTTCCTTGTTGGAAGCTCACCCTGCTCTGCTCTACACCGAATGTGAAAGTCAACGTGAGCCCAAGCTTCGAAGTAAGGCCCTGATTATCCTGGCAAAACGAGAGGCGTGCAGCAGCTCCATGAGGCCTTCATCGTTGTTCTGCTTTAGTTTCAAGGTAGTAAGCTTTGCAACACTCCTAGGGGACTTGCTTCAGCACCCGTTTCAGTACCAGAACACTGCGTAGAACCAGGAAGCTCTGCTCCTGCGTGTATGCTGCGTGTCAACCTAGAAATTAGAGACCGATGGCACAAGGCTAGTTTTCCCATTATGAAAGCTCCGTTGATGCGGCCCCGAAGCTACCTGAAAAGCACTGTTGTTACCGTGCTTTTACTTACAGCCGGCATGGTTCATAGAAGAAAATGAGTTTTCTCGAAAGAAACCTTGTGCTTCCAGTTCCTAGTTGGAAGCTCACCCTGCTCTGCTCTATACCAAACGTGAAAGTCAATGTGAGCACTAGCCTCGAAGTAAGGCCCTGATTATCCTGGCAAAACGGGAGGCATGCAGCAGCTCCATGAGGCCTTCATCGCTGTTCTGCTTTAGTTTCACGGTAGTAAGCTTTCCAAGACTCCTAGGGACTTTGCTTAAGCAACCGTTTCGGTACCAGAACACTGCGTAGAGACAGTAAGCTCTGGTCCTGCGTGTATGCTGCGTGTCAACCTAGAAATTGGAGACTGATGGCATAAGGCTTCTTTTCCCATTATGAAAGCTCCGTTCATGCGGCCTCGAAGCTACCTGAAAAGCATTGTTGTTGCCGGGGTTTTCCTCACTGCCGGCATGGTTCTGAGAAGAAAATGAGTTTTCTCCTAAGAAACCTTGGGTTTCCAGTTCCTTGTTGGAAGCTCACCCTGCTCTGCGCTATACCTAAAATGAAAGTCAACGTGAGCCCAAGCTTCGAAGTAAGGCCCTGATTATCCTTGCAAAACGAGAGGCGTGCAGCAGCTCCATGAGGCCTTCATCGTTGTTCTGCTTTAGTTTCAAGGTAGTAAGCTTTTCAACACTCCTAGGGGCCTTGCTTCAGCACCCGTTTCAGTACCAGAACATTGCGTAGAACCAGGAAGCTCTGGTCCTGCGTGTATGCTGCGTGTCAACCTAGAAATTGGAGACTGATGGCATAAAGCTTCTTTTCCCATTATGAAAGCTCCGTTCATGCGGCCTCGAAGCTACCTGAAAAGCATTGTTGTTGCCGGGGTTTTCCTCACTGCCGGCATGGTTCTGAGAAGAAAATGAGTTTTCTCCTAAGAAACCTTGTGTTTCCCGTTCCTTGTTGGAAGCTCAACCTGCTCTGCTCTATACCTAAAATGAAAGTCAACGTGAGCCCAAGCTTCGAAGTAAGGCCCTGATTATCCTTGCAAAACGAGAGGCGTGCAGCAGCTCCATGAGGCCTTCATCGTTGTTCTGCTTTAGTTTCAAGGTAGTAAGCTTTGCAACACTCCTAGGGGACTTGCTTCCTCACCCGTTTCAGTACCGGAACACTGCGTAGAACCAGGAAGCTCTGCTCCTGCGTGTATGCTGCGTGTCAACCTAGAAATTAGAGACCGATGGCACAAGGCTAGTTTTCCCATTATGAAAGCTCCATTCATGCGGCCCCGAAGCTACCTGAAAAGCACTGTTGTTACCGTGCTTTTACTTACAGCCGGCATGGTTCATAGAAGAAAATGAGTTTTCTCGAAAGAAACCTTGTGCTTCCAGTTCCTAGTTGGAAGCTCACCCGGCTCTGCTCTATACCAAACGTGAAAGTCAATGTGAGCACTAGCCTCGAAGTAAGGCCCTGATTATCCTGGCAAAACGGGAGGCGTGCAGCAGCTCCATGAGGCCTTCATCGCTGTTCTGCTTTAGTTTCACGGTAGTAAGCTTTCCAACATTCCTAGGGACTTTGCTTAAGCAACCGTTTCGGTACCAGAACACTGCGTAGAGACAGTAAGCTCTGGTCCTGCGTGTATGCTGCGTGTCAACCTAGAAATTGGAGACTGATGGCATAAGGCTTCTTTTCCCATTATGAAAGCTCCGTTCATGCGGCCTCGAAGCTACCTGAAAAGCATGGTTGTTGCCGGGGTTTTCCTCACTGCCGGCATGGTTCTGAGAAGAAAATGAGTTTTCTCCTAAGTAACATTGGGTTTCCAGTTCCTTGTTGGAAGCTCACCGTGCTCTGCTCTATACCTAATGTGAAAGTCAACGTGAGCCCAAGCTTCGAAGTAAGGCCCTGATTATCCTTGCAAAACGAGAGGCGTGCAGCAGCTCCATGAGGCCTTCATCGTTGTTCTGCTTTAGTTTCAAGGTAGTAAGCTTTGCAACACTCCTAGGGGACTTGCTTCAGCACCCGTTTCAGTACCAGAACACTGCGTAGAACCAGGAAGCTCTGCTCCTGCGTGTATGCTGCGTGTCAACCTAGAAATTAGAGACCGATGGCACAAGGCTAGTTTTCCCATTATGAAAGCTCCGTTGATGCGGCCCCGAAGCTACCTGAAAAGCACTGTTGTTACCGTGCTTTTACTTACAGCCGGCATGGTTCATAGAAGAAAATGAGTTTTCTCGAAAGAAACCTTCTGCTTCCAGTTCCTAGTTGGAAGCTCACCCTGCTCTGCTCTATACCAAACGTGAAAGTCAATGTGAGCACTAGCCTCGAAGTAAGGCCCTGATTATCCTGGCAAAACGGGAGGCGTGCAGCAGCTCCATGAGGCCTTCATCGCTGTTCTGCTTTAGTTTCACGGTAGTAAGCTTTCCAAGACTCCTAGGGACTTTGCTTAAGCAACCGTTTCGGTACCAGAACACTGCGTAGAGACAGTAAGCTCTGGTCCTGCGTGTATGCTGCGTGTCAACTTAGAAATTGGAGACTGATGGCATAAGGCTTCTTTTCCCATTATGAAAGCTCCGTTCATGCGGCCTCGAAGCTACCTGAAAAGCATGGTTGTTGCCGGGGTTTTCCTCACTGCCTGCATGGTTCTGAGAAGAAAATGAGTTTTCTCCTAAGAAACCTTGGGTTTCCAGTTCCTTGTTGGAAGCTCACCCTGCTCTGCTCTATACCTAATGTGAAAGTCAACGTGAGCCCAAGCTTCGAAGTAAGGCCCTGATTATCCTTGCAAAACGAGAGGCGTGCAGCAGCTCCATGAGGCCTTCATCGTTGTTCTGCTTTAGTTTCAAGGTAGTAAGCTTTGCAACACTCCTAGGGGCCTTGCTTCAGCACCCGTTTCAGTACCAGAACACTGCGTAGAACCAGGAAGCTCTGCTCCTGCGTGTATGCTGCGTGTCAACCTAGAAATTAGAGACCGATGGCACAAGGCTAGTTTTCCCATTATGAAAGCTCCGTTGATGCGGCCCCGAAGCTACCTGAAAAGCACTGTTGTTACCGTGCTTTTACTTACAGCCGGCATGGTTCATAGAAGAAAATGAGTTTTCTCGAAAGAAACCTTGTGCTTCCAGTTCCTAGTTGGAAGCTCACCCTGTTCTGCTCTATACCAAACGTGAAAGTCAATGTGAGCACTAGCCTCGAAGTAAGGCCCTGATTATCCTGGCAAAACGGGAGGCGTGCAGCAGCTCCATGAGGCCTTCATCGCTGTTCTGCTTTAGTTTCACGGTAGTAAGCTTTCCAGGACTCCTAGGGACTTTGCTTAAGCAACCGTTTCCGTATCAGAACACTGCGTAGAGACAGTAAGCTCTGGTCCTGCGTGTATGCTGCGTGTCAACCTAGAAATTGGAGACTGATGGCATAAGGCTTCTTTTCCCATTATGAAAGCTCCGTTTATGCGGCCTCGAAGCTACCTGAAAAGCATTGTTGTTGCCGGGGTTTTCCTCACTGCCGGCATGGTTCTGAGAAGAAAATGAGTTTTCTCCTAAGAAACCTTGGGTTTCCAGTTCCTTGTTGGAAGCTCACCCTGCTCTGCGCTATACCTAAAATGAAAGTCAACGTGAGCCCAAGCTTCGAAGTAAGGCCCTGATTATCCTTGCAAAACGAGAGGCGTGCAGCAGCTCCATGAGGCCTTCATCGTTGTTCTGCTTTAGTTTCAAGGTAGTAAGCTTTTCAACACTCCTAGGGGCCTTGCTTCAGCACCCGTTTCAGTCAGAACACTGCGTAGAACCAGGAAGCTCTGCTCCTGCGTGTATGCTGCGTGTCAACCTAGAAATTAGAGACTGATGGCACAAGGCTTGTTTTCCCATTTTGAAAGCTCCATTCATGCGGCCCCGAAGCTACCTGAAAAGCACTGTTGTTACCGTGCTTTTACTTACAGCCGGCATGGCACATAGAAGAAAATGTGTTTTCTCGGAAGAAACCTTCTGCTTCCAGTTCCTAGTTGAAAGCTCACCCTGCTCTGCTCTATACCTCAAGTGAAAGTCAACGTGAGCCCAAGCTTCGAAGTAAGGCCCTGATTATCCTTGCAAAACGAGAGGCGTGCAGCAGCTCCATGAGGCCTTCATCGTTGTTCTGCTTTAGTTTCAAGGTAGTAAGCTTTTCAACACTCCTAGGGGCCTTGCTTCAGCACCCATTTCAGTACCAGAACACTGCGTAGAACCAGGAAGCTCTGCTCCTGCGTGTATGCTGCGTGTCAACCTAGAAATTGGAGACTGATGGCATAAGGCTTCTTTTCCCATTATGAAAGCTCCGTTCATGCGGCCTCGAAGCTACCTGAAAAGGATGGTTGTTGCCGGGGTTTTCCTCACTGCCGGCATGGTTCTGAGAAGAAAATGAGTTTTCTCCTAAGAAACCTTGGGTTTCCAGTTCCTTGTTGGAAGCTCACCCTGCTCTGCTCTATACCTAATGTGAAAGTCAACGTGAGCCCAAGCTTCGAAGTAAGGCCCTGATTATCCTTGCAAAACGAGAGGCGTGCAGCAGCTCCATGAGGCCTTCATCGTTGTTCTGCTTTAGTTTCAAGGTAGTAAGCTTTGCAACACTCCTAGGGGACTTGCTTCAGCACCCGTTTTAGTACCAGAACACTGCGTAGAACCAGGAAGCTCTGCTCCTGCGTGTATGCTGCGTGTCAACCTAGAAATTAGAGACCGATGGCACAAGGCTAGTTTTCCCATTATGAAAGCTCCATTCATGCGGCCCCGAAGCTACCTGAAAAGCACTGTTGTTACCGTGCTTTTACTTACAGCCGGCATGGTTCATAGAAGAAAATGAGTTTTCTCGAAAGAAACCTTGTGCTTCCAGTTCCTAGTTGGAAGCTCACCCGGCTCTGCTCTATACCAAACGTGAAAGTCAATGTGAGCACTAGCCTCGAAGTAAGGCCCTGATTATCCTGGCAAAACGGGAGGCGTGCAGCAGCTCCATGAGGCCTTCATCGCTGTTCTGCTTTAGTTTCACGGTAGTAAGCTTTCCAACATTCCTAGGGACTTTGCTTAAGCAACCGTTTCGGTACCAGAACACTGCGTAGAGACAGTAAGCTCTGGTCCTGCGTGTATGCTGCGTGTCAACCTAGAAATTGGAGACTGATGGCATAAGGCTTCTTTTCCCATTATGAAAGCTCCGTTCATGCGGCCTCGAAGCTACCTGAAAAGCATGGTTGTTGCCGGGGTTTTCCTCACTGCCGGCATGGTTCTGAGAAGAAAATGAGTTTTCTCCTAAGTAACATTGGGTTTCCAGTTCCTTGTTGGAAGCTCACCGTGCTCTGCTCTATACCTAATGTGAAAGTCAACGTGAGCCCAAGCTTCGAAGTAAGGCCCTGATTATCCTTGCAAAACGAGAGGCGTGCAGCAGCTCCATGAGGCCTTCATCGTTGTTCTGCTTTAGTTTCAAGGTAGTAAGCTTTGCAACACTCCTAGGGGACTTGCTTCAGCACCCGTTTCAGTACCAGAACACTGCGTAGAACCAGGAAGCTCTGCTCCTGCGTGTATGCTGCGTGTCAACCTAGAAATTAGAGACCGATGGCACAAGGCTAGTTTTCCCATTATGAAAGCTCCGTTGATGCGGCCCCGAAGCTACCTGAAAAGCACTGTTGTTACCGTGCTTTTACTTACAGCCGGCATGGTTCATAGAAGAAAATGAGTTTTCTCGAAAGAAACCTTCTGCTTCCAGTTCCTAGTTGGAAGCTCACCCTGCTCTGCTCTATACCAAACGTGAAAGTCAATGTGAGCACTAGCCTCGAAGTAAGGCCCTGATTATCCTGGCAAAACGGGAGGCGTGCAGCAGCTCCATGAGGCCTTCATCGCTGTTCTGCTTTAGTTTCACGGTAGTAAGCTTTCCAAGACTCCTAGGGACTTTGCTTAAGCAACCGTTTCGGTACCAGAACACTGCGTAGAGACAGTAAGCTCTGGTCCTGCGTGTATGCTGCGTGTCAACTTAGAAATTGGAGACTGATGGCATAAGGCTTCTTTTCCCATTATGAAAGCTCCGTTCATGCGGCCTCGAAGCTACCTGAAAAGCATGGTTGTTGCCGGGGTTTTCCTCACTGCCTGCATGGTTCTGAGAAGAAAATGAGTTTTCTCCTAAGAAACCTTGGGTTTCCAGTTCCTTGTTGGAAGCTCACCCTGCTCTGCTCTATACCTAATGTGAAAGTCAACGTGAGCCCAAGCTTCGAAGTAAGGCCCTGATTATCCTTGCAAAACGAGAGGCGTGCAGCAGCTCCATGAGGCCTTCATCGTTGTTCTGCTTTAGTTTCAAGGTAGTAAGCTTTGCAACACTCCTAGGGGCCTTGCTTCAGCACCCGTTTCAGTACCAGAACACTGCGTAGAACCAGGAAGCTCTGCTCCTGCGTGTATGCTGCGTGTCAACCTAGAAATTAGAGACCGATGGCACAAGGCTAGTTTTCCCATTATGAAAGCTCCGTTGATGCGGCCCCGAAGCTACCTGAAAAGCACTGTTGTTACCGTGCTTTTACTTACAGCCGGCATGGTTCATAGAAGAAAATGAGTTTTCTCGAAAGAAACCTTGTGCTTCCAGTTCCTAGTTGGAAGCTCACCCTGTTCTGCTCTATACCAAACGTGAAAGTCAATGTGAGCACTAGCCTCGAAGTAAGGCCCTGATTATCCTGGCAAAACGGGAGGCGTGCAGCAGCTCCATGAGGCCTTCATCGCTGTTCTGCTTTATTTTCACGGTAGTAAGCTTTCCAGGACTCCTAGGGACTTTGCTTAAGCAACCGTTTCCGTATCGGAACACTGCGTAGAGACAGTAAGCTCTGGTCCTGCGTGTATGCTGCGTGTCAACCTAGAAATTGGAGACTGATGGCATAAGGCTTCTTTTCCCATTATGAAAGCTCCGTTTATGCGGCCTCGAAGCTACCTGAAAAGCATTGTTGTTGCCGGGGTTTTCCTCACTGCCGGCATGGTTCTGAGAAGAAAATGAGTTTTCTCCTAAGAAACCTTGGGTTTCCAGTTCCTTGTTGGAAGCTCACCCTGCTCTGCGCTATACCTAAAATGAAAGTCAACGTGAGCCCAAGCTTCGAAGTAAGGCCCTGATTATCCTTGCAAAACGAGAGGCGTGCAGCAGCTCCATGAGGCCTTCATCGTTGTTCTGCTTTAGTTTCAAGGTAGTAAGCTTTTCAACACTCCTAGGGGCCTTGCTTCAGCACCCGTTTCAGTCAGAACACTGCGTAGAACCAGGAAGCTCTGCTCCTGCGTGTATGCTGCGTGTCAACCTAGAAATTAGAGACTGATGGCACAAGGCTTGTTTTCCCATTTTGAAAGCTCCATTCATGCGGCCCCGAAGCTACCTGAAAAGCACTGTTGTTACCGTGCTTTTACTTACAGCCGGCATGGCACATAGAAGAAAATGTGTTTTCTCGGAAGAAACCTTCTGCTTCCAGTTCCTAGTTGAAAGCTCACCCTGCTCTGCTCTATACCTCAAGTGAAAGTCAACGTGAGCCCAAGCTTCGAAGTAAGGCCCTGATTATCCTTGCAAAACGAGAGGCGTGCAGCAGCTCCATGAGGCCTTCATCGTTGTTCTGCTTTAGTTTCAAGGTAGTAAGCTTTTCAACACTCCTAGGGGCCTTGCTTCAGCACCCGTTTCAGTACCAGAACACTGCGTAGAACCAGGAAGCTCTGCTCCTGCGTGTATGCTGCGTGTCAACCTAGAAATTGGAGACTGATGGCATAAGGCTTCTTTTCCCATTATGAAAGCTCCGTTCATGCGGCCTCGAAGCTACCTGAAAAGGATGGTTGTTGCCGGGGTTTTCCTCACTGCCGGCATGGTTCTGAGAAGAAAATGAGTTTTCTCCTAAGAAACCTTGGGTTTCCAGTTCCTTGTTGGAAGCTCACCCTGCTCTGCTCTATACCTAATGTGAAAGTCAACGTGAGCCCAAGCTTCGAAGTAGGGCCCTGATTATCCTTGCAAAACGAGAGGCGTGCAGCAGCTCCATGAGGCCTTCATCGTTGTTCTGCTTTAGTTTCAAGGTAGTAAGCTTTGCAACACTCCTAGGGGACTTGCTTCAGCACCCGTTTCGGTACCAGAACACTGCGTAGAGACAGTAAGCTCTGGTCCTGCGTGTATGCTGCGTGTCAACCTAGAAATTGGAGACTGATGGCATAAGGCTTCTTTTCCCATTATGAAAGCTCCGTTCATGCGGCCTCGAAGCTACCTGAAAAGCATGGTTGTTGCCGGGGTTTTCCTCACTGCCGGCATGGTTCTGAGAAGAAAATGAGTTTTCTCCTAAGAAACCTGGGATTTCCAGTTCCTTGTTGGAAGCTCACCCTGCTCTGCGCTATACCTAAAATGAAAGTCAACGTGAGCCCAAGCTTCGAAGTAAGGCCCTGATTATCCTTGCAAACCAGAGGCGTGCAGCAGCTCCATGAGGTCTTCATCGTTGTTCTGCTTTAGTTTCAAGGTAGTAAGCTTTTCAACACTCCTAGGGGCCTTGCTTCAGCACCCGTTTCAGTACCAGAACACTGCGTAGAACCAGGAAGCTCTGCTCCTGCGTGTATGCTGCGTGTCAACCTAGAAATTAGAGACTGATGGCACAAGGCTAGTTTTCCCATTATGAAAGCTCCGTTGATGCGGCCCCGAAGCTACCTGAAAAGCACTGTTGTTACCGTGCTTTTACTTACAGCCGGCATGGTTCATAGAAGAAAATGAGATTTCTCGAAAGAAACCTTCTGCTTCCAGTTCCTAGTTGGAAGCTCACCCTGCTCTGCTCTATACCAAACGTGAAAGTCAATGTGAGCACTAGCCTCGAAGTAAGGCCCTGATTATCCTGGCAAAACGGGAGGCGTGCAGCAGCTCCATGAGGCCTTCATCGCTGTTCTGCTTTAGTTTCACGGTAGTAAGCTTTCCAAGACTCCTAGGGACTTTGCTTAAGCAACCGTTTCGGTACCAGAACACTGCGTAGAGACAGTAAGCTCTGGTCCTGCGTGTATGCTGCGTGTCAACCTAGAAATTGGAGACTGATGGCATAAGGCTTCTTTTCCCATTATGAAAGCTCCGTTCATGCGGCCTCGAAGCTACCTGAAAAGGATGGTTGTTGCCGGGGTTTTCCTCACTGCCGGCATGGTTCTGAGAAGAAAATGAGTTTTCTCCTAAGAAACCTTGGGTTTCCAGTTCCTTGTTGGAAGCTCACCCTGCTCTGCTCTATACCTAATGTGAAAGTCAACGTGAGCCCAAGCTTCGAAGTAAGGCCCTGATTATCCTTGCAAAACGAGAGGCGTGCAGCAGCTCCATGAGGCCTTCATCGTTGTTCTGCTTTAGTTTCAAGGTAGTAAGCTTTTCAACACTCCTAGGGGCCTTGCTTCAGCACCCATTTCAGTACCAGAACACTGCGTAGAACCAGGAAGCTCTGCTCCTGCGTGTATGCTGCGTGTCAACCTAGAAATTGGAGACTGATGGCATAAGGCTTCTTTTCCCATTATGAAAGCTCCGTTCATGCGGCCTCGAAGCTACCTGAAAAGGATGGTTGTTGCCGGGGTTTTCCTCACTGCCGGCATGGTTCTGAGAAGAAAATGAGTTTTCTCCTAAGAAACCTTGGGTTTCCAGTTCCTTGTTGGAAGCTCACCCTGCTCTGCTCTATACCTAATGTGAAAGTCAACGTGAGCCCAAGCTTCGAAGTAAGGCCCTGATTATCCTTGCAAAACGAGAGGCGTGCAGCAGCTCCATGAGGCCTTCATCGTTGTTCTGCTTTAGTTTCAAGGTAGTAAGCTTTGCAACACTCCTAGGGGACTTGCTTCAGCACCCGTTTTAGTACCAGAACACTGCGTAGAACCAGGAAGCTCTGCTCCTGCGTGTATGCTGCGTGTCAACCTAGAAATTAGAGACCAATGGCACAAGGCTAGTTTTCCCATTATGAAAGCTCCGTTGATGCGGCCCCGAAGCTACCTGAAAAGCACTGTTGTTACCGTGCTTTTACTTACAGCCGGCATGGTTCATAGAAGAAAATGAGTTTTCTCGAAAGAAACCTTGTGCTTCCAGTTCCTAGTTGGAAGCTCACCCGGCTCTGCTCTATACCAAACGTGAAAGTCAATGTGAGCACTAGCCTCGAAGTAAGGCCCTGATTATCCTGGCAAAACGGGAGGCGTGCAGCAGCTCCATGAGGCCTTCATCGCTGTTCTGCTTTAGTTTCACGGTAGTAAGCTTTCCAACATTCCTAGGGACTTTGCTTAAGCAACCGTTTCGGTACCAGAACACTGCGTAGAAACAGTAAGCTCTGGTCCTGCGTGTATGCTGCGTGTCAACCTAGAAATTGGAGACTGATGGCATAAAGCTTCTTTTCCCATTATGAAAGCTCCGTTCATGCGGCCTCGAAGCTACCTGAAAAGCATGGTTGTTGCCGGGGTTTTCCTCACTGCCGGCATGGTTCTGAGAAGAAAATGAGTTTTCTCCTAAGTAACATTGGGTTTCCAGTTCCTTGTTGGAAGCTCACCCTGCTCTGCTCTATACCTAATGTGAAAGTCAACGTGAGCCCAAGCTTCGAAGTAAGGCCCTGATTATCCTTGCAAAACGAGAGGCGTGCAGCAGCTCCATGAGGCCTTCATCGTTGTTCTGCTTTAGTTTCAAGGTAGTAAGCTTTGCAACACTCCTAGGGGACTTGCTTCAGCACCCGTTTCAGTACCAGAACACTGCGTAGAACCAGGAAGCTCTGCTCCTGCGTGTATGCTGCGTGTCAACCTAGAAATTAGAGACCGATGGCACAAGGCTAGTTTTCCCATTATGAAAGCTCCGTTGATGCGGCCCCGAAGCTACCTGAAAAGCACTGTTGTTACCGTGCTTTTACTTACAGCCGGCATGGTTCATAGAAGAAAATGAGTTTTCTCGAAAGAAACCTTGTGCTTCCAGTTCCTAGTTGGAAGCTCACCCTGCTCTGCTCTATACCAAACGTGAAAGTCAATGTGAGCACTAGCCTCGAAGTAAGGCCCTGATTATCCTGGCAAAACGGGAGGCGTGCAGCAGCTCCATGAGGCCTTCATCGCTGTTCTGCTTTAGTTTCACGGTAGTAAGCTTCCAAGACTCCTAGGGACTTTGCTTAAGCAACCGTTTCGGTACCAGAACACTGCGTAGAGACAGTAAGCTCTGGTCCTGCGTGTATGCTGCGTGTCAACCTAGAAATTGGAGACTGATGGCATAAGGCTTCTTTTCCCATTATGAAAGCTCCGTTCATGCGGCCTCGAAGCTACCTGAAAAGGATGGTTGTTGCCGGGGTTTTCCTCACTGCCGGCATGGTTCTGAGAAGAAAATGAGTTTTCTCCTAAGAAACCTTGGGTTTCCAGTTCCTTGTTGGAAGCTCACCCTGCTCTGCTCTATACCTAATGTGAAAGTCAACGTGAGCCCAAGCTTCGAAGTAAGGCCCTGATTATCCTTGCAAAACGAGAGGCGTGCAGCAGCTCCATGAGGCCTTCATCGTTGTTCTGCTTTAGTTTCAAGGTAGTAAGCTTTGCAACACTCCTAGGGGACTTGCTTCAGCACCCGTTTTAGTACCAGAACACTGCGTAGAACCAGGAAGCTCTGCTCCTGCGTGTATGCTGCGTGTCAACCTAGAAATTAGAGACCGATGGCACAAGGCTAGTTTTCCCATTATGAAAGCTCCGTTGATGCGGCCCCGAAGCTACCTGAAAAGCACTGTTGTTACCGTGCTTTTACTTACAGCCGGCATGGTTCATAGAAGAAAATGAGTTTTCTCGAAAGAAACCTTGTGCTTCCAGTTCCTAGTTGGAAGCTCACCCGGCTCTGCTCTATACCAAACGTGAAAGTCAATGTGAGCACTAGCCTCGAAGTAAGGCCCTGATTATCCTGGCAAAACGGGAGGCGTGCAGCAGCTCCATGAGGCCTTCATCGCTGTTCTGCTTTAGTTTCACGGTAGTAAGCTTTCCAACATTCCTAGGGACTTTGCTTAAGCAACCGTTTCGGTACCAGAACACTGCGTAGAGACAGTAAGCTCTGGTCCTGCGTGTATGCTGCGTGTCAACTTAGAAATTGGAGACTGATGGCATAAGGCTTCTTTTCCCATTATGAAAGCTCCGTTCATGCGGCCTCGAAGCTACCTGAAAAGCATGGTTGTTGCCGGGGTTTTCCTCACTGCCTGCATGGTTCTGAGAAGAAAATGAGTTTTCTCCTAAGAAACCTTGGGTTTCCAGTTCCTTGTTGGAAGCTCACCCTGCTCTGCTCTATACCTAATGTGAAAGTCAACGTGAGCCCAAGCTTCGAAGTAAGGCCCTGATTATCCTTGCAAAACGAGAGGCGTGCAGCAGCTCCATGAGGCCTTCATCGTTGTTCTGCTTTAGTTTCAAGGTAGTAAGCTTTGCAACACTCCTAGGGGCGTTGCTTCAGCACCCGTTTCAGTACCAGAACACTGCGTAGAACCAGGAAGCTCTGCTCCTGCGTGTATGCTGCGTGTCAACCTAGAAATTAGAGACCGATGGCACAAGGCTAGTTTTCCCATTATGAAAGCTCCGTTGATGCGGCCCCGAAGCTACCTGAAAAGCACTGTTGTTACCGTGCTTTTACTTACAGCCGGCATGGTTCATAGAAGAAAATGAGTTTTCTCGAAAGAAACCTTGTGCTTCCAGTTCCTAGTTGGAAGCTCACCCTGTTCTGCTCTATACCAAACGTGAAAGTCAATGTGAGCACTAGCCTCGAAGTAAGGCCCTGATTATCCTGGCAAAACGGGAGGCGTGCAGCAGCTCCATGAGGCCTTCATCGCTGTTCTGCTTTAGTTTCACGGTAGTAAGCTTTCCAGGACTCCTAGGGACTTTGCTTAAGCAACCGTTTCCGTATCGGAACACTGCGTAGAGACAGTAAGCTCTGGTCCTGCGTGTATGCTGCGTGTCAACCTAGAAATTGGAGACTGATGGCATAAGGCTTCTTTTCCCATTATGAAAGCTCCGTTTATGCGGCCTCGAAGCTACCTGAAAAGCATTGTTGTTGCCGGGGTTTTCCTCACTGCCGGCATGGTTCTGAGAAGAAAATGAGTTTTCTCCTAAGAAACCTTGGGTTTCCAGTTCCTTGTTGGAAGCTCACCCTGCTCTGCGCTATACCTAAAATGAAAGTCAACGTGAGCCCAAGCTTCGAAGTAAGGCCCTGATTATCCTTGCAAAACGAGAGGCGTGCAGCAGCTCCATGAGGCCTTCATCGTTGTTCTGCTTTAGTTTCAAGGTAGTAAGCTTTTCAACACTCCTAGGGGCCTTGCTTCAGCACCCGTTTCAGTCAGAACACTGCGTAGAACCAGGAAGCTCTGGTCCTGCGTGTATGCTGCGTGTCAACCTAGAAATTAGAGACTGATGGCACAAGGCTTGTTTTCCCATTTTGAAAGCTCCATTCATGCGGCCCCGAAGCTACCTGAAAAGCACTGTTGTTACCGTGCTTTTACTTACAGCCGGCATGGCACATAGAAGAAAATGTGTTTTCTCGGAAGAAACCTTCTGCTTCCAGTTCCTAGTTGAAAGCTCACCCTGCTCTGCTCTATACCTCAAGTGAAAGTCAACGTGAGCCCAAGCTTCGAAGTAAGGCCCTGATTATCCTTGCAAAACGAGAGGCGTGCAGCAGCTCCATGAGGCCTTCATCGTTGTTCTGCTTTAGTTTCAAGGTAGTAAGCTTTTCAACACTCCTAGGGGCCTTGCTTCAGCACCCGTTTCAGTACCAGAACACTGCGTAGAACCAGGAAGCTCTGCTCCTGCGTGTATGCTGCGTGTCAACCTAGAAATTGGAGACTGATGGCATAAGGCTTCTTTTCCCATTATGAAAGCTCCGTTCATGCGGCCTCGAAGCTACCTGAAAAGGATGGTTGTTGCCGGGGTTTTCCTCACTGCCGGCATGGTTCTGAGAAGAAAATGAGTTTTCTCCTAAGAAACCTTGGGTTTCCAGTTCCTTGTTGGAAGCTCACCCTGCTCTGCTCTATACCTAATGTGAAAGTCAACGTGAGCCCAAGCTTCGAAGTAGGGCCCTGATTATCCTTGCAAAACGAGAGGCGTGCAGCAGCTCCATGAGGCCTTCATCGTTGTTCTGCTTTAGTTTCAAGGTAGTAAGCTTTGCAACACTCCTAGGGGACTTGCTTCAGCACCCGTTTCGGTACCAGAACACTGCGTAGAGACAGTAAGCTCTGGTCCTGCGTGTATGCTGCGTGTCAACCTAGAAATTGGAGACTGATGGCATAAGGCTTCTTTTCCCATTATGAAAGCTCCGTTCATGCGGCCTCGAAGCTACCTGAAAAGCATGGTTGTTGCCGGGGTTTTCCTCACTGCCGGCATGGTTCTGAGAAGAAAATGAGTTTTCTCCTAAGAAACCTGGGATTTCCAGTTCCTTGTTGGAAGCTCACCCTGCTCTGCGCTATACCTAAAATGAAAGTCAACGTGAGCCCAAGCTTCGAAGTAAGGCCCTGATTATCCTTGCAAACCAGAGGCGTGCAGCAGCTCCATGAGGTCTTCATCGTTGTTCTGCTTTAGTTTCAAGGTAGTAAGCTTTTCAACACTCCTAGGGGCCTTGCTTCAGCACCCGTTTCAGTACCAGAACACTGCGTAGAACCAGGAAGCTCTGCTCCTGCGTGTATGCTGCGTGTCAACCTAGAAATTAGAGACTGATGGCACAAGGCTAGTTTTCCCATTATGAAAGCTCCGTTGATGCGGCCCCGAAGCTACCTGAAAAGCACTGTTGTTACCGTGCTTTTACTTACAGCCGGCATGGTTCATAGAAGAAAATGAGATTTCTCGAAAGAAACCTTCTGCTTCCAGTTCCTAGTTGGAAGCTCACCCTGCTCTGCTCTATACCAAACGTGAAAGTCAATGTGAGCACTAGCCTCGAAGTAAGGCCCTGATTATCCTGGCAAAACGGGAGGCGTGCAGCAGCTCCATGAGGCCTTCATCGCTGTTCTGCTTTAGTTTCACGGTAGTAAGCTTTCCAAGACTCCTAGGGACTTTGCTTAAGCAACCGTTTCGGTACCAGAACACTGCGTAGAGACAGTAAGCTCTGGTCCTGCGTGTATGCTGCGTGTCAACCTAGAAATTGGAGACTGATGGCATAAGGCTTCTTTTCCCATTATGAAAGCTCCGTTCATGCGGCCTCGAAGCTACCTGAAAAGGATGGTTGTTGCCGGGGTTTTCCTCACTGCCGGCATGGTTCTGAGAAGAAAATGAGTTTTCTCCTAAGAAACCTTGGGTTTCCAGTTCCTTGTTGGAAGCTCACCCTGCTCTGCTCTATACCTAATGTGAAAGTCAACGTGAGCCCAAGCTTCGAAGTAAGGCCCTGATTATCCTTGCAAAACGAGAGGCGTGCAGCAGCTCCATGAGGCCTTCATCGTTGTTCTGCTTTAGTTTCAAGGTAGTAAGCTTTTCAACACTCCTAGGGGCCTTGCTTCAGCACCCATTTCAGTACCAGAACACTGCGTAGAACCAGGAAGCTCTGCTCCTGCGTGTATGCTGCGTGTCAACCTAGAAATTGGAGACTGATGGCATAAGGCTTCTTTTCCCATTATGAAAGCTCCGTTCATGCGGCCTCGAAGCTACCTGAAAAGGATGGTTGTTGCCGGGGTTTTCCTCACTGCCGGCATGGTTCTGAGAAGAAAATGAGTTTTCTCCTAAGAAACCTTGGGTTTCCAGTTCCTTGTTGGAAGCTCACCCTGCTCTGCTCTATACCTAATGTGAAAGTCAACGTGAGCCCAAGCTTCGAAGTAAGGCCCTGATTATCCTTGCAAAACGAGAGGCGTGCAGCAGCTCCATGAGGCCTTCATCGTTGTTCTGCTTTAGTTTCAAGGTAGTAAGCTTTGCAACACTCCTAGGGGACTTGCTTCAGCACCCGTTTTAGTACCAGAACACTGCGTAGAACCAGGAAGCTCTGCTCCTGCGTGTATGCTGCGTGTCAACCTAGAAATTAGAGACCGATGGCACAAGGCTAGTTTTCCCATTATGAAAGCTCCGTTGATGCGGCCCCGAAGCTACCTGAAAAGCACTGTTGTTACCGTGCTTTTACTTACAGCCGGCATGGTTCATAGAAGAAAATGAGTTTTCTCGAAAGAAACCTTGTGCTTCCAGTTCCTAGTTGGAAGCTCACCCGGCTCTGCTCTATACCAAACGTGAAAGTCAATGTGAGCACTAGCCTCGAAGTAAGGCCCTGATTATCCTGGCAAAACGGGAGGCGTGCAGCAGCTCCATGAGGCCTTCATCGCTGTTCTGCTTTAGTTTCACGGTAGTAAGCTTTCCAACATTCCTAGGGACTTTGCTTAAGCAACCGTTTCGGTACCAGAACACTGCGTAGAGACAGTAAGCTCTGGTCCTGCGTGTATGCTGCGTGTCAACCTAGAAATTGGAGACTGATGGCATAAAGCTTCTTTTCCCATTATGAAAGCTCCGTTCATGCGGCCTCGAAGCTACCTGAAAAGCATGGTTGTTGCCGGGGTTTTCCTCACTGCCGGCATGGTTCTGAGAAGAAAATGAGTTTTCTCCTAAGTAACATTGGGTTTCCAGTTCCTTGTTGGAAGCTCACCCTGCTCTGCTCTATACCTAATGTGAAAGTCAACGTGAGCCCAAGCTTCGAAGTAAGGCCCTGATTATCCTTGCAAAACGAGAGGCGTGCAGCAGCTCCATGAGGCCTTCATCGTTGTTCTGCTTTAGTTTCAAGGTAGTAAGCTTTGCAACACTCCTAGGGGACTTGCTTCAGCACCCGTTTCAGTACCAGAACACTGCGTAGAACCAGGAAGCTCTGCTCCTGCGTGTATGCTGCGTGTCAACCTAGAAATTAGAGACCGATGGCACAAGGCTAGTTTTCCCATTATGAAAGCTCCGTTGATGCGGCCCCGAAGCTACCTGAAAAGCACTGTTGTTACCGTGCTTTTACTTACAGCCGGCATGGTTCATAGAAGAAAATGAGTTTTCTCGAAAGAAACCTTCTGCTTCCAGTTCCTAGTTGGAAGCTCACCCTGCTCTGCTCTATACCAAACGTGAAAGTCAATGTGAGCACTAGCCTCGAAGTAAGGCCCTGATTATCCTGGCAAAACGGGAGGCGTGCAGCAGCTCCATGAGGCCTTCATCGCTGTTCTGCTTTAGTTTCACGGTAGTAAGCTTTCCAAGACTCCTAGGGACTTTGCTTAAGCAACCGTTTCGGTACCAGAACACTGCGTAGAGACAGTAAGCTCTGGTCCTGCGTGTATGCTGCGTGTCAACCTAGAAATTGGAGACTGATGGCATAAGGCTTCTTTTCCCATTATGAAAGCTCCGTTCATGCGGCCTCGAAGCTACCTGAAAAGGATGGTTGTTGCCGGGGTTTTCCTCACTGCCGGCATGGTTCTGAGAAGAAAATGAGTTTTCTCCTAAGAAACCTTGGGTTTCCAGTTCCTTGTTGGAAGCTCACCCTGCTCTGCTCTATACCTAATGTGAAAGTCAACGTGAGCCCAAGCTTCGAAGTAAGGCCCTGATTATCCTTGCAAAACGAGAGGCGTGCAGCAGCTCCATGAGGCCTTCATCGTTGTTCTGCTTTAGTTTCAAGGTAGTAAGCTTTGCAACACTCCTAGGGGACTTGCTTCAGCACCCGTTTTAGTACCAGAACACTGCGTAGAACCAGGAAGCTCTGCTCCTGCGTGTATGCTGCGTGTCAACCTAGAAATTAGAGACCGATGGCACAAGGCTAGTTTTCCCATTATGAAAGCTCCGTTGATGCGGCCCCGAAGCTACCTGAAAAGCACTGTTGTTACCGTGCTTTTACTTACAGCCGGCATGGTTCATAGAAGAAAATGAGTTTTCTCGAAAGAAACCTTGTGCTTCCAGTTCCTAGTTGGAAGCTCACCCGGCTCTGCTCTATACCAAACGTGAAAGTCAATGTGAGCACTAGCCTCGAAGTAAGGCCCTGATTATCCTGGGAAAACGGGAGGCGTGCAGCAGCTCCATGAGGCCTTCATCGCTGTTCTGCTTTAGTTTCACGGTAGTAAGCTTTCCAACATTCCTAGGGACTTTGCTTAAGCAACCGTTTCGGTACCAGAACACTGCGTAGAGACAGTAAGCTCTGGTCCTGCGTGTATGCTGCGTGTCAACCTAGAAATTGGAGACTGATGGCATAAAGCTTCTTTTCCCATTATGAAAGCTCCGTTCATGCGGCCTCGAAGCTACCTGAAAAGCATGGTTGTTGCCGGGGTTTTCCTCACTGCCGGCATGGTTCTGAGAAGAAAATGAGTTTTCTCCTAAGTAACATTGGGTTTCCAGTTCCTTGTTGGAAGCTCACCCTGCTCTGCTCTATACCTAATGTGAAAGTCAACGTGAGCCCAAGCTTCGAAGTAAGGCCCTGATTATCCTTGCAAAACGAGAGGCGTGCAGCAGCTCCATGAGGCCTTCATCGTTGTTCTGCTTTAGTTTCAAGGTAGTAAGCTTTGCAACACTCCTAGGGGCCTTGCTTCAGCACCCATTTCAGTACCAGAACACTGCGTAGAACCAGGAAGCTCTGCTCCTGCGTGTATGCTGCGTGTCAACCTAGAAATTAGAGACCGATGGCACAAGGCTAGTTTTCCCATTATGAAAGCTCCGTTGATGCGGCCCCGAAGCTACCTGAAAAGCACTGTTGTTACCGTGCTTTTACTTACAGCCGGCATGGTTCATAGAAGAAAATGAGTTTTCTCGAAAGAAACCTTCTGCTTCCAGTTCCTAGTTGGAAGCTCACCCTGCTCTGCTCTATACCAAACGTGAAAGTCAATGTGAGCACTAGCCTCGAAGTAAGGCCCTGATTATCGTGGCAAAACGGGAGGCGTGCAGCAGCTCCATGAGGCCTTCATCGCTGTTCTGCTTTAGTTTCACGGTAGTAAGCTTTCCAAGACTCCTAGGGACTTTGCTTAAGCAACCGTTTCGGTACCAGAACACTGCGTAGAGACAGTAAGCTCTGGTCCTGCGTGTATGCTGCGTGTCAACCTAGAAATTGGAGACTGATGGCATAAGGCTTCTTTTCCCATTATGAAAGCTCCGTTCATGCGGCCTCGAAGCTACCTGAAAAGCATTGTTGTTGCCGGGGTTTTCCTCACTGCCGGCATGGTTCTGAGAAGAAAATGAGTTTTCTCCTAAGAAACCTTGGGTTTCCAGTTCCTTGTTGGAAGCTCACCCTGCTCTGCGCTATACCTAAAGTGAAAGTCAACGTGAGCCCAAGCTTCGAAGTAAGGCCCTGATTATCCTTGCAAAACGAGAGGCGTGCAGCAGCTCCATGAGGCCTTCATCGTTGTTCTGCTTTAGTTTCAAGGTAGTAAGCTTTTCAACACTCCTAGGGGCCTTGCTTCAGCACCCGTTTCAGTACCAGAACACTGCGTAGAACCAGGAAGCTCTGGTCCTGCGTGTATGCTGCGTGTCAACCTAGAAATTGGAGACTGATGGCATAAAGCTTCTTTTCCCATTATGAAAGCTCCGTTCATGCGGCCTCGAAGCTACCTGAAAAGCATTGTTGTTGCCGGGGTTTTCCTCACTGCCGGCATGGTTCTGAGAAGAAAATGAGTTTTCTCCTAAGAAACCTTGGGTTTCCCGTTCCTTGTTGGAAGCTCAACATGCTCTGCTCTATACCTAAAATGAAAGTCAACGTGAGCCCAAGCTTCGAAGTAAGGCCCTGATTATCCTTGCAAAACGAGAGGCGTGCAGCAGCTCCATGAGGCCTTCATCGTTGTTCTGCTTTAGTTTCAAGGTAGTAAGCTTTTCAACACTCCTAGGGGCCTTGCTTCAGCACCCGTTTCAGTCAGAACACTGCGTAGAACCAGGAAGCTCTGCTCCTGCGTGTATGCTGCGTGTCAACCTAGAAATTAGAGACCGATGGCACAAGGCTAGTTTTCCCATTATGAAAGCTCCGTTGATGCGGCCCCGAAGCTACCTGAAAAGCACTGTTGTTACCGTGCTTTTACTTACAGCCGGCATGGTTCATAGAAGAAAATGAGTTTTCTCGAAAGAAACCTTGTGCTTCCAGTTCCTAGTTGGAAGCTCACCCGGCTCTGCTCTATACCAAACGTGAAAGTCAATGTGAGCACTAGCCTCGAAGTAAGGCCCTGATTATCCTGGCAAAACGGGAGGCGTGCAGCAGCTCCATGAGGCCTTCATCGCTGTTCTGCTTTAGTTTCACGGTAGTAAGCTTTCCAGGACTCCTAGGGACTTTGCTTAAGCAACCGTTTCCGTATCGGAACACTGCGTAGAGACAGTAAGCTCTGGTCCTGCGTGTATGCTGCGTGTCAACCTAGAAATTGGAGACTGATGGCATAAGGCTTCTTTTCCCATTATGAAAGCTCCGTTTATGCGGCCTCGAAGCTACCTGAAAAGCATTGTTGTTGCCGGGGTTTTCCTCACTGCCGGCATGGTTCTGAGAAGAAAATGAGTTTTCTCCTAAGAAACCTTGGGTTTCCAGTTCCTTGTTGGAAGCTCACCCTGCTCTGCGCTATACCTAAAATGAAAGTCAACGTGAGCCCAAGCTTCGAAGTAAGGCCCTGATTATCCTTGCAAAACGAGAGGCGTGCAGCAGCTCCATGAGGCCTTCATCGTTGTTCTGCTTTAGTTTCAAGGTAGTAAGGTTTTCAACACTCCTAGGGGCCTTGCTTCAGCACCCGTTTCAGTCAGAACACTGCGTAGAACCAGGAAGCTCTGCTCCTGCGTGTATGCTGCGTGTCAACCTAGAAATTAGAGACTGATGGCACAAGGCTTGTTTTCCCATTTTGAAAGCTCCATTCATGCGGCCCCGAAGCTACCTGAAAAGCACTGTTGTTACCGTGCTTTTACTTACAGCCGGCATGGCACATAGAAGAAAATGTGTTTTCTCGGAAGAAACCTTCTGCTTCCAGTTCCTAGTTGAAAGCTCACCCTGCTCTGCTCTATACCTCAAGTGAAAGTCAACGTGAGCCCAAGCTTCGAAGTAAGGCCCTGATTATCCTTGCAAAACGAGAGGCGTGCAGCAGCTCCATGAGGCCTTCATCGTTGTTCTGCTTTAGTTTCAAGGTAGTAAGCTTTTCAACACTCCTAGGGGCCTTGCTTCAGTACCCGTTTCAGTACCAGAACACTGCGTAGAACCAGGAAGCTCTGCTCCTGCGTGTATGCTGCGTGTCAACCTAGAAATTGGAGACTGATGGCATAAGGCTTCTTTTCCCATTATGAAAGCTCCGTTCATGCGGCCTCGAAGCTACCTGAAAAGGATGGTTGTTGCCGGGGTTTTCCTCACTGCCGGCATGGTTCTGAGAAGAAAATGAGTTTTCTCCTAAGAAACCTTGGGTTTCCAGTTCCTTGTTGGAAGCTCACCCTGCTCTGCTCTATACCTAATGTGAAAGTCAACGTGAGCCCAAGCTTCGAAGTAGGGCCCTGATTATCCTTGCAAAACGAGAGGCGTGCAGCAGCTCCATGAGGCCTTCATCGTTGTTCTGCTTTAGTTTCAAGGTAGTAAGCTTTGCAACACTCCTAGGGGACTTGCTTCAGCACCCGTTTCGGTACCAGAACACTGCGTAGAGACAGTAAGCTCTGGTCCTGCGTGTATGCTGCGTGTCAACCTAGAAATTGGAGACTGATGGCATAAGGCTTCTTTTCCCATTATGAAAGCTCCGTTCATGCGGCCTCGAAGCTACCTGAAAAGCATGGTTGTTGCCGGGGTTTTCCTCACTGCCGGCATGGTTCTGAGAAGAAAATGAGTTTTCTCCTAAGAAACCTGGGATTTCCAGTTCCTTGTTGGAAGCTCACCCTGCTCTGCGCTATACCTAAAATGAAAGTCAACGTGAGCCCAAGCTTCGAAGTAAGGCCCTGATTATCCTTGCAAACCAGAGGCGTGCAGCAGCTCCATGAGGTCTTCATCGTTGTTCTGCTTTAGTTTCAAGGTAGTAAGCTTTTCAACACTCCTAGGGGCCTTGCTTCAGCACCCGTTTCAGTACCAGAACACTGCGTAGAACCAGGAAGCTCTGCTCCTGCGTGTATGCTGCGTGTCAACCTAGAAATTAGAGACTGATGGCACAAGGCTAGTTTTCCCATTATGAAAGCTCCGTTGATGCGGCCCCGAAGCTACCTGAAAAGCACTGTTGTTACCGTGCTTTTACTTACAGCCGGCATGGTTCATAGAAGAAAATGAGATTTCTCGAAAGAAACCTTCTGCTTCCAGTTCCTAGTTGGAAGCTCACCCTGCTCTGCTCTATACCAAACGTGAAAGTCAATGTGAGCACTAGCCTCGAAGTAAGGCCCTGATTATCCTGGCAAAACGGGAGGCGTGCAGCAGCTCCATGAGGCCTTCATCGCTGTTCTGCTTTAGTTTCACGGTAGTAAGCTTTCCAAGACTCCTAGGGACTTTGCTTAAGCAACCGTTTCGGTACCAGAACACTGCGTAGAGACAGTAAGCTCTGGTCCTGCGTGTATGCTGCGTGTCAACCTAGAAATTGGAGACTGATGGCATAAGGCTTCTTTTCCCATTATGAAAGCTCCGTTCATGCGGCCTCGAAGCTACCTGAAAAGGATGGTTGTTGCCGGGGTTTTCCTCACTGCCGGCATGGTTCTGAGAAGAAAATGAGTTTTCTCCTAAGAAACCTTGGGTTTCCAGTTCCTTGTTGGAAGCTCACCCTGCTCTGCTCTATATCTAATGTGAAAGTCAACGTGAGCCCAAGCTTCGAAGTAAGGCCCTGATTATCCTTGCAAAACGAGAGGCGTGCAGCAGCTCCATGAGGCCTTCATCGTTGTTCTGCTTTAGTTTCAAGGTAGTAAGCTTTTCAACACTCCTAGGGGCCTTGCTTCAGCACCCATTTCAGTACCAGAACACTGCGTAGAACCAGGAAGCTCTGCTCCTGCGTGTATGCTGCGTGTCAACCTAGAAATTGGAGACTGATGGCATAAGGCTTCTTTTCCCATTATGAAAGCTCCGTTCATGCGGCCTCGAAGCTACCTGAAAAGGATGGTTGTTGCCGGGGTTTTCCTCACTGCCGGCATGGTTCTGAGAAGAAAATGAGTTTTCTCCTAAGAAACCTTGGGTTTCCAGTTCCTTGTTGGAAGCTCACCCTGCTCTGCTCTATACCTAATGTGAAAGTCAACGTGAGCCCAAGCTTCGAAGTAAGGCCCTGATTATCCTTGCAAAACGAGAGGCGTGCAGCAGCTCCATGAGGCCTTCATCGTTGTTCTGCTTTAGTTTCAAGGTAGTAAGCTTTGCAACACTCCTAGGGGACTTGCTTCAGCACCCGTTTTAGTACCAGAACACTGCGTAGAACCAGGAAGCTCTGCTCCTGCGTGTATGCTGCGTGTCAACCTAGAAATTAGAGACCGATGGCACAAGGCTAGTTTTCCCATTATGAAAGCTCCGTTGATGCGGCCCCGAAGCTACCTGAAAAGCACTGTTGTTACCGTGCTTTTACTTACAGCCGGCATGGTTCATAGAAGAAAATGAGTTTTCTCGAAAGAAACCTTGTGCTTCCAGTTCCTAGTTGGAAGCTCACCCGGCTCTGCTCTATACCAAACGTGAAAGTCAATGTGAGCACTAGCCTCGAAGTAAGGCCCTGATTATCCTGGCAAAACGGGAGGCGTGCAGCAGCTCCATGAGGCCTTCATCGCTGTTCTGCTTTAGTTTCACGGTAGTAAGCTTTCCAACATTCCTAGGGACTTTGCTTAAGCAACCGTTTCGGTACCAGAACACTGCGTAGAGACAGTAAGCTCTGGTCCTGCGTGTATGCTGCGTGTCAACCTAGAAATTGGAGACTGATGGCATAAAGCTTCTTTTCCCATTATGAAAGCTCCGTTCATGCGGCCTCGAAGCTACCTGAAAAGCATGGTTGTTGCCGGGGTTTTCCTCACTGCCGGCATGGTTCTGAGAAGAAAATGAGTTTTCTCCTAAGTAACATTGGGTTTCCAGTTCCTTGTTGGAAGCTCACCCTGCTCTGCTCTATACCTAATGTGAAAGTCAACGTGAGCCCAAGCTTCGAAGTAAGGCCCTGATTATCCTTGCAAAACGAGAGGCGTGCAGCAGCTCCATGAGGCCTTCATCGTTGTTCTGCTTTAGTTTCAAGGTAGTAAGCTTTGCAACACTCCTAGGGGACTTGCTTCAGCACCCGTTTTAGTACCAGAACACTGCGTAGAACCAGGAAGCTCTGCTCCTGCGTGTATGCTGCGTGTCAACCTAGAAATTAGAGACCGATGGCACAAGGCTAGTTTTCCCATTATGAAAGCTCCGTTGATGCGGCCCCGAAGCTACCTGAAAAGCACTGTTGTTACCGTGCTTTTACTTACAGCCGGCATGGTTCATAGAAGAAAATGAGTTTTCTCGAAAGAAACCTTGTGCTTCCAGTTCCTAGTTGGAAGCTCACCCGGCTCTGCTCTATACCAAACGTGAAAGTCAATGTGAGCACTAGCCTCGAAGTAAGGCCCTGATTATCCTGGCAAAACGGGAGGCGTGCAGCAGCTCCATGAGGCCTTCATCGCTGTTCTGCTTTAGTTTCACGGTAGTAAGCTTTCCAACATTCCTAGGGACTTTGCTTAAGCAACCGTTTCGGTACCAGAACACTGCGTAGAGACAGTAAGCTCTGGTCCTGCGTGTATGCTGCGTGTCAACCTAGAAATTGGAGACTGATGGCATAAAGCTTCTTTTCCCATTATGAAAGCTCCGTTCATGCGGCCTCGAAGCTACCTGAAAAGCATGGTTGTTGCCGGGGTTTTCCTCACTGCCGGCATGGTTCTGAGAAGAAAATGAGTTTTCTCCTAAGTAACATTGGGTTTCCAGTTCCTTGTTGGAAGCTCACCCTGCTCTGCTCTATACCTAATGTGAAAGTCAACGTGAGCCCAAGCTTCGAAGTAAGGCCCTGATTATCCTTGCAAAACGAGAGGCGTGCAGCAGCTCCATGAGGCCTTCATCGTTGTTCTGCTTTAGTTTCAAGGTAGTAAGCTTTGCAACACTCCTAGGGGACTTGCTTCAGCACCCGTTTCAGTACCAGAACACTGCGTAGAACCAGGAAGCTCTGCTCCTGCGTGTATGCTGCGTGTCAACCTAGAAATTAGAGACCGATGGCACAAGGCTAGTTTTCCCATTATGAAAGCTCCGTTGATGCGGCCCCGAAGCTACCTGAAAAGCACTGTTGTTACCGTGCTTTTACTTACAGCCGGCATGGTTCATAGAAGAAAATGAGTTTTCTCGAAAGAAACCTTCTGCTTCCAGTTCCTAGTTGGAAGCTCACCCTGCTCTGCTCTATACCAAACGTGAAAGTCAATGTGAGCACTAGCCTCGAAGTAAGGCCCTGATTATCGTGGCAAAACGGGAGGCGTGCAGCAGCTCCATGAGGCCTTCATCGCTGTTCTGCTTTAGTTTCACGGTAGTAAGCTTTCCAAGACTCCTAGGGACTTTGCTTAAGCAACCGTTTCGGTACCAGAACACTGCGTAGAGACAGTAAGCTCTGGTCCTGCGTGTATGCTGCGTGTCAACCTAGAAATTGGAGACTGATGGCATAAGGCTTCTTTTCCCATTATGAAAGCTCCGTTCATGCGGCCTCGAAGCTACCTGAAAAGCATTGTTGTTGCCGGGGTTTTCCTCACTGCCGGCATGGTTCTGAGAAGAAAATGAGTTTTCTCCTAAGAAACCTTGGGTTTCCAGTTCCTTGTTGGAAGCTCACCCTGCTCTGCGCTATACCTAAAGTGAAAGTCAACGTGAGCCCAAGCTTCGAAGTAAGGCCCTGATTATCCTTGCAAAACGAGAGGCGTGCAGCAGCTCCATGAGGCCTTCATCGTTGTTCTGCTTTAGTTTCAAGGTAGTAAGCTTTTCAACACTCCTAGGGGCCTTGCTTCAGCACCCGTTTCAGTACCAGAACACTGCGTAGAACCAGGAAGCTCTGGTCCTGCGTGTATGCTGCGTGTCAACCTAGAAATTGGAGACTGATGGCATAAAGCTTCTTTTCCCATTATGAAAGCTCCGTTCATGCGGCCTCGAAGCTACCTGAAAAGCATTGTTGTTGCCGGGGTTTTCCTCACTGCCGGCATGGTTCTGAGAAGAAAATGAGTTTTCTCCTAAGAAACCTTGGGTTTCCCGTTCCTTGTTGGAAGCTCAACATGCTCTGCTCTATACCTAAAATGAAAGTCAACGTGAGCCCAAGCTTCGAAGTAAGGCCCTGATTATCCTTGCAAAACGAGAGGCGTGCAGCAGCTCCATGAGGCCTTCATCGTTGTTCTGCTTTAGTTTCAAGGTAGTAAGCTTTTCAACACTCCTAGGGGCCTTGCTTCAGCACCCGTTTCAGTCAGAACACTGCGTAGAACCAGGAAGCTCTGCTCCTGCGTGTATGCTGCGTGTCAACCTAGAAATTAGAGACCGATGGCACAAGGCTAGTTTTCCCATTATGAAAGCTCCGTTGATGCGGCCCCGAAGCTACCTGAAAAGCACTGTTGTTACCGTGCTTTTACTTACAGCCGGCATGGTTCATAGAAGAAAATGAGTTTTCTCGAAAGAAACCTTGTGCTTCCAGTTCCTAGTTGGAAGCTCACCCGGCTCTGCTCTATACCAAACGTGAAAGTCAATGTGAGCACTAGCCTCGAAGTAAGGCCCTGATTATCCTGGCAAAACGGGAGGCGTGCAGCAGCTCCATGAGGCCTTCATCGCTGTTCTGCTTTAGTTTCACGGTAGTAAGCTTTCCAGGACTCCTAGGGACTTTGCTTAAGCAACCGTTTCCGTATCGGAACACTGCGTAGAGACAGTAAGCTCTGGTCCTGCGTGTATGCTGCGTGTCAACCTAGAAATTGGAGACTGATGGCATAAGGCTTCTTTTCCCATTATGAAAGCTCCGTTTATGCGGCCTCGAAGCTACCTGAAAAGCATTGTTGTTGCCGGGGTTTTCCTCACTGCCGGCATGGTTCTGAGAAGAAAATGAGTTTTCTCCTAAGAAACCTTGGGTTTCCAGTTCCTTGTTGGAAGCTCACCCTGCTCTGCGCTATACCTAAAATGAAAGTCAACGTGAGCCCAAGCTTCGAAGTAAGGCCCTGATTATCCTTGCAAAACGAGAGGCGTGCAGCAGCTCCATGAGGCCTTCATCGTTGTTCTGCTTTAGTTTCAAGGTAGTAAGCTTTTCAACACTCCTAGGGGCCTTGCTTCAGCACCCGTTTCAGTCAGAACACTGCGTAGAACCAGGAAGCTCTGCTCCTGCGTGTATGCTGCGTGTCAACCTAGAAATTAGAGACTGATGGCACAAGGCTTGTTTTCCCATTTTGAAAGCTCCATTCATGCGGCCCCGAAGCTACCTGAAAAGCACTGTTGTTACCGTGCTTTTACTTACAGCCGGCATGGCACATAGAAGAAAATGTGTTTTCTCGGAAGAAACCTTCTGCTTCCAGTTCCTAGTTGAAAGCTCACCCTGCTCTGCTCTATACCTCAAGTGAAAGTCAACGTGAGCCCAAGCTTCGAAGTAAGGCCCTGATTATCCTTGCAAAACGAGAGGCGTGCAGCAGCTCCATGAGGCCTTCATCGTTGTTCTGCTTTAGTTTCAAGGTAGTAAGCTTTTCAACACTCCTAGGGGCCTTGCTTCAGCACCCGTTTCAGTACCAGAACACTGCGTAGAACCAGGAAGCTCTGCTCCTGCGTGTATGCTGCGTGTCAACCTAGAAATTGGAGACTGATGGCATAAGGCTTCTTTTCCCATTATGAAAGCTCCGTTCATGCGGCCTCGAAGCTACCTGAAAAGGATGGTTGTTGCCGGGGTTTTCCT